>NW_010972642.1:7673029-7674122 GCF_000737465.1 Haliaeetus leucocephalus
AAGGTGGTGTGACTGAGGGCCAATCACTAGAAATGTTAAATTCAAGAATTAACATTGAATGTACTTTTATGTAAATCTAATACATGATGGCGAAAATCGTACTGCGCAGAATCACATAAGAGAGGTCAACTATCGGACAAAGTGAGGAAGGCTATGGAAGACCACCAGAGGACTCCTGAAGACCACCAGAGACCTTCACTGCACCTGCGTAAAGGACATTTACATATGCTAATAACTTCCCAGAAATCTAATGAATATGCATAACATTTCTCAGAAATCTAATGAATATGTATTAATAAGTTTAATATAAGGTGTATGATTTTGGTGTTCAGGTGTGCGTGGTTCATGAGAGGACTCACCCACGCACCCAGCTGTCAATAAAGAAGTGTCTGCTTATCTACACTAAATTGGTGTTGATAAGTTCTTTATTCCGAGTTTTTCGGCAACAGAAACAAGTACTGAGCATAGGAAAATAAACAAGCAAAATCCATAGTACTATTCAGTCTGGCATGACTGAAATTTCTCACTAGTTCTTCTGAAATCAAAACCCACCACCTCAACATTACTTTCTTGAAGATTTATAGATGAAGCAGGTCTTATGTAAGCTACCTAACTTGTTCTTCCTGACCCGGTACAGCTTCCACAGGCATCCAAGGGCAGCACACACAAAAGAAGACCTGTGCATTTTCAAAGAAATATAACTACAGCAACGTGATCAGGAAACACCAAAGGCCACATTCTGTAGCTGGAAATTTTTATTAAAAATAAATGGCACTGCGTTTATATGGCTTCAAGAAAAAGGGCTTACGCACAAGAATATAATTCTCTACAAACTGTTAATAGTAATAATACAGAAGAGGGAAGATAATACTGACAGAATAATTATAGCAATATTGCTGGAAAATAGTTCAAATCCCACCAGGAAACCTCTAGAAACTTTACAGAACCCCGCTCTACTCAATAGCAAACCCAAAACTTATTACAATAAACCTATGAAAAAACTTGTTATAATATTTGTGTTTTAAGACATGTACTGAAGACTTTTTGAGAGTGACCTAGTCTGAATGACCTAATCCAAATCACAGTGATACAC
>NW_010972642.1:7674143-7674718 GCF_000737465.1 Haliaeetus leucocephalus
GAACCTTAGCAGATATAGTAGATATATGGATGTAGATAGGAACTGTTTAATAATTATCTAGCTTGTAATGAAGTTAAAGGAATTTCAATAGAGGTAGACATGGCCCAAGGGGATGAGAGGTGATGTTTAACGTTTGCATTGTTGAGGCTGGCTGGGGCAAGAGATAGTCCCTGATAAGAAGCAGAAGTCGACCCCAAGAACCAGCCAAGACCGGCCTTGTGATTTGGATAAATGCCAAGGAGTGACTGAGTCTGCGCAGGGACAGAAGGTTAAGAGTTCACCGCGAAGAAGACATACAGCCTTCATCTTCACGACCCCTGACGACCACCACAAGGAGGCACTGTGCAGGTGCAGTTGGGAAGAACTTAGGGAAATGACTTCTTGGAACTAATTTTAATATGAAGCGGGGATAGGTCATGCCTATGTATAGGCGTATTGTGAAACTCTATGTATATGTAACACTTGATTGTATAAATTGAAAGCGAGCTGCCGAGTCAGGCACGTATGACTTTAGTGGGACTACCCCCCATGCTGCCCAGCGCTGAATGAACATACCTACTTTACAGTCTCACTGA
>NW_010972642.1:7674745-7700721 GCF_000737465.1 Haliaeetus leucocephalus
TGATTTACATTTGTAGGCTGGGTATGAGAGGTGTCTTTTGAAGACTACCTGCATAGTCTCGGGGTTGTTTAGAAAATCTGGAATCAATGTTTTGCTACAGCTATAGTGTAACCAGCTAAAAGACAAAGACGTTTTCAAGTCAATGCTAGTATATATAAAAAAATCTCTCATTGCTATGGTCTGAAAAATAATAATTTCATCTTGTACCGCAAGACTTAACAAGACTAAAAAGATTGTCCAAAATAGACAAGATCAGCTGGAAAAAAACAAAACCAAATCTAACTGTTTGCCCTCCAAATAAAACAATAACAGTTCTATTTTTTGCAGGTTATTAATATGTGAGAGACTGAAAGAGTTAATGTCTCAAACATTGTGGTGGGGCAAGTTCTGCTTAAAGACGAACTCTGCATAACAAGGAACCGTGCACACCAAGGAACCACAGGTGAAAAGCAGCCGCTGAGCACCCATCAGCACAGACATAAGGGGAGGGCCGTGCCGCAGGGTGGGCAGCAACCTGTTCTGATAAACCGTTCTCATACAAAGATCAAACAATGGTCATGTCTGCAGGGAAGGGGAATTTACTCCCCAAAGGGCCCCCAAGCTCACCAACCCATTTCCTGAAGGTTACACCTAATTAGCCCAATGAGTTTGAGTGCCTGTCCAAAGGAGGGGCAAGGAGATGATAAAAGGAGAAGCCCCACGCGCCCGTGCCCATACGAATGGGACCCCTCGGCTGACTGGACCAACGCTGGACCCAGGACCGGTGACATCTTTCTCTCTTCCTTTTTCTCTCCCTGTCTTCTTCTCTCTTTCTTTTTCCACAATCCCTACACCTCATCCCTTTAGACATAAACCACTGACCAACTCTGGGACTAGGAGTGGATCCAGCCACCCCTGGGCTCCTTTCTGAGGAGTCCAGAAAGCAAGGGGCTCCGCTCTGAACCTCCTGACCCAATGGGAGGGATCGCCGTCTTCCCTGGATTGATGCACACGGTTACCGCGGGTTACACGGTTTACAGAGGTAGTTCCATGCCAATTCCTGTTGTGAGGAACCATGGCACCTACTGTTATGCCTCCCAAGTGCAGTTTGCTTCTGCCATGAATAAAACGTTTAACTGATCATTTGGTGTCATTTCGCCTTAATTTGGGGAATGAGGGAATTCCAAACTCAACACGACTCCCTGGTCTGTCCAGCCCGTGTTGTGACATAATACTGTCAGTTGACCCAGAATTGGTATTTTGTTTAGGGTTGTTTTTTTTATTAAACACTATAAATTTGTTTCCCATCTTAGTTTCCAGATGAATAGCCTGGATTCAGAACCAGCCTTTACAAAAGCAAAAAACCCCACACAGATAAGAAATGTAATATATAGAAAAGTAGATAATTTATGGTAAGAGGTATGGGGTGCCTCTTCTCCATCTTTTTATCACTGTCTAAGTGCCTAGAGAATCTTTATGCAAAGACAACTTCATTTTCACAGTTGTTTTCATGAGGTAGAGATTTACCTATGCAGAGGTGCTAACTGATTTCTTAAATCCATGAAATTATCCACATTACAAATTCTGCCTCAGTGTTCAACAGAATCAATAACTCCAAAGAAATCAAGGGAAAAAGTTAAGCATTCATTTGCATTTATTATACAGCGCTCTAAAACAACATGAGTTAAAATAATCATACTACATTCAACAGAAGAAAACACATTTTGAAAACACTGAGAGTCTCAAAAAGCTGGTCTGGGGCACTGCTACAGAGAGACAGAAAATATTCAATTCACAATCAAAATCTGGGCAAGTGTGTATACAAACAAAGGCAAAAGTCAGTCAATAAAAACCATCCCTCAGAAGTAATACTGATAATAATTTAAAAATGCAGGTACTTGCTTTTGTTCATTTCTTTGTTATTAGGTTAAGTAAGTTACCTTTAAATTCTTTGAACATGTTCCACTCACTAGTGCTACAACGCCATCATCTGTTACCTAGAGAAAAAAACACGTTGTTACTAACAATGGATTAAAGCTCAACACAGCTATTTGGGGGGAAAAAAATTACATTCATTTATTCACTCCCTGCAGTCACTGAATACACTTAACATTACAGTACTTTCTTCCCAGCTAAGCTTGGAGAGAAAATTATCCAAGTATGGTTTTTTCAGTCTATTAAACACTGCTGCATTTTACTGCCATGTGATGCAGCCTGGCTTTCTACCCAGATGTTTCCAACTGTGTAACTGCTATTTCTGCAGCTTCCTTGTCTCACTTAACAGTGGGTACACTACTACGGTCAGAACACGGCACTTTTAATTTATTAGGTTTAAAGCATTTCTGCTATACCTAGACCAATTTTTCTTCTGTTTTCAGGATTGCTGGAGATGTTCCTGAAGTTTCTTGGGTTGGGAAAAAAAAAAGTAATCATAGCCATCTTTTATCTGCTGTCTTACTTTTACTTATCCTGAAGCAAACCAGTTACATAAGACAAAAATCCCTCAAACAAGCAGTCTTACAGCAGTCATACGCTCACACTAAAAGGTTTCTCAAAGTGATTGGCTACAGCCAGCCACGAAGCAATGATTACCTGCAAGAGAGAGGAGAGAGACAAAAGACATTTCTTTCCTTAGAAAGGCAAGAAAGGCCAATTTATTCATTTGCTTCCAGGAAGAAAATTGATTAAACTTCCTCCCCACTTCAAAAGCTGGATTGGTTATCAGATCCGTCACACAGGTTTTTTTCATAGAGTTTATATTAGATGGCAGGAATAGTAGTCATCACATATACACAGTAAGGCTCAGCCAAATTTGACAGCTAGAATCCAGAGGGCACAAGCTTCATTTCTGTTAAAAGATTTGATTATTCCCATTGCACAAATTGTCTTACTGCCTTCTGGCCCTCTATTGCAAGTCTACCGTACAGAGCTGTAATAGAAAAGGTCAGATCAGTGCAAACAGAGAACAGACAGGAACGTCCCAGCATGGATGCACATAAAGACCTGTAAGAATGGCAGGTATTGTCAGTACCTAGCTTAGCAGGTCATCAAGACAACAGCACATTTAGCTCCTCAAGACATCCAGACCAGGAGACAAAGGGCAGTAAATGAATAAATTCTAGTAACTCCCGTAGGTGGGACAGAACGGAGAGAGTAATCACTGTCAGTTCCTAAAGGGTATAAAACAGCACATTCAAAACCAGTGCATGGTCACCAACCTAAGACCAACCCGAGTAAAGTGATGAAGATTTGATAACCTGTGTCCCTTATCCTCCATCTCATCAAAACAAACCTGGATCAGACTGCCTGGTTGGTGCATGAACACCGGGAGAGACCATCTGAAAGCTACTGTCTTGATGCTTGTGAGCGTATGGTTATGACAGTGTGAGAGATGAAACCAGTTTTCTGTTTGAAATCAGTCCCCTGATTTCCCTGTATGAGCTCACAGCAACCACTGTTACACTATTACTAGCGTTGCAGTATTGTCTCCTACTCTGTTGCATATCTACGTGCATTGTCCGTAATGCCACATCTGCCCATCCTCATCAAGGGATACACTCATACTGAGGATAAACCACCTGCAGTTAGTACCAAGCCACAAATACATCAGCTTCTTGGTATAGACCAGTTGTTACCGAACTCCGTATGCATCTCTAGCAAAGGCTTACATAGCCCAGTACCAGCAGTTACATACATTAGCAACCCAGCTCCGTTCTACATGAGAAGCGTCTGCGCAGATAAAACTGCTAACCTGCAAAACTCCTGCTTTTGCCAAAACATTTTGCAGAGAACTAAACTGTCCCACACCCTACATAGAAAACTGCTGCAGTCTGCACAGCCTTTTCAGGCAAGGTTCTTCCCACAATTATTTGCCATACACCAAGTCAATGAACATTAAAGAGGAAATGTACTATTTAATTAGTGCAAGGATTTGGATTCTTGAGACTGTGTTTCTACCTGTTAATACTGCGGGATTTAGAGCCCACTAGAAGGAGAGTAGTAAGTACAGGATTTATGTATAAAACCTACCTCCTCAGAATGGTACTATAGGTGTAGTGATAAGTAAACATATATTTCTTATGGGGTCTTGGGCCACTGTAGCAGAGTTCTTCAGGCCAAGCTTCCACTCACTCTCTGTGTGTGTACAGGAGAGACAGAGCTACAGCTTCTTCTTAGTTCAATCCTTCCCTTGCCTCACCCACCCCATTTCTTGTTATTTAGTACCACTTCTATACCTTCTACTTATTGTATTTCATCTCTGCAGTCACCAGATGAGCCTATTTTTAAAATGGCTCCATCACCTTGAGGCATTTGGCCCCTTTGTAGTCTAGCTCACATCTGCTTCCCTGCTCCTGCAAGTGAACTGTGCCCTTCTTTGCCTGTTCATTTATGCCCAACGTTCTCACTGTTTTACTCTTTCATACAGCTTTGCCAGTTCCACTTGATATTTTTACTATGCATTCTGGCACTCAAACACAGTATGGTTAGGCCTCGCAATCTCTACAGGTGTGAGCCATCCGTAGTTTCTCTGCTTCATCCTAAACTTATTTAATTTATACCTAGTATATGTTTCCATGTATTTTTAGTCAAATGAAATTCAGAATTCTAGTCTATTGTCACCATATGATTATCAGAAAGGAAAAAAAAATGTGGAAATGTTTAGTTACTCAAGAAGCTTTAATCTCATTTAAAACATATACAGGGAAACTTAGCTATTTCCTATAAAAGAAGAGAGATGCAAAGGAATAAAAAAGTAATGAAATAAGTTTGAAGAAATAGAGTTAAATGATAATTATGAAAATTACCAAAAAAAAGATTAAAATACTTTTGATGCCCTACTTCTGGGAAAACTGAAAGAAGAATACAATCTAAAATAAGAACCTGCTACGTGTTTTCCAGATCTGGCACTTCATTACGAATGCTCTGTGCTTGACTCGCATTCAACATAATCACTCACCATCACAGTCAACTGAACACTACACTTACTGCAAAAAATCCTTTCCCTCACTTCATTATCTTACTGTAATTATGAAGTATGTTACAGTATTGCTGTTGCAGCTGTCTTCCCCCTTCTCATGCTAAATACTAACTGTTGTTAAATCCTCTTACCTGCCCTTCCTGACATTGTAAATGTCATTCTTTCTGCGTTGACTGCATAACATAACTCTGACAAGCCATTCAGAAGGCACAATCACTCTTGAACTAGAACTAATTATGAAGTGTTCACTTCTAATAGGGACTTATATTGTTTGACATCCTATATTATTATTACTCAGGTCAGTTTGTCCTAACTGAAAGCAGACAATATTCTGTCCAAGACTCTACTTTTTTTAAATGAAATATTTTGGACTACTTTACAACTTGAAGATAATTATTGCACTAAATAAAGATACTGAAAAAAAATCTCCAATATTAGGTATATTCTAATAAAAGTTTATCTTTGGTCCACAATACATGCTGTAATACCAAAATGTATATTTTTCTGGTTACCAAGATGCAAAATGTATCTTTCCTTTTCCTTGAGAAGAGGAAACTGGAAGGGAACTGTGGTCCTAAATCTTGTAAAGAGTAGAGCTAAAAAGATCCCCTTTCAATTTTATCATGACAATCTTAAAAAAATAAACAAACAAAAGTCAATTGGCCAATTGCCACCATAGTTACCCGCGTAGATGAAAAGTCCACACTGTGAAGAAATTTGCAGTTTTCTCCTAGTGCCTGCAGAGATGCATCCATGATGCCTGAACAGCTGCCCAAGTTCACTATTTGTAGGAACTGGCAGTTGAGCGCAAGAGCAAGAACTCCACTGTCAGTTATATCGCAGCACCTTTTAAAAGACGCTTCACACAAGTAAGGACAGGACAAGGCCAGTGCTATGACACCTGTCAAAGAAACAGAGCAATTTAAAGAATTATTCATTTTTTAACATAACCACCATGCTGAATCCAATTTGCTGTCCCCTGGTCATTGACTGTTCCAACTTTCATCTCATGCCTGGCAGCAGGACTGTACAAGGAAATAATTTTGTGGTTGGTTTCTTTTAATTCAAGGATGAGAAAAAGAAAATGACAATGAACAATGCTAGAATTGATGAAAATTTCTAAATGCTGAACTCCCTTCTGTACTGCAGAGGGATACCAAAGGGATATTACATACATGAGGTATCACCTCAGTGAGTGCATGAAAAAAAGCCAATGGCTTGAAAGCAGACTGATGATAATGCCAGTTCCCACTGATGGTTCAGTGAGTATCAGGCAAAAAGCAAGGTAAGAGGTCATGTCTGAGGTCAATTTAAGAAATCAAAACAGTAGTTCAGAAGCAGGACAGGAACCAGGTACACCTATGACACAGCTCAGGCCGGGACTGAAGGTCCATGGACAGCTGGTGTAGGTGGGCATGGCAGGTGAGACCAGTCATGGGCATTATGGTCTGTTGGTGCCCTCAGAGCCCTGACAGTAATAACCAAAATATTTGCACAGAAGTGTCAGGAGGTAGACAATAAAAGTACATGAACTACAGATGCAATTTGTGAAAGGAATTTATTTCAAGGATGATAGAAACATTATGATTACAGTGGTACAGAAAATTACATCACTTACAGATAGAAATAAAAAGTTGAATGTCATTAAGATATGTTACTATGTAAGAACTTCAAAGAAACATGGATAAAATAGTACTTGCTTGGGTCAGAATCATTGCAAAGAATGATAGAAGAGACAGTAGGGGTAGTTGAATTTGACAGAGAAGTAAGTACTACTGGATATTGTATTGAAGGACACTATATGTTCCACATACAACCTACAGAGCAAATGTTTCCTAGTAATGACAGGGCTCAGGTATTTCTCGATGTGGTAGCCAGCAGGTTTCTTAAAAAAAAAAAAAAACCAACCCAAAACCCAACAAAACCACACAAACGCCCCCCCAAACAAACTAATCAACCCTCCCCACTTGTTACTGAATTAGTAAAAGGTAACACTTCTTTAAAATGGGGTGGTTTGGGGTCCTTTTTTCTGTATGTAATTGAGATGAGTGATAAAGAACTGTTCCAGCTTAAACTAATGGCTTCATAACCTATTCTCAGTTTAAAAAGGGCTCAGTTTATAAGTAGTAAAGTTGGATGGACTAGGAACTTGCCAATAAAGAACTAGACTTCCCAGTTTAATTGCAAAGTAATCTGGGATCTCTATCCAAAGAGATGAAAAGTATACCTAAAGAGCTCTAGGCTTAGCCAGTACCTTAAGAACCGTATTAGAAATCAGTGGACAGATGAAGACATGGTGGGAAGACTATTGCAAACTGTATCTTAGGGGTCAAAAAGTATAACAATGAGGTGACACTGAAAATAAATAAAATGAATTTTTAAAAGTTTAACCGATTACTTAAGTAAAAAGATAAGTGTATCACTATGCAGTGGTAAGAAAATACAAACCAAGACTTATCTAAAGTACAGTATACATTAGCTCAATACTAAATTAATATTTTGCCTCAATTTTCAGTAAGGATGAGTTAATGATGGAGCAAAGGAGTAAGTATAATTAAAAGACAAAACAAAGCTTGTGGGAAATAAAACTCAGCAAGCTTAATTCTTTTAAGCTAATAGGTCCTGATACAACTTGAAATTGGAGGTTACAAGTAACACCTGAAATCTTAAAGTCCTAAAGCAAGTCAAGTCTTTTAAGTCAGAGAAGATGCTATAAGCTTACTTGATAACAAATCCATTTAACTAAAAAAGGGGAAAAAAGTAATTTAGGAAATCACAAGCCTGAAACTTCAGCCCCAGTGGTACTGGTAAGGCTCTAGAACAAGTTTTGAGGAAGGAATAATTAAGGTGAAGTGGAAAATACAGTCAAATGTAGCATAGTTTTACCAGAAACCTAGCAAGAGAGTAACCTGATAGCTCCTTTCATAGGATAATCAGTGCTCTAGGCCTATAATTTACACCACTGAAGTGACTTTTAATTAGTATTGGTGTGGCATTGGGGATTTTTTTTAAGCAATATTTACCCTATATATTTTTTGCAATTTACTCCAATCTAACAAGAAAAAGAAACCAGAAATAAGATCCCAGTTATCTGTGCACAGATAACATACCTTCTGAAGTGATTCCCAATCTGTTTTCTTTGCAAGAATTTAAGTTGATTTTTTTCAGTTGCTTGCAGTTATAAAGCTGCAATAATGCATTATCTGAAATATCACAGTCTCGAAGGTCTAGAGACTCTACAGCAGGGTGCAATACCTGTAATGAAAACCTACCATTTCAGTCAAACTCTATGTCATAGAACATGCATATTTTTATCTAAAATACTTGTAATGTTAGACATCACATAGAACTTCTAAAAATATTCACTAGAGGATGGGGTTACCAGTCCTAGGAACTAAAAACTCTAAAGAAAATATGGTGTATTTGCCACAACAGTTCATCTCCTACAGCATGAACGTTCAGTTTCTGTGATCACATGTAGAGTAGGAGCACATCAACAATACTATTTAAACAGTGAAAGTACTATTTTGATGGCACAGTTGCTAGCACTAGTGCTTCTGCCAGCAGGGATATGTTTACCAAGGATAATACCCTCAAACTAGCACAACTTTGATGGCAGAAATCCAAGGTGTAAAAAAATACTGTGATCAAAACTTAAATCCACTCAACAGCTAAGGGTAATATTTGAAAGATGTTTTGCCCCAGAGTATTCTTCTCACCTACACACACCCTTTTTCACATAAACAAGCAATCTCATTATCATACCACGAGGAGCTACCAAATCCTCATTAAATAGGGTCTTTCATTCCCACAAGACCATAGGTTACAGTTTTTGTGAAATCTTCCCAAGAGGACATTTATGAAATTTAGACCCAAAGCAATGGAAGGCCTCAGATTTTAATAACAATAACCATATATCTTACCTCTAATTAAATTTTCAAGGATTCTCACTACTTTTTAATAAATACTGTCTATAGTCCCCTCTTGTGCAAACAATCTATACCTTTGCTGAGCTGTCCTTCAGACCAATAGGCAAGCATTAGATCAGGTTTTCACATTACCTTATGCTACTTCCTCCAGCTTGTCATTCCCTTCTTTAACTCACAAAGATAAAAGCATACGGTAAATCTCCATACACAAGCAAAGATAGTAGCATAGCTGACAGGCTTGTTAAAGGCCTACTGCTTTCTCACATTCACCATTCTAACAGGTACAATAAAGATATTACCAGGAATATTGTTTTTCTGGTTTGTAAATATATAAAATGCTAAAATCTTTACTGAGAAAGTCAAATAAGCCTTTTAAAAAAAAGTAAAAACTTCTAGTAGATTGTAACTGCAACCCTTCTGCAAAATGAATGGCAGACCTCAGACAACTTTGACAGCTTTTTCTCCCCAAATGTTAAAATCCTCAAATATGTCTCTTTATGCCACAAAACCACCAACACATCCTACAATACACTCGTAAGTAGTTTTCACAAGATAACATTCAGCTCTTATTTCACGCATATTTCTGAATTCCTATCTAAGGAAGTAAACCAGGCAAACCCAGAGATGACGTGCTTAAAGCCAAAGTCACCATCAACATTTTTTCAGGTTATTTTCCTTGACTGTTGGCTTTCTTTCACAATTCCAAATTGCCTATGACACAACAAAAGTGAGCAAACTGCTGGTTTTGAAGCCACATGGGAAATCTTATGAGAAAAAGAACCATTAGATGCAAGGAAGTCTAAATGAGAAGCAACAATACTATCAGAATACCGCCTATATAAAGTACCTGGAGTATTAAGCTTCCCTAGCTCATGATTCTTCACACACTCAGGTATTACTTAGAGGTTTGCTTTCTACTGTTATTCACAGATTCATAGTCACTGAATGCGTATACTAAAATCTAATCTGTCTCAAAGAAGATGGAATTTTAGATAGAGTAAAGATTGTTTGGATGCAGAGTACAGGACATTAAAGTATAGACTTATATCCTGCAGACACATGCTGATTGGTTTTATAGATCTTTATGGTAAAAGTGAATTGGAGTAAGGAGCTTAGCATGCATGTCATGGAAGGCTGCTCCAAGAAAAAAGCAGAGTAAGGGAAAAAAAACCAAACATGGTAACACAAATCTGGGCAAGAACAGGGAGGTAAGAGATTAAATAGAAGCTTATGTGTAAGTGCAGGTTAACAGAATTTCAAATGGAAGAAATTTAACTTTAAGCAAAATGCTTAAACACCACCAAAGAAAGGACATGCATAAAAGCAAATGAGATAGCATAGCCTGGAAAATTCCAGGAGAATAGGTCTAGCCTATAGTGTCAGCAGTACAGCAATACTGTGGAGACTATGAAAGAAAAAGGCAGGACAGAAGCAATGGCAAAGAAAAAACATTCCTTATCCATATGGAAGACTAAGTGGGACGTTGCAAATGTGTCACATGTAGAATACTTTGGTTATACATGATGTGAGCAAGGAATAGTAAGAAGAGCTAAATAACATATGCCATTTTTACTATGCTGAGCAACAAGAATATCTGCAAGATGACAGAACAGGAAAACTGAGGAGCGAAATGGTATGGAGAAACAGTATGAATTCAGAATCCAAGACATGGCTAGCATTTTTTTAAAAATGCAAGTGAGATAGACCTGGAAACTGTTAACAAAGAAAGCTAAGGTATAACATGCCCAAGAAAAGCAATGACAGCTAAGGATAGAATTGCAGGAAAATGCAGGAAAAGGAAAGGAAAAACACATTAGAAAAAGAACCAGAACAGAATATCCCAGTGTCAGATGGAAAACAGGCTCCAAGAGAAGGCACTGATCAACTGCTGAATGAAGACAAAGACAGATGAGATTTTACAAAGAGACAGAAGAAAAGATTGGAACTTAAACCCTCTAGTTTGTTTCCAGACTAAAGATATCCTAATAGGCTTTCTGCATTTGTACACACACAGTCATATGGTTTTAATTACATACATCTCTTAGGATACTTAGAAAGGATTACTTACTGAAAAGATAGCCTAAACCAAATTTTGTCAACTCAAATTTTCCAAAATAAGATAAATTAATAAGACTCTGAATTTTACTCAAAGACTTATTTTGTACAAACAAAAAGTAGTGCATACTAAATTTTTTTGTTTATAAGTTTTCCACAGTACTTCTGATTCTGCCTCTAGTCTTGGCTTCACTATTCTGACTCTGAGAAACTGATACCATTTGCCTCTTCCAAGTTACACATCAAAGCAGGAATGAACAGGGAGTCATTCATTTTCTGTTTCACCAAGGCCAACCTTTAGCTTTCCTCAATTCTCATGCGTCCCTTTGAGGCTAAACAAGGTAACAGTAGATAGATACCAAAATAGATGTGCCCCTGAATTTAGAGCTGAAGAAAAGTCATTAACTGGTTTCATTTTGAAACACTGACACACATCAGTGAGCAAAAGGCATGAGAGAATTTCACCTATCAATTTCTAGCCCTAGCATCATTGTATTTCAAAGAATCAAGATTTAAATAAATTATATGGAGATCATGTGCATAATACTAATAGATGATAACAGAAATCTAACAAGTTCCTGAAATCTTTTCATTACTAAATTATGCACTAGCTTCTTGAAACCATACTACATTCAGGAACAGAGGCTGGTTTGCAATAGAGTCTAGTTTCCTGTACTGAAAGGGATAATATACGTCAGCTGATTACACAGAAGTCAATTATCACTGAAGAGAGAACGTTTTTAATTTACTTGTCACTACAAACATAATCTTATTGCTACTAACACAGGACTATTGACATTATGATGTTTAAGAAAAAAACTGTAAAGACATGGACAGAGTAAGCAGGCCTGAATTTATCTGTTATCTCATGTAAACAGTTTTAGTTTAGTTCATCCTTGTGTATTAAGTATCACAGACAGAATAGTTTTGAATGGGTTCTTACCTCACTGATATTTGAATCAGTTATTTGCCCTTGCCTACTCATTAATGTAATCAGTTTATCCTTTATGTTGGGCGGCAATGACTTAATATCCGCAGCATATCTGCAAAGGTTCTTTGTCAAACACTGAAGGCATCTGAAATACAGGAAAGTTACAGTACAGTCAAAAATAGGTGTCGTGGTTTAACCCCAGCCAGCAACTAAGCACCATGCAGCCACACACTCACTCCCCCTGCACCCAGTGGGATGGGGAAGAAAATCGGGAAAAGCAGCAAAGCCCGTGGGTTGAGATAAGAACGGTTTAATAGAACAGAAAAGAAGAAACTAATTATGATAACACTAATAAAATGACAACAGCAATAATGAAAGGATTGGAATGTACAAATGATGCGCAGTGCAATTGCTCACCACCCGCCGACCAACACCCAGCCAGTCCCCGAGCGGCGATTCCCCGCCCCCACTTCCCAGTTCCTATACTAGATGGGACGTCCCATGGTATGGAATACCCTGTTGGCCAGTTTGGGTCAGGTGCCCTGGCTGTGTCCTGGGCCAATTTCTTGTGCCCCTCCAGCTTTCTCGCTGGCTGGGCATGAGAAGCTGAAAAATCCTTGACATTAGTCTAAACACTACTGAGCAACAACTGAAAACATCAGTGTTATCAACATTCTTCAGGTACTGAACTCAAAACACAGCACTGTACCAGCTACTAGGAAGACAGTTAACTCTATCCCAGCTGAAACTAGGACAATAGGCATTACATTATTAGTACTAGAACAATCAAACCATAAGATGTCATTTTCTGCATCCAGCTATGCTGCCTGCAAGCCTTATCATTTCCAGCTGTTCCATGCTACCACCAATTCAGTCATTACCCTTTGGTCAAGAAATTAAGCTGTCCTGGGATAAGAATGATGGTTCTCACACAGCTGGTTGAAATCCTATCACAATCAGAAACATTTGATTGGTTTGACTCAGTATAGACATTCCTTTTTTAATAGCAGTATTTTAGGCCTCCTTCCCCCTGCATGTTTATTCATAAGAACGATTTATCAGCCTGAAGGAAACAGCCTGATTATCATACACACCGGGCTAGAGATTTTGAACTAACAATAATGCCAACATATACTGCATTGTCTATACACCATAAACACCCTGCTCTCCGAGCACCTTTTGTATTAGGGTCAAAATTGTTTCCCCGTTCTAAGCAATCCGTTCCCTTGGCCACAAACTGAAACTTGACTTACACAAAGTTTCTATCATGAGATACTGCTGAATGAAAAATTGCAAACAAATCTCAAAGACACACAGGGCTTAAGTATTCATCTGAAAAGGAAGGACTATGCAGAAATAAATATGAATAGGCCTACTAGAATCACAGAATACTGGGTGATGCTTTAAGACAGAATTTGAAATCCTAGGATTTTTTCTGTGTGAATGTAAGAAAAAGGGATCATTTCAGTCAGAATGTGTTAAGAGACTCCAGATGGAACAGAGCTTTTGGGAAGAAAACATTAAGAACTTCACTTAAGCAAAATAAAACAGAGAGATCAATATTATCCAGATATATGTGGAATAGTACCCAGGTGGAACACTTGAAATAATGTTTTTCAAGATCAAATATACAGAAGAGTGTTCACCTATGCAATATTGAGTACTATAGAGGGACACTAAACATGCAATCCTATTTTTTTGAAGATTCCTAAGGCACTTTAATATCTCATAGGATACATAAAATGTTAATGGTCCAACCTCTGCAACTTTAAATTACAATCACAGGCTTACTGAAACACCAGAGGCAACTTGGGGAAGAGTTTATGAATAGCTTCTAAGCATCCTGAGCATAGTGACCTTCAGAGCAATCACCAATCGTTAATATGGTAAAAGACAACTGCTGGTCCTTAAGGAAGAAATTGCAACTCTCTGAAGGGAGATTTTATTATCAAAAACCAAAGTCCCTAGGTAAACGAGGAACATAAACTAGAACGAAGCTAACCAACATCCAGAGATAACTGAAAAGGTAACACTTTGTCATGTAGGAAATGCCAAGACTTTAAAAAGGATTACACTACAGCAAAACTAAAATGGAGGGAACTGAAATGGGGGACGAAGGGTAACTCCTCACTGTCCCCCTCTTGCTTAGGAACCTAACAGGAGTCCATATAAGTGATGGAGTTCTTTGAATTGGAGGTTCTGTTATCTGTTGATCATGGCTACCTGAATTAGATGCCCTAGGCCAACTTTTCTTTTTAAATCCTATCCAAAATTTTGAAAGAAAATATTACTGTCCTACAAAACATTTTGCTTTTGTAGAATCAACATTTTTCCATTAACTCACCCTACTAGTAAACTCAGAGCAGCTACTGTAATTGCACAGTAACTCTCTACTGTAGTTGGCCTCTATACTTTTATGTGATCTGGATACACACAGCAATAACTAAGACTGGTAAGTAAAGAGTATAATGCATTCACCTGGCAGACAGATTTTGTCCCAGCCTAACTTAATGAAAGAAACCTCGAATCCTGTTTTTCATGGACAGGGAAAACTGAGTAGTGCTTTACTCCTGTAATGACCTGATAAAAGACCATTCCTTCTTCCAAACCCCTCAACTGCTTTTTCCCTGCTCCACATTATCAGACTTGTTACACCAGCTGTTTGTAGTTCAGAGTTGTCTATAAAGTGTCAAATGGCATACTCACTTGTTCCAAATGTGTCAGGAGGTGCGGAACGGAAAAGGCCTATATGATCTTTAACCTTAAGCTTTATGACAGGGTTAAGGCCTTGTAACAGGACAAATGTGTATATGTCTAATACATAAAACAGAAATTAGATCTTTATGACTAATTACTCTACAAATAGTCTAACTTACATCAAGGTGTAGCTTATACTAAGTTATGTCACACGAAATATAATAGCAGAACATATGTTAGAAGCAGGACACATCAGAAGAAGAAAGGAACCAGAAGAACAGATACTACAATTGGTTTAATGGCAAATAACAAAATAGATACATCTTCCTGCATTCTTTAGGGATGGATAATTCATATTCATAGTAAGACCACAAAAGGAAGCTCTGTTTTGAAACTGCTGCTCTACTTCTGTCCTCAGGTTTTTTTCATGCAGATGTACCCATCTGCAAATGTTATGATGCCTTTGTAAGACACTGAGAAGTTAGGTAATGCATTAGTCTGCAATAGGCTGCCCCCCTGTTAATATCTGTTACACAGGAGCTATCTATCAATGACGCATGGAATAATCAAACCTATGCAATACCTAACTACATACTCTTGTGATGACTTACATGTGCAGCACACTTCTTTATCATGTATTGACAGTCTTAATTAAAACACCTTTAAATCTGATGTTTTATTTGTGTTGTTCGAAGAGTCTCATGTTTGATGGTAGAAACACTCTTGGTTCTGAGCTCATGTCTGGTCATGAACAAGTCAGCTTAAAATACCTGCCAGGGCTCTGAGAGATTTGTAACAGCAGCCTCCTAAAAGCATGACAGCTAAAGCTGTTATCTGCCCCAGTTGCCTTCTTCACCTCTCCAGCAAGCATTTTTGCTGCCAGGCATCCACTCTATTCGGCAGGCCCTGTCAGTGTCCTACACTGTCAGTTTTGAACCAAGCATAATTATGTAAACCAACTACAAATTTGGCGTACCTCAGTATGCTGGCCTTAAAAACTGCATCAGCTAGGAGTGAAAGTGTAAGCTGGTCATTTCTCATCTTGGGAACAGTAACTTCAGGAAACAGAAGCTAATATAAGACATAACTTGACCAAAAAAAAAAAAAAAGAACGTTTCTAAATATTTCCAATATGATGCTCTTGTGCATGTGACCTCTGGAGTACTAATTTCTCTTTTGGGGCAGGGGGCAAAGGCCAACAAGCAGCAGACAAGCAGCAGATACCATCAAGCAGTCCAAACACCTTAATAAGTGCACTTTTTGTTAGGTCTGGAGATCTTAAAAATAATTTCCTTATCAAAAGGACTAGTCCACACACTAATAGATTTGTTTCAGGTTTTAGTTTCCGCTGTAAGATCTACCAGTTAAACAATAAGCCTAAGGGTTAGCATAGGTAAGAAGCTTAAAGTACAGTCTGGCATAAATAGATGGCCACCACCTGATTGGCATAAGACAAGAAACAATACACTAAAATTACACACATTTGTTTAAAAGATGTATAATTATTAGTTTCAAGTATTAGTCATACTGGTATAATTATATCGTTATATTATCTAGAAAATCATTGCACCAGTACTAATAAAGTAGTGTAAAAAGATTAATAACCAATCAAAAGTAGAAATTGTTTATGGTATCAAGTGCTACAGTACATGTAAAGAGAAATTACTAGGTCTAAGATCTAAGGTTAATCACGAGAACATAAGCAGGCAGTGTAATATGCGTCTTAAATATAATTTTAACAGGTTAATCATGCACAACAAAAAAAGTATGGGTACTGCAAAATGAGAAAAGTTATTAGCAAGACAGAACCCTTGTAATTAATTTCTATTAGCAGTCCAGCTGTCATTATATACCACTCTAACCAAATGTAAAGTCCAAACAGAGGCTGAAAAGGCTAGTTCCATGCCCCCCTTGTCTCCCCAACCACTTTTTACTGCACCTGCATCATGCAGGTTCTGAAATTCACAGCTGCAGCGTGGCATCTGATCTGAATGAAAATTCCCTTGACTAAACTGTGAGGTCACAGAAATAATACTGCCAAAGCAAGTAGCTGAGGGCAGGGGGCGGCAACAGCCTAGAGTTAAGCCAAATTAGCTTTAGCATAAAGCCACAACTCTGGAGTCTCTGCAGACAACCTTTTTGCAACAGAACCTTGTCTGGCACCAGAATGCCACCAAATCACAGCAAATTAAACTCATACGAATTAAAAACTCTAGGGAGGTCAAAATATTAAGGCTCTATAATCTGAAGCATAGCACAGATTTAAGCAAGGACAGAAGGAAGATTTCCAGTGTGGAAGCACATTAAAAAAACAACACTAAAGCTAGCACAGTGTAATAAGAGCACCTGTAGCAGGTCACTGCAGAAGACACTGCAATGAGAAGACAGTGATTTAAAGCAGAATCTGGGCAGAGTTTAACCACAGGCCTTGCTTGCAGAGACCTGTATGTCAGCATGAGTGACCATTACATAACCTGAGCACACACCAGGATTGCCTTTAACTTGTTCCCCTAGAGATGTGTAGGAATGCAGGGTTTTCACTGTACCTCAGCGACTGCTGGATGAACTTGGCTGACTGACTGTAACCGAGAAGCCCATACATGGATCCGACTCAGTATACATAAAAGTAGCTTACACCACCCACATTCTTTGTCTTGTCTTGAGATTAAACAGCATATCTACATGTAACTTTCCTTTACTTGACTGCAGAAATGAAGAATAGTTGTTTACTTCTAAAAAAAATCTTGTCAAAGCTCTAAAGACCATGAGTGTGAACCTCACCACAAATGGGATCTGTGCAGCATGCTGATCAATGTGAAGGGGCTTGTCTCATGATGTTATTGCCAGGGTCCTCAGTATCAGAAGAGACTTCAGATTGCTATCACATTTTCCACTACTACTATTCTTTATGCAATAAACCAGTTAACTAGCCTTGAGAGCCCACGCCTCTCCTACTGAGATCCCAAATGAACCAGAACCTCCTGGGTGCAAAATAGCACCCTACCTTTGGCTAGGGTGAGTCAAACAGACTTTCTGAGCCTTTGGGGGGCCCATGTCCACCTACCACGAGACTGTTCCTGCTTCTATGATGGATGTCTATTGAGTCATGTGAATGGTCAAGCAGTCCTTTGTCATACAAGGGCACACACTTCAATTAAGTGCTAAATAGATATTTATCGTGTGACACCTACATTTTGGCCACTGGGTAGATGAACTTTTCTGGCTATTCATCCTGAAGGAGGCAGATTGTCACTGTATACTGTAGTACTTAAAATCAGTTGTATCTAAAAAATTAATACGAACGTAAGATTAATTTTTTTCTCTTGAAGACACTAAGTGGCTAATGCAGCCATGCTTGAATAGGGACCTGCAAATCTAGACCGATTACTTAGCTAAAATTTGCAGAAAATATTCCAAAACCAATGCAGATACATGGAAATCAACGTGAGCTATGCCAAATCTTCTAGTTACATTTAACTGTCTCTTGCCACAGAATTTTAAATTTAGCTTGAAAGAAGAGCTTATTAAGATTAATCGCATTCTTTTCAAAAAGCTGGTTGATATTCTCAGAGTCTATTACTGATATGCAGTTTAAATGATCATTTAAATTATAAATGTTTTCACTGTTATTGCACTTTATAGGAAACACTAAAGCTTATTGGCTACACCATGGCAACTATAATCTTATCTTCAGTGCTTTAAAAGAAGAATAAAAGTCTAAGACTAACTGTATTGTTTGCTAGCTATTTTCATCTGTCCAATCAAGTATTTTATCCCTATGCTGTCTCTAACTCCCTCCTAAGCACAGAGGAATGTGATATAACGAAAAACTCAAAGCAAAACACCATTCAGTGGATTCACTGGGGCCAGGGATCATCACCCATCCCTCCACATCCAGACCTGTCAGGGATCATCCTGCTATCTACCTGCCAAACCCCATCAGCCCCCCAAACCCTGCCACCTGTCCTGTAACTCCTCCCAAACCGTCACCTCTGCCAAACCCTGTCACCTACCCTGCCACCACTACCAAACGCTGTCACCCACTCTACCATCCCCACCAAAGCCCTGCCAAACCCTGTCCCCTGCCCTGTCCCCCTGGCCAAACCCTTCCTCCGGGGTCCCCCATAGGAGGGTCCCGAGGGTTGCCTCGCTGGCGCTGCGTTTACTCGAGGCCGCGGCCCCGCTGTAAGGCCAGCTGTCTGACCCGCCCGGCCGCCCCTGAACCCACCGGACTTCCCGGAGGGAAAGGGGGCCGCCGGGCACGGGGGGAGGGTGTCGGGGCGGCACTCACAGGTCCAGGAGGAGCTGGACTTCCTCGCCGGCACGGTCCCAACCGCCGCTCAGGCGGCTCATGGCGGCGGCGGGGAGGGCGGAACGCGGCGCCGCCCCGACCCAACGGCTCCGGAGTACGGTGCCAAAATGGCGGCGGCCGCCTCCGGCAGCCGGGCATGACGGGAGATGTAGTCCTGCTCCCGGCCCGCCCTGGGATCGCCTCAGGGCTTGTGGCGGGAAACGGCAGGAGTGCCTCATGAGGCGGCCTGGAATATTGTGAAACTCCCCAGATCTCGCACAAAGGGGTTGTCTCTCCCCACTTCCAGCGCTTAATGTCTAGGACAGAGTATCTTCCCAAGCCTGGAGGAAGTACAGGGGAGCTTAGCAGCCTTCCGGCAAGGGGCACAGTTTTAACCGCTGTTTCCCTCATTGCTGCCATCGGTGGAGTCGTACCACAGCACTGGCCTTCCTAATCTCCATTAATCTGCAGAGATGAGACCCTGCTGTCTGCCAGATCTTTCTACCTGCAATTCATGTTCTCTCTTTCTCTTTTTTCCTTCTTTTTTTTACATTTCTGCCTGGATAGTGTGATATAAATTGAGACCACACAGTCCTTAGGAGCTAACAATATTATTAGCGTATAATTGCTGCATCATTATCTTCAGACACAAGACCGATCACCTCTCCCTACTATAAAGAACAAGTGATCCACTAAGATAAGGAAACCTCCGTTCTCACAAAATTAACTGAAAGATCTACATCCAAGAGAAACGGGGGTTGCTGATGATGCCTGATAACTTTGCTGAAGTCAGCGACTGAAACATCTGGATTAACAGCTAAACCACAAGGATGCTGATGAGTGATGATGTTGCAAGACCTACAAAATATAATTTTTTATGATTGGATAATTAGAAATATGCATTAGTAGGTAATTGGATGATGCCTATCATACCCTTATAGTGTAAGCTATGATATGAAAGAAAAACCGCTTGGATGTGCCCAGTTTGGCTGGGAAACATCCTGCACATTTACCTTTGTAATACTATTCAGTCAGCATGGGCCAGCTGTGAATTTTGTAGCAAAAGCAGGAGGCACACAAAGACAGCAGAGTGAGCTTTGTTTTAGCTTTCTCCTTGACAGCCCAAGCGATGCGTCCCTGAGGATCCTGAGCACCATGGAGGCTACAGGAGCAGGCTGGTCTCAGCCGCCATGGAGGGGTATTTGTCCCTAAGGAAATGCAGGAGAGATGAGTTTCCCTGAGTGGCTGGTGGCTTGGAGGGCTAGTTCCCTGGAAGGATGTGGCATGGCCATGAACAAGAGGAAATGTGATGCTTGTGAAGAGGGTGACAGGAAGAAGTTTCACAGAGAATGTGTGCAGACTGTGCCTTTTTAGTCTATTACATCAAAATCGTTCATGAGATCCTTGACAGTTTAGGAAAACATTTTTCCAACAAAACACATTTTCAAATAAACACACTAAAAATATTTCTTCTAGCATTGGGAAGGCAGAAACCCACATGCTGGTGGGAGGCACTGGGTTGAGCAGGGCGTACTAGCAGGCCTCCCTGGAGATCCCTTTCCTGGGATCAGGAGATACGATAAAGCTGCAGCAAACTGTGTGGTACGGGCAAATTCTGTGTGCCTGCATGATGAACCTAACCAGCAGATGCCCCTGGCTGACAAGCAACCAAATCTCTTGCTATTTTTCACAAGATTCACTTTACCATATTTGCTTCTCCCACCAGCTAGTCTGGCAGTGGGTATGTTACCAAAAAACTCGGAATAAAGAACTTATCAACACCAATTTAGTGTAGATAAGCAGACACATCTTTATTGACGGCCAGGTGCGCGGGCGAGTCCTCTCACGAACCACGCACACCTGAACACCAAAATCATACTCCTTATATTGAACTTATTCATACATATTCATTAGATTTCCAAGAAATGTTATGCATATTCATTAGATTTCTCGGAAGTTATTGGCATATGTAAATGTCCTTTACGCAGGCGCAGTGAAGGTCTCTGGTGGTCTTCAGAAGCCCTCTGGTGGTCTTCCATAGCCTTCCTCACTTTGTCCGATAGTTGACCTTTCATGTGATTCTGCGCAGTATGATTTTCGCCATCATGTATTAGATTTACATAAAATACCTTCAATGTTAATTCTTGAATTTAATATTTCTAGTGATTGGCCCTCAGTCACACCACCTTATCAATATTCTTATACTAAAACAATCATTGGTTAATCTCACTTAACTCTACTGATTGGAATTCTCGTTAATTAGATCAAAGTAAATCTTTACCAAAGCTTCCGTGGTTAACTGATTTCAAACAATACTCAAATTCTTATAGTTACACATAATACATTTTCTTAAGTTCCTAAGTTCCTATTAATTTGAAATTCTGACATCTGTTATCTAAGTTCTAAATGTTCCTACTAGATGATTTTAACCAATTCCTCCGGCCTTGGTACAGGGCTACACAGGGGATTTCACAGCAGCTCTTAGTTGTTGGTTAAATATATAGAATGCAATATATAATTTTGCTAAAATATTTCTTATAGTTCCATATTCCTATTAAAATTAATTCTAACTAATAACAAATCAGTGACAGGTAAAGCCTAGTGGGAAGCAATGAGGCTAGGGTTGTGCTGAGGGTAGGTTTACTATTCCTCAGCTTGTAGGCTGGAAGTAATTACTAGCCCAGTGAGAGCCTTTAACTGTTTAACCTCAAGATTTGCTTCTGAAACAGCTCATGAACTGCCAAACTTGAAACACTCGTGCTGTATCTCAAACTGAAGCCAGCACCAGGCTATCTCAGGGAGCAGGTACATGCTGCTCGTACACTGATTTGACTGCAGGCAGCTGCAGAAAGGACTTCAGTCACATCAGCCTAAACATGGTGAGAAACTGTACTGATAAAAAAACAGGCTGTAACTGGTGATTCACAAAGTGCTTGAACATAGACTCTCTGCAAAGCTGCTTTTAGTAAGTGAGGTCTCAGCTTGTACTGGTACATGGGGTTATTCCTCCCCAGGTGGAGGACAGCACTTCCCTTTGCTGAACTTCATGAGGTCATGAGGTTCCTCTCTGCCCATTTCTCCAACCTGTCAGTTGTCTCTGTTCAGAGGGACACCACCAAGTACATCAATCGCTGTTCCCACTTTTGGGTCATCTGCAAACTTGTGAGCATGCACTTTGCCCCATTGTCAAGGTCATTAATGAAGATATTAAGTGGTATGACCCTAATATTGACCACAAGGGACTGGTCCCCAGCTTGTCTTTGTGCTGCTGATCCTTTGAACCCAGAAGTTCAGGCTGTTTCCAGTCTACCTCACTATCCAATTATGCAGCCCATACTGGGCTGGATAGCAACGTGATCTACTTGAAGATGTCCCTGCTCATTGCAGGGGGGTTGGACTAGATGACCTTTAAAGGTCCCTTCCAACCCAAACTATTCTATGATTCTATGAAGACTAAGGCAAAGAAGGCAGTGAGGACCTCAACCTTTTCCAGTCTGCTTTCCAGTGTGAGATTCCATTTCTGGATCTCAAGAAAAAGGCACAAGATGCTTAAAAAAAAAAATGTTTTTAAAAGTTACAGTGAGAAGTCTTACATGTCTCTTCAAATGCTGGAAAACATGCAATGATACAGCACTGGACAGTCCTCTCTGGTAGATACACTGCTGTGTAGAATTCTTCTGTGGTGAGGTTCAATGGCCTCATTGTTCATCACATCTGTATGGTATTCTTCCAAGTAAAACAAAGACATCAGTCTCTTACTTGTACAATACTGAATGTTCTAGAGGGTACACTGAGGTTTGCTGAAAGCATTATGCTTTTACACATTCCCATGGGAACAAGCTTTTACAAAGAATACATACAGTATGTATCATTAACGGCAGTACATACTACTGTCATGTTACATGCTCAGGTTTAGCAGTCACTCATGCTAACATACGCATCTCTACAATCAAAATCTACTGTTAAACTCAGCCTAAGTTCTGCTTGAAATCACTATCTCTTCTTTATAATGCCTTCTGTGGTGGCCCACTACAGTATTCTTTCTCACCAGCTCCCAGCCCCATTCAGGAGTGGGCCTACATTTTCTCTTGTAGAAGCACTTCTTGTTGCCCTTCGCATCCCTCACCAGATTCAACTCCAGATGGATTTGGCTTTCCTAACTCCCATCCTTGCACGCTTGGACAGTGGCTCTATTCCTTCTGGGTCACCTGTCCTGGCTTCCACCTCTCGTATGCTTACTTTTCATAGAATCATAGAATATCTTGAGGGACCCATAAGGATCATCGAGTCCAACTCCCTGCTTCTTGCAGGACTACCTAAAACTAAACCATATGACAAAGAGCATTGTCCAGATGTATCTTGAGCTCTGACAGGTGCCACGCCCACTTCTTTGGGGAGCCTGTTCCAGTGACCGACCACCCTCTCAGTGAAGAACCTTTTCCTAATGTCCAATCTAAACTTCCCCTGACACAACTTTATTCCATTTCCTCATGTCCTATCACTGGTCACCAGAGGGAGGAGGTAGAATAGAATAGAATCATTAAGTTTGGAAAAGATCTCTAAGACCATGCTTGAGTTCCATCAGGATCTCCTTGTTCATCTATGCAGGCCCTCCTGCCACCTTTGCAGGTTTTTCTGCACACCAGAATGGACCGTTCTTGAGCTTGTAGGAAGTGATTCTTGTGGGGGGGAAGCAAACCCAACAACCACCAGCTCTCCTGGACCTCTCTTCTCTTCAGGTCCTGTCATGACCCACTCAGAAGAGGGGGGTGAGTGACTCAGATTCACAAATCCCCAGCAGCATGAACTAAGGTGAGACAACTCTCAAGGTCCGTATACAAACATTTCTTAAATTCCCACAGTGATTAATATACGTCTTAAACTAGATTTTCCAATAATTGGTTAGGTATATAACAAATTATGGCAAGCAGTAAGGTACACCTTGCATTACTTAACAACTCTAAGAGAAAAGAGAAATGACGGGGGAGAGAGATAAAAAATCACTGGTCCTGGTTCCAGCGTTGGTCCAGCCAGCAGGGGGTTTCTGGTTCATAATAGTGCTCTTCTGCGGATTCCCCATGTTTTCAGTGGCACCTATCTTCCCCCTTTATGTTTGCCGTACCAGTACAACCTGCCCTCCTGCTACAGTGGCAGGTTCATTTCAGGTTCTCCCCCCCTACCAGGTGATGTGTAGCATGATTTGGCTTGAGAGACAAGTGCTGTAGTCACATATGTTTAGCATGATCTCCCTAATTTTCACTAGCATATGCAGGGGTGTCAACTTTAATATGCATTTCATGGATAATGAGGCAAAGGTCATTCATCGGACACGATGGCCCCAAAACCAGAGAGTTAACAAGCTTCACAGGTTGCACCAGAGCAGAACCATTCTGTTTTCACAGGGCTTCCTCCTTCAGCTGCATCCTTTGCTATTCCTCCCACATGGGTCAAGTGTCAGCCTTATCAGTTCATTGAACACCCGGCCTACATTATCCAGACTCCACATTATCCACCCCATTATTATAATTTTGTTTTAAGGTACTTTGTGAGTGTTTGAGACATTCCTCAGAAAGCCTCAGAGGGCCTCCACCCCCCTCCTCCCTTATTTTACCAAGTTTTATCTTTCACCATTGTTCATGCTTCCCTCAGGCTGCTTCTCTCAATCTTTGTTTCGGGGAGTTACAAGTTGTTTCCTACAGGATCATACCAACTGAATTAATCCAAATACATTGAACAGGCTAAAGTCCAGCCTCTTGAAGACCAGGACCATGATCCTACTTTTTGCCTTCTTCCCTCCTTTCATGATCCTGAACTCCATTTCAAGGCTGCCCCAACCTTCACATTCCTGACTGTGACTCCAGCCTGCTTGTCAGGATCACTGCCAGCAAAGTATCTCCCCTCATCAGCTCCTCAATCTCCTGTGTTAAGAAATTGTCAAAGCACTGTGGGATACTAACAGAAGATTGGCAAGGAGGGTTATAAACACACTCAAGTGACCTGCAGCTGGGGTGTAGAAAAACACATATGTCATACTAATTGTTGTTTTTTCTTGTGTGCTTGACAAGTAGAACGTTTGTGTTTAGATAACATAGACCCATGATAGACTTAAAGGCACCCTATCAGACATGCTTGAAATTCCTGCCCTGCTACAAAGAAGATCAAAGCACAGGGGTAAACTACGCCTGCGCGAATCCTTGATAAAAGCAGGTGAAAACAGCAGGGTCTGCAATCCTCCGGCATGGACCGAACTCAGCTTGTGTACCTCTGCCCAGGTGCTGCTTTGGGGATCCCCCAGTTGGTGAGGTAACAAAAATAAATTTACTCTTTGCATTTCATCTGTGGTTTTGTGGTTGTTCCTGTGTCCTGCCTGTGCTGACTGACACATTTGGTGTGTGATAGTCAGCAGGATTCAGGAACAGCCATGCCACAGCCAGCAAAAAGTCAGTGACTCCCCCTATTCCAGGATGGCCCAGTACTGAGCACTGGACCCCCGTGGCCTGTTTCCTGGCTACATTGGCTCTGCCAGAAGCATAGCCTGAAATAGATGACGGGATGGTGGTTACCCCCAGACAATTGAAATGGCTATGTGTGGATTGCCATGGAAAGTGGCATTGGAGCCTTCTCACAAGTTAGCAGGGAGATTGGGATGATTATTACTTGTCTTAGGGCTCGACCATGAAGTTGTAGCATTACGGAGTAAAATGCGAGAATTGGAAAGGGAAGTTGGGACTTCACAAGATGCAAAGGTGATTGTGCAAAAAGTAATTACTACTCAAGAAAAGCGGTGCCATGGGCTGCAAGGTACTCTAGAGCAGTTGGTAGCACATATTGCTAATAAACAAAGGGACAGATATGGAAAAAATAAGGTTTCAATTTCGCAAGTTTGTGCTCTCACCACAAAACCTTCATGGGGTCCCAAGGAACAGGATAGAAATATTTAGAGTCCTTGGACTCCAAGGTTGAGTTTGAGTCGGATTTAGAAGGCAAGGAGGTGGTAGAAGCATGACCTCATACAAATGAGGGGGCAGCAGGAACAAGAGGATGGGGGATTGCAGCTCACATGTACTTACACCCTGAAAGAGTTAAGAGAATTTTTAGAGATCTATCAGAAAAGAG
>NW_010972642.1:7704723-7705964 GCF_000737465.1 Haliaeetus leucocephalus
CCACGCTGGAGCAGTTCATGAAGAACTGTCTCCTGTGGGAGGGACCCAGGCTGGAGAAGTTCATGGAGAACTGTCTCCCTTGGGAGGGACCCCATGCTGGAGCAGGGTAAGAGTGTGAGGAGTAAGGAACAGCAGGAACATGCGATAAACTGAACACAACCCCCATTGCCCGGCCCCCTGTGCCACTGCAGGCGGAAGAGGTAGAGAATTTGGGAGTAAAGCTGAGCCCAGGAAGAAGGGAGAGGTGGGGGGAAAGGTGTTTTAAGATTTTGGTTTTATTTTCTCATTTACCTACTCTGATATCATTGGGAATAAATTAAATTACTTTTCCCCCAAGTCAAGTCTGTTTTGCCTGTGACAGTAATTGGCAAGTGACCTCTCTGTGTCCTTATCTTGACTCACAAGCCTTCCATTATATTTTCTCTCCCCTGTTCAGCTGAGGGGAGTGACAGAGCAGCTTTGGTGGGCACTTGATATCCAGCCAGGATCAACCCACCACAGTGATCAAGGAACACACTTTGGTGGACATAATCTCCAAGATTGAGCTCAAGGGCTAGGGATAGATTAGATATTCCCCATTGCCTACCATCCTCAAGCTAATGGCTTGATTGAAAGCACGAGTAGGATGTTGAAAGAACAATTCAAAAAGCTAACCAGTACTAAAGCTTTACAACATTGGAGTTCACATCTTATTAAAGCAGGTTTTTTTGTTAAACAGCCAGAATATTCATAATCAAACACCCTGTGATCATATTACAACACCTCCAGTACAAAACATGTTAAGAATTGAAATTCTTCCAGATGGCGTCTCTCCCAAAATATTAGCTACAGGGGAAATGGAATTGTTTACACTGATGGATTGCATGGTAGAACCATGACCTATTAGTCTAGACATGAATATTCATATAATAGCCCCCAAGAATGCCATATGGTTCCATACATCAACTTCTCTTATTTTACATCCTCTGTTGATATCAGATTCTCAAGTTCTTGTATTTCAGTTATCTTTGACAAATACCTGTGCCTTATCTAGGGGAGATAGCATTGAAATGATGTTATTGGTGTCACAAACACAACATCAAAATGAAATTCAATCTGAAAAAGCACGAGCCATAGGTCTTCAATCTGTGTGGGCAATTACCCCCCATTGTGTTATCAAACCTGGAGTAATATTAACTAAAGGAGCTGGAGCAATTACATACGTATTACTGGAAGGAGATGACATTCCTGTTTTCCTCCCT
>NW_010972642.1:7713425-7728408 GCF_000737465.1 Haliaeetus leucocephalus
TTAGAGATTTGTGTCTAGCTTTTGTAAGACCAACTTTATTTGATTAAAACCTGCTTTCCAAAATAATTTCATATTTTAAGACAGAGGTCATGATTCTGGAAGACTTTCTTAGGTAAAACTGAAGAGATCAGAACTTCAGCTGTAAGAGAACATTTTCATCCATTGTGAAGCTATACCATAGTCCCAGCATATCTGTTAAGAAATACTAGTCTTTTAGCTTAAGTACTAGTCATTTAGCTTAAATAAGTAAGCTTTAAATAGACTCTCAGAGTCAATCATTTAGCGTTAGGATGCAGGGGTTACAGCATAATGTTGTGTGATTTGGTATACTGTTTGTTTAGCATTACTTACTTAGCACGAATAGCTAGATTTGCTGAAGCCTTAGGCCACAAGCTGTGAACTTTCACCTAGATATGATGAACTTTTACCTAGTTAAGCAAAAGAGGGCCTCCAGAGCCAGCGCAAACCAGAAGATAAGGATGCTACAACTGTCAGCAGAAGCTGCAACTTGACAAGATAAGAACAGTTATCGGCCTGCCTGGAGACAGAGAAGGAATCCAATAAAATGTTAGAAGATCCCAGGCCAGAAATCACCATTGGACCAAAAGGTGTGTAAGGGCGCATGAAGAGCATGTGAGGGGCGGGTGCGTAGATCGTAAGGGTATAATTGCCCAGGGATTTCTTTCTCCAGGGCCCCTCTTTGGAAGCATCCAGCTCGAGCTGCTCCTACTGCTGTACCACTCAATTAAATTACTTTTTTTATGGAATCTGGTGCCTGAGACTCTGCTGCAGGAAACCTAGGGTCCGAACTGCAGGGAACTGGATGCCTGGACAGTGTGAATTACCTTAACAGTATTATAATCCAGTGTTGCACCCACATTGCAACAAGGCCTTAAGAGCTGGATACTAGATCCTACACAAGCGTTTGTGGTTTGTTTTCTTTAATGATAGCAAGATAATACTTGCAAACAAAGCATTAAAGAATGCCAGAATGATTGATTCTGCATACCTTGTTGTGAAACAATGTTACCCACATAACTAGTTAATTTTGTTGCAGCCTTGTACACAATCTAAAGATCATGCTGTTTCCATCAGTTACACAATTATTCTTGTTCAAAAGTTACATGACTCTTGTACAGAGGTTGGCTGATTTTCCAACAGTTCCCTTTTTTCTTAGACGTCCTTCAGGATACGCTTTTCCGATAACAAAAACAATGTTTTCCAGATGTGGCATCTTGACAGCCTTTGCACATGCTACTTATAGAGAGCATACATTCTTGTTCTAGGGTCAGTGAATAGGTTGTGCACACATTCTTGTCCAAGATTCATTAAAATTTTTTTCTACAAAACAATGGTTCATTAAGAGAATATATACATATATACAATGCTTTTGCATTATACTTGTTATTACTGTTTGTCTAATTATGGCAGTGTTACTGTCACATCGCTCTATCAGTTTTACTTAAATGTATTTGATTCCCTTCAGGTTATGACACCAGATGGACCTATGTTGAAGTAAGTAATGATAAATCTTACTTCACTTGCACTTCAGAGCTCTGTTTAGTACTTAAGGAGTCAGGAGGTCACTGAACCGAAAAAAAGGATGTTGACAGATTAGTTTAAATATCAGTAAAACAGTATTATAATTTCTACTGTGTCTCGTTTGACAGCATTTTTTTTTTTTTTTTTTCACTTAGTGACACAGCATTTTGGCTTGGTTCTCCAGGCACAAGAGATGATGGGATTCTCTCAGTGAGGACTTTATTTTAAATGATTTTGAACGTATGTGCTGTGTTGAAGAAGATACCAGAGTATGTTTCCAAAAATACATCCTCTACATGAACAACTCTAGCAGAGTCATGTGTACCTTAGCAAACAATTGAAATTCCCTTTGTTTTTCCTTTCTCAAAACAAATGGTGCTGTGTACAAAACTACTACTTCATCTCTCTTGTCTAAGGCCTAAGAGGAAGCAGAAAAGGAAGGGAGACTGCCTTAATCATAAAAAAATGCCTGTTTGAGTTTAGAAATGTTTAGGGGTGATGATAGATAAGTGGCATCTTTCAGAGTTGCAATTTTAACTTGACAAAATTTTGACAGCCTCCTACAACTGACCATATCTATCCTCACCCACAATTCATTGTTTCATATGAGGAAAGGATTTACCACAGTGCTTACGGTGTTGTGCATGTATCCATTAACACTGGTGCTGCTGTTTGTTAGGCGCTGAGGAGTGCTTATCGTAGCAAGAACCAAACGTGCCATCTGCAAGTTGCCTGGGAGCCTTCCCATTCTAGATGCAGGAGTCCCTTACTAAATATCCCATGACTCCTTTCTCCCTGACTTATGACCATCTTTTTAAGAGGTGACACCGCTTTAACACTATGGAAGCACCAGCTAGGTCTCTGTTTCCCAGTAATGAGTAGTAACACACAACATTTCCCTTAGTTTTCTCATGTCACCTTCAAGCTCCTGCTTTCTGTCAATCCTTCCATGGAGAGGAGGAGCAGGAAGGAAACAGCTATGGCTTCTAGTGCAGATATTCTATGTTACGCTACAGATATTTAGCCAGGGGTTCCAACTAGTAGAGTAGGACTGTGAAGGTGAGAAAGATAGCAAGATTGCAGTGATGACTTGGATTCTTAAAAACAGCTACAGTCCTAGTTCTCTCTTCTGAGTCTGATAAGCAAGTAAGGGGGCTTGAGAGGTAAGCTGTAGCCACCCCAGGGGAGCTGCAGAGCTTCAGCATGACAGACATAATGAGGGATACATACAGACATCTCTGTGTGGGAGACTGCAGTTTTCAGACATAGTTAATGCATCACGTATACAGGATGCCTTGAATACTTCGTTGTAAAGGATGAAATCTTATCCTGTCTTGGAATAAGATACACAGATAAGCACATCTGTCTAAATAGCCTTGCAACCAAAGAAGATGTATTTGGATATCCCAACGTAATTTTCAATTGATTATTTATTTACAACTGGCAGATTTTATTACCCTGCAGATTACATCTTATTCATCTATGACACTCAGCTTGAAACCTTCAGAATGGCTTCCATTTTTTTTATACTACAGATCTTGTGACTGTTCATGATCTACATATTACAATATTTTTCTTACATAGTTCCTTTTAGCCCATAGCATGTATTAAGGAATTTTTAATTTCCCATGGAAGTTCAGATTTTTCTTAGACTATCTTGTATAAAACCACCCTGAGTTCTTTAGAGAGATGCAGCCAGTTTAACGTGTTCAATTATGTGCTTTGAGGTCAAGCAGAGTGATCTCACTGCATAATTTCATTTTGAAAATAACATTTATGATGCTTCCATGGATAGTTCATCACAGTTCTTGTTAATGCAAATCACATGGCTGCAGCTGTGTTGGCAGTCTTCACCACCCTTAGAAACATCATTGTAAGACAGTGCTTGAAGAACTAGTTGGAGTAGGAAGTTTAGTTTTATTTTTGTAATATAAAATACAAACAGGTCACCCTATGCCTAATTACTTCCTATGAGCCTATAATTGCTCTCTCAGTATCAGTGTCCTAATTTGATCTTTTATCACTTCTACTATCTTCTTAGCTCCATATTCTCTGGTCCAGGCAAAACTACAGTGGTCCTGATTACACTACATCCACTGAATCCACAGTAATGACTAGGGCTTTGAGAAAGGTGTCACTCAGCTAGGAAGTGATTTCAAAAAGCAAGAACTATAATAAGGCCTTTTCCCTTTAGAGAAAGAAAAATGTTGATTACAGTTCCCTGTAATCTCCAGGAAAGGTCATGTGATATGAAAAGTGAAAGAAGGCAATCTAAAAATGTTAAAATCTTTTCCAAGTACCTGCTTCTTTACTATTGCAATATACAATGATACAGACATAGCATTAGTCCTCTAGTAGAGTAATAGATATTTACCATAGAGACAATGACAGTTTATAGGGACTTTGGAAGAGAGTTCATTTTACATTTAGTTAGAGAAGCTAAACACGTATATAGGTTTATTGCTTTGACTTCCTAATGTGAGATTTATAGTAAAAGTATTAAGATTACTGTGAATGGATTATGAATGGAAACATTTGCATGTGAAAGCAGCGGGAAAAACAATAGAGGAAGGGTTAAAAGAATGCCCTGTGTTGGTCCCTAACTGGGGAGAGGGCTAACAGGAATAAAACTGGTAAGCACTGAGGAGCATGCTGTTTGTATCACACCCAAAGACCTGCACTCTAACATGGCTATGACGCATATGACTTATCAGCAGAAGACCTACAGTGTCAGGGCCCTGAGGATGCTAATAAGCCTTAATCAACCTGACCAACCTCACCTGAGACCTCCTCCCCACAGCATGGGCTCAAGAGCTCTATTTAAGCTGGGCCTTTACTCCTTGCCTGAACTGTGTTGGAGGAGTGTTGTCTTCAGTTCAGCTATGGCTGTGCCTGGCTGTAAAGCTCCTTGACCTGGCCTTCAACCTATGGACTGGCTTAACCCTGAACCTGTATCGTTACCATGATGTTGTTTCAAGCTCTGGACTCTCGGCTGATGTCTCCAGGTGTGAGAGAAGCCCATCTCCTGGGCTTCCCTTGCCCAGGCACTGTGGTCTGGGGCCCTGGCTGGTGAGGGTGATGGCTGTAGAATCACCCTCGGCTCCTGTTGCTGGTCCCTGAGGGAGCAGCCTTGCTCTTCTTGCTTCCTGATGTGCAGTCTGGCACCAGGAGGGTAGCAACAAATTTACAGCATGCTGCGTTGTACTCTTTCTTTTCCTTTTAGATCAACACAAACTGTAGCCCTGATGATATTCCTATTTTTGTCAGGATAGGCCTGACAAAATAGGAAAAAGATGGTAGGCAGCAACTTTAGTGAAGGCCTAAGGATCCAAGGCAATTAATTGCTCTTGCTAGAATTACTGGTGACTCCTACATGATCTGTATAAAAAGCAACAAAACTCCTGTCATAGTCAATCAAGAGGAGCCTAAGAGATGCAGAGAAGACTCAATAGCTGGTTTGTGTCCTCCAGGTGATGTGCAGGTGATCCTGGTGAGTTCACTCTGATACATATATCTTTGATGCTCGAGGTATGAGAGAATGAGTAGAAGTGAAATAACTTTTAAAGTAAAAGTACCTTCCCCTTCTATAATGTCTCTCAGTGAGTTTAGTTACACCTATTTCCTGTATTAATAGCTTACAACAGTTAGATAATGCATTTGATAAGTCATCTCAGTTCCTGGACACTTCCATAAGTTAAGAATATGGCAGCAATGTGTACCATAATTAATTCTTGAACATCTACTGCTGGGTGAGCTCTGTTAGACTGGCTTGCACTGACTCCCAATTACTGATAGCTAAAGGGTATGGCATGTGCCTTATCTCCAAAGCCAGAAGGTTTCTTTGCCCAATAGTCACTAGCTGTTCCTGCTTTCTGGTTCATTAACCTGTATGAATTAGAAGATCCTCTTTCCATGGTAACAAGTGTACTATTTCTCTTAGGACACAGTATCTCACGTTGTTAGCCAGTGTAGCTTGTGTCTGATCCGTAGACTCTGTTGTCACTTGAAACTGGACTTGATGCGTGTCAGTAGGAAAGCAGACCTTGCGTCCTGCTTTTGTCCCTTCAAAGGATGAATGTAAGGTATTAATACGCTAATCTCCTGATTTGAGTGATGGTGGGCCCAAATCACAGATGATGGGCAGGTAAGGGGAAGATAGTTTGTATAGCCCCCTTTTCAGAGCTGGAGCTGAGGTGGTATTTGTGTAGGAGACCACAAGCAATGCCGGGGTACAGTGAGTTCTATAGTGGGTGAAGTAAAAACAATGTTTCCTGTTCTTTGTCTCCAGCAATTTCAGAAATGGTCTTACATAGGCAGAACTATGTCAGTGAGCATATGAGAACCTCATTAGTTCATACTGGGAGGAAATGTGGAGAAGGAAAATGTGATGATATGGAATTTGAGGTGGAAGATAAGTGTTGAAGGCAGGCTGTGTTGTATTTCTCTTTGGTTAGTGTGGAAGCTGGCTTGAGTGACTAGTTACTGTGTGTTACTGAGGAGTCTGTCTACTCTCTAGTAGCACAGTTATTGGCTATCTGCATCACAAAAAATGCTCAGCTGCAAATTATAAATGCAGTAAGCCTTTAAGAGATTGATAGGTGTTGATAAATGGCAGGAGGCTCCTGAAAGACAGTGAAGCAAGATGTGTGAGCAAAAATGGTTCTGCTCAAGACTGGCAAGATCTAGGTTGGAGGCAGCTTTGGATATCTGGAGGCAGAAGCTCAGAATTGGGAAGTATGAGTATCAGCAGTTTGCTAACTAGCAAGTATCTGAGATGCTTTACCAGTGGCCTAAGGCTTTAAGGGAAGGGCTTGCAATTTTACAAGCTGCTGCATAGGGCTGGCTAGAAGATTTCATTTAAGAGAGTCACTCAATATGCTGGCAAGAATTTACAATCAGATTGAGTAAATAACATTTGGTTTGCAATCCTAGTATAAAGCTACTGGGACTCAAGCTTCTGCAGGCTTTTAAACCTTGTGTAGAAGCCTGCAGTTTGAAAGTGTGGAATAATTACTGGAGGTGACTTAGAAATTAAGCCTATATTAAAGGTATGGCATTGTTCACACATTAAGGAAAGGTATAACATCAAAGAAGCTTTCAGGGTGGAATGCAACTGGTATGCAAGGAATCCATTCCACAGTGGTTCCCTAGACAACATTGCCTGCAAAATGGCATGGAGGGTGGAGCAGAGTGAAGACTCTGTGGCCAGGCTCTGTGAATCACTGCAGAGATGGGAACTTCATGGTACTATGGTACTGATAAGCTGCATATTTGTCACCCTGGGCCAATAGTCTGTCATATTTTGACAAAATGCTGTCCTTTGTGTGAACTTTGCTCATTATAATGTCATTATAATACCAAAACACACCTCCATCCCAAAGACTACCCGCCTCCAAAGTGCGACCACCCCTCACTGAGCCTGCACTCTGAATTTTTGTTAATCTATACCTTTAAAAGCAAAGCGAGAGAATTTTATACCAATCATAATAAAGGTATGTGTGACTAGAGTCACTAAAGCTCCACCCTGAAGGTAAAGAATTGTATAAAAATGGCCTAAGAAAGGGGGAATGTTAGGGAAGGCATAATTGAAAACAAGTCAGGGAAGATACCATCCCAGACTACCTCTGATTCCTGGGATCAGTTGATGGGCTTGTTGCAAATATTTTGATAAAGAAATTAAAATCTAATTATATAAAAGAGTTTGGTTTAATTAAGAAGTAGAAAATTGTGAAGCATAGGTATGGGAGTGTTAAGTTTGAAATGTAGTTATAGGAACTTAGGAACTTTAGAAAATGTACTATGTGTAACAATAAGAATTCAAGTATTGTCTGAAATCAGTTAACCACAGAAACTTTGACAAAGATTTGTTGGTTTGTAGTGTTTTGTTTTAGGAAACTAAGGAAACCGTTATGGACACCAGTTTGCTGCTTGGAAACCCCTTACCCTTCCCACCTCGATCTAATTATCGAGGATTCCAATCAGTAGAGTTAAGTGAGATTAACCCATGATTCTTTTAACATAAGAATATTAATAAGATGGTGTGACTGAAGGACCAATTGTTAGAAAGGTTAAATTTAAGAATAGACATAGTATGCATTTTTATGTAAACTAATATAGATGATGGTGAGAATCGTACTGCGCAGAATCACCTAAGAGAGGTCAAGAAGCGGACAAGTGAGGAAGACTATGGAAGACCACCAGAGGGCTTCTGAAGACCACCAGAGACCTTCACTGCGCCTGCGTAAAGGACATTTACATATGCCAACAACTTCCCAGAAATCTAATGAATATGCATAACATTTCTCAGAAATCTAATGAATATGTATGAATAAGCTCAATATAAGGAGTATGATTTTGGTGTTCAGGTGTGCGTGGTTCATGAGAGGACTCACCCGCGCACCCGGCCGTCAATAAAGAAGTGTCTGCTTATCTACACTAAATTGGTGTTGATAAGTTCTTTACTCCGAGTTTTTTGGCAACAGGCTGAGCCACTCTTCCCCCCTATAGGGACGCCTTTGGGTAAGTTCCAGACTATACTGAGTGCTTACTTGGAAAACTTATAAACCTCTACATAGAGAGTTGCTTTTCTGATTTCACACACTGTATTATTCATAATCTCAATGTTTGCACTTGCTTTTGGCCGACAGTGTATTTATCACTGGCAATTCATAAGAACCTGTATTTCTGTTGCTTCAATAAACTTTACTCTTCATTAAGCTGGCCGTAAAAGGTTCTCATTGGGTGCCGCCAAACTCTAAGGCTGGCTGTGTGAGTCAATGGAGCACGACTAAGCTGAGAGTGCATCTGTAATTGTGAGAGTTCAATAAGTTGAATGTGACTGGACTAATAGTGCCAAACTGGACATCACTCAGAATCTAAACCTAGCTGCCTCCAGCCCCTCTGATATCTGAGGATAAGCTGGAACTCAAGGGGTTTATTTTCTGCCAAATTACACTTTCACACGACAAAGTTCTGGTGGTTTAGTATTGTGAATTTTAAGCAATATGTGCCTGTAAACTTCCCGTAGACTAAGGGTACAGTGCATGCTTGCTTTGCAAGTTTACTTAATTAAAGCAGCTTTATGTAGGATTTATGCCAACATCATTGACTAGTACATAGCAGACGATAAGAAACTGAGCACTAATGAGTTGCTTAACCCTGGATTGCTTACAGTGTTAAGAGTTCAGGTATGTAGTTAGGGCAAGAATAATTCAGGGAGCAAAAGAGCTGAGGCTGGCCTGGAGAAGGTGCTGGGATAAGACCAGCAGCACAGTAGAGAAGTGTGGCACTGAGATGGATCTTGGGCAGGGCTGAAGCAGAGTGAGTGAAGGCTTTGCTGGGGCAGAAGCTGATCAGCTGTCCTGAGGCAGTGAGTGGTGTCACTGTGGCAAAATGTTTCAGAGGAGGTGGAGCTGAGGCTCCTGGAGTAGCTTTTCTCTCCTTTCCTTTTCACTCATTTTCCCAGTGCTGCTTGGGACATGTGCTGCACTTGGACTCCTTTCTGCAGTTTTGTGTTCGCCCCGCTGGTCCTGCACATGTGCTGTATTTTGCATAATTTCCTTACAATGGTCCAAGCAACATTTATCACCCTTGTGCATCTTCTTTAACAGACACATTCCAGGTATTCTTGTTTCCTGTTATTTTACATGTGTTTGACCTCTCGTGCTGTAGCCCTCACTTAAAATGCTCTGCCTCCCTTGAACACCCATGTCAGGTTCATTCACAAAAAAAGCTGGAAGTGCTTAATTGCTTTGTCTAGGCATGAATAAGTAATTACCTTAATTTCCATGACCACCCACTAATACAGAAGCCCATTGATTGTTTTGTGTCTAGTAATGGACAGTATGTCTGAAATGATGGCAAGACAACTGTAAGTCTCAGGGGTGGATTGCATTGCAGATGTTTAGATTTTATTTGAACCTGTCTGTTGGGGGCTGATCTGTACAGTCACTCATCTTGCAAATTATAACAAGGGGTTAGGAAATAAGGATTTATCACTGACAATAATAATGTAATTGCCTATAATGTAAAAGGAGAACAAATTTGAGACAAAATGGTGTAAATGAGACAGGGGTGACATGGAAAGATGAATACCTATAAACGTTAGAAGATTTGTGGTGTCCAGTGAGGGCTTGGAGCTGGTTGACATGTATCTCCTTTGCTCTGTGTGGTGATGGAAATGCTGGGGCTGCAGTGCCCATCACCAGGAGAGCCCGAGAGGGGCAGCTCCACAAGACACTCCTCTCCCTGGCTGCAGGAATTGGCTTGGGTCATGGGCACAGCTGGTGGACATAAGCTACAAGTGCTGAGCAATAAACAAAGTTTTGTGTGCTAAACTCTGGTCTAAATGTGCCTGGGTGCTTCCTAATTTTTCCAGTGGAGTCACAATATGTAAGTGCTTTTGGTTGTTTTATGAGGCAGGTTAACTTAAGCTGAACAAGATGGTCCTGCCGCTCAGGTCTTTGTGAATGACAGAAGGTAGCAGTTAAGAAACTATTTGTGAGGCAAATGTGGGTCTTCTGGTTGTTTTGCAAGTCTCAAACACAAGCAAGGGAACGCTGCTCACGCTGGATGCAAAATAAACATCTGGGAAAGGACATTGGCTATTGCTAGGAGCTATGCAAGCAAAAGATGATCGAATAGTTTGCACACTACAAAGGCTCTCAAATGAATTAAAACTTGAAGGGCATACCATACAAATATGTGAAGGAAGTGGAGAGTAATTGGAGCAATGCAGGTCTTTTAAGAGATGTAATTGTAGAGCAACATGGAAAAGCATGTCTAAGAACAATTTGAGGACCTGATACTGATCAAAATCACTCGCCTGCAACCAAAGTCTTTGTAGCAAATCATTTCTTCATTCTGCTCTTTGTGCTTGATTTGGAAACAGTCAAAGGTGACAAAGCTTGAAAGTTCCTGCAAATGGAGTTCTGTTCTTAAACTTAAAATCAACATAAACCAAACTTTCACCAAAACCCCTGGAGTTCACAAGTGATTGCAGGGTAATTTGGCTGACCTAGCCAGGGATACTGGATGTGCATGTGAAGGAGAAAAATATGTTCTCAACTTCACTGCTTCTCTGAGGATGGCATCCATCAGGAGCTGCTGCACTTGTCTCCACTTCCCTGTTCTCTGCCACAAGAGCATTTCTTTAGCTTAAGCTTAACTCTTTGAGACTGCCAGCCTGGCTATCATGGTCTTGTCTTCCCCTTCAAAATCTGATTAGCCTGTGTGTGTTATGTAATTGAGAGAAATTGCATAAATATCAATCATACTTCCAGATCTATTTGTTTCTATTAAGCTGGCACCGAACTTGTAACACTTGCTGCTGAGGAAATAACATACTAGCAAGACACAAAGGGATGGATGATCCTGTATGTATTCTGTGCCAGATGTTATTACAAACAATTTAAAACATTGATTAGTTTCTGGGATATTCTGTTTAAAGCAAAAGAAAAGCTGGCAGAAACAGCTTCCATGGGATGTTTCATTAATGGTTGCTGTAGGAAAAGCAGTTGGGACATGCTTGTCAATAATCATGTATGTCCTATACCAGGTGGGAGACAACAACAGTAAAGTGTGTCATGGGAAGAAATCACAGATGCTGGAGATTTGAGGATGAAGCTCAGAGAAGATATGCTTTTGGCTGCTTAGGTATCTTTGAGATTTGTAATAACTAGTCTAATCTATTTTACCTTAAATCAGGAGAAACTTTGTTAACTATGTAGTTGTACAATAGTGAAACTGTTGAGAAGAATTTGTTTCAAGTGTCTTCCTCTTTGGTGTGGGGACGAAAAAACCCAAATGAAAAATTTAAGAATTAAATGTAGCTTGCCAAAAACTAACCACAAAAAACAGAATGGAAAAAGGCTACTTCTACTTCCCAATAAATTCAGCCAACCTCATTTTAGAAAAGTCTAGTCTTATTGTTAGCAATGGGAAGAAAAACTCATCTATACAAAGTAGATAAGCAGGCACTTTACTGCAGCGCTGGGGACATGGGAGATAGCTCTGCCCAATGTATCCAACTTAGTTTTGAAATCCATCAGTTTTTATATACTTTTTCTGTCAAGTCATGGTTATGTAATTTCTTTTACATAAAAATGCATAATATGTGCGCTATTAAATTTAACCTTTATAATGATTGGTTTCGTTAGTTATATAAACTTATCAATACTCTTACCCCAAAACAATCATTGGTCAGTTCTACCCCAGCTCTGTTGATTGGAATTCTTCCTATTCAAATCAAGATGGGAAGGGTAAGGGGATTTTCAAGCAGCATAACTGGTGTCCTTGACAATCTCCTTAGTTTCTTGAAGCAAAACATAGAAAACCCCAGTAACTTCCCAGTGAGGTTTCTATGGTTAGCTATTTTTAAACTTATACATTGTTTCACAATTTTCTACTTCTTAATCAAACCTAACTTTTCTATGAGATCAAATTTTGATTACTTTATCAGAGTATTTACAACATCATGACTCAACCACCCAGACTTCCCCACACTTTGCTTTATCTGCTGCCTAGTTTTGTCTTGTGACAATGTTTTGTGTCTAAAAATTAGCAGAAATATTGATTGTACTTGTATTAAGTTACAAGAGTATAAATATAGTATACTCAGATATTCTCAGGTTTACCCTGCAGCAATGGGATAATGTGACAGATACACTTGACTCCTAGCCATACTTTGGTTCAGGCTGACCAAGAAGCAACAGACCTCACATCCTTGGGATGCGCTTGTGAGTTGGAAAGCCTCTGGCTCATGTACAAGGGAGTGAAGGTGTTTTGAAAAATATTTTGAAAGGTGGTTTCAAACCCAAAGATACAAGATAGCCAAAAGTACAGAACAAAATACCAGAGCTAAAACAAGACACTTGTCTTGTCTATACTATTGACTAGCTGCCAGCTATTTCACTGGACAGCCTGTGGAAAGCTTTGAGCTCCCCTTGCTGAAGCAGCAGGCTGCACGGCAGTGATCTCCCCGGGAGCAGTGATACCTCTCAAGGTGACTCCTTGAGGTTGAGAAATCCCTCACCCATGACAGACCCTTGTAAAGTGATAGATGGCATGCTGAATTAATACTATGAAGCATTACTAATCTATGCAGCTACTCAGGTCCTATAAACATTGTATGAATAATTCCATTAGACATGAACCACTGACCAAGTCTCAGACTAAGATTGGATCCAGCTGCACCTAGGCTTGAAAAAGGAGTTTAGAAAACAAGGGAGTCCACTCTGAACCGTGTGACCCAATGGTAGGGTCCTCTTTACTCTTTGTGCCTCTGACCCCTGTATGAGCCATTCTAACTCAATTTTTCTGTGTATGTTTGTTCTATGCAGTAATTAATGAGGTGAACTTTGTTGAATTCCAACAAACTTTGTCAAATCACCGTTTTACCTAAATAAAACATTACTGCTTCTCTCTTTTGAGTGAGGTGCATCCCTCTTCCACAACAGAATCTTTAAGTGTTTAACTTAATCTTGGAAGGTGGACCTGGTTTGCTAACCAGTCTGTTTCTAAATGGATGCATATGCCACCTATTGTAAGCACAATAGAAGTAGTAGGTGAAGTTAGACATTTTATTCACCCTTTAAAATAAAATTATTCTCCTTCGTTGAAAGAGGGTTTCCAAGATTAATCAATAGAACTATAATCACTGAGTTGCAGAGCAGAGTTTATTGGGTGTTTTAATTAGTCTTTTTCTTCTAAGTATCTTAATTGCTTTTTAACAGTTATTGCATATAGTAAGAGTGGCTAAAGATGGGGAGTCACTTTTCGGTCATGATCTGTAGGGCCTGGGTCACCTTGAATCAAACAACTGACTCCTGGTAATGTGGGGCAGAACTATCGGTTTTATTGATCGTGTCTGAACTTTATCGTAAGAACACGCTGAAGTGATTTAGTGGCAAGAATCCTTCTCCTGATAGATTGAGTTCACTGTAAGATCAGGGATGGATTCTTCTGGGCTCAGCCTCTTTCTCTGGATGAGAAGAACTTTATTTGATCACACTGTTATGTGCTAGAAAGAAAGGTTGTACAATGAGCATCCCTATTGTTTTTCACTGTAGCTTGAAGCAGGTATTAATAAAACTACACAGCTAGCTTAAAAATGACCTTCCCTCACTGACCTACCCCCCATTTCTAGATGCAGCACCCAGAAATGTGTCTGCTTCTTTTGGTTTCTCATTCAGTGTTGCTGGCCAGCATCACATGTGGCCCAAGAACTTTGTATTTTTGCTTGACCATAGAAACATTGCAGAATACACAGATAGGCAAGGTCTATATACTTCTCAGTGTCTGTTCTCCCTGTCTTGCTGCTTGTTTGCTAACATCTAAAATTAGGTTTTAGGAAGGGAGCCATAGTGTACAGCAGTGCACTGGAATCTGCAGTTTTCCAGTTGATGTGAACATGGGGTAAATATACATATGAGCAGAATGGAGATCACCGTTTGGAACAGAATGAAAATGTAACTTGGGTGAAACCATTTGCTAGCTGTGTAATGGAAACTCTCTTCATGAGGTAAATTAAGAAAAATACAGATTTTACTAGAGCAATGAAGTCATAAAAGACTACTTGGTTAACTTATTTGCTTATTTTTTAGTGGATGTTACACACACAGCCTTTTTCTGGCTGTTCTGGGGCTAAGTTCTTCAGTTTGAATGAGATCGTCTCAGGTATGAGCTGATCTCCAGGAGAGAGATGCCTTGTTTAAAATGCGCCGGTTCAATTAATTTATCAATTATAATATGTAGTGCAACAAATGGCCATGTATCAGCCTCTTAAAAGACTAGTAACAAAAGTGGTTGGACATAGCATGAATGCTGTGACCGAAGTCATAGACATCTCTCACTTACTGACAAAATACAGGCATTTTCACCGTATTGCTTCAGCCTCCAAACACTTTCCTCTTGTTCTGCACTCCAGAAATACTGATACACTTTCTTCTTTTATTGCTGCAGACCTGACTGTAAACAAAAAGAGACGTATGGGGTTTGTCGCCTGCAGTTGTCCTCCCTTGGCAGGCACTGCGAACCGGCATGCGGGTCGCAGCCCCGTAGGACGGTGCGGTGGTGCCGTCCCCCCCACCCCCCTTCCCCCCGGGCCACTGTGGGATCCCGGGATAAGCCACCGGTGTTTTGGGAAGAAAAGTTGTGCTCTTATCCCGTTGTGCTCTTATCTCGGCTGCGAGTGCGGTAGCCTGGGGCTGGGGTGGCCGCGCCGCAACCCCCCCCCCCCGCCCCGGCCACACCTGGGCCGTCTGTTGCCTGAATTGTCTGTCAGAATGACTCGGCACAACCCGGGGCCAGAATGTACGATACTGACCAAAGCCAACCTTCTCCCTATAAAGCGCGATCCGAGGTGAGGCCTGCGGAGCTCCCCGGCGCTGGGCGAGCCCGCCTCTCACCCCCGGGCGGGCGGGCGCGGCCGCCGCGTAGCGAG
>NW_010972642.1:7728418-7756372 GCF_000737465.1 Haliaeetus leucocephalus
GGCGGGGGGGGGGGGGGGGAGGGCCGGCGTGTGGTGCGGTGCGGTGAGGTGAGGTGAGGTGAGGTGAGGTGAGGTGGGTGAGGTGAGGTGGGTGAGGTGAGGGGGACCTGGAGGCCTGGTTTCGCCAGGTTCGGCGGTGAACGGTGGCACGTACAAGTGAGTACTTCGTGGAACTCACAAAAGGGAAATTGTACGCGTGTGCGTGCGGTTAAAATTCGGCTCAGAACTGTTTTATCTGCGCGGGGACGTTCGCAGTTTGGTTCGGAGCTGTTTGCCCGCCTGCCCCTGGGTGATGTGGTTCAGAACTGTGTCTCGCCTGTCTGCGGTTCGGAACTGTTTTATCTGCCTGTGCGTGCGTGCGACGTGATGTACCCCCCACCCGCGTGTGCAACCCTGCCGTGAGTCTCAGGTGGTCCTCGACGTTTTTGAATCTTTAACTAAGTCGCAAATTTGATTGGAACAAATTCCGTTGAATCACTCTGTTAAATCTATTCCTTTTCCATCCGCAACAGAAATCAATGCGGCTATCTTTCAGAAATGTCACTCTGGCACGCAAATATTGTACAACACAGAAGTATGGTTTCTTAGCCCATTTCAATCTCTTGACAAAGGCTTAAAAATTTAATGTTGATGTATTGATATCTTGAATACCACAGGAACTAACAGAGTCCCTGATAAGAGAACAGCTTGCAATGGGATTTCAGTGAAAAAGGTCAGAGAGGGACAATTAGATTAATCTCTGACAAAGCTGATTATCAAATTATTACAAAGATTTACGAAACATGGAAAGTCACAGCAAAGTGGTATGGCTGCACTAATATTAATGTTTTGTGAAACATGTTAAAGATGACCTATATTCCAAAAAAGGAAATTAAAAAAGAGTCTTTGTGCTCTCTTGCTGTTTCTTTTTCTGGTATAAAGGATTTCAGTGTCTTCCCTAATATGTTTTAGTTTTTTTACCTTAATATCTTAACCTGAAAGTTGGAGATAATGATGGAGAAAGCATAATGATGACACACAAAATATTCTAAAACTAACATTGAGGGGGGAAATGTAAAACTTCATTTATAGAATAATGGGTGTGTCATCAGGATGGAAAAGGGCTCCTCTGAAGTCAATTAAATTGAAGACAGTTAAAAGATTGGATTGACCTCAAGAGGCTTTGGTCACAGGAAATACTGGTGCGATATTGTATGAACAATGTAGGAAATATGCTTGTGTGACCTTATAGGAGGTAACTTTGTTTAAAACAAACTGAAATGCACCTACTGTCATTCCCCCACACATGCACCAGCGTGTGTGTGGTGTCCAGAGTCTGCCCAGAATCCAGGCACCAGAGCATGAGTGTTCCAGCTATCCAACCAGCAGTCAGGCAGCACGATGCTTGTGCCCAGATGTATTCAACATCTGTCGTGATGACAGGGAGGACAAGTGATACTCCGTGTCAAGTCCTCCTCGTCTCCTGGGTGGTCCTTAGGTTGCTGACCATGAGCAGGGTTTCAATATGTCTTTTTGCAGTTTTGGATCTTAAGTGATCAATATGTTTCCCTCCTGTTTCTATCTCATTATGGTTGTCTCCATGTCTCAATGTCCTGTGAAACTGGATGTGCTATGGTCTTGATGACCTGCTAGTTGGGTGCCGATGACCTGCTAGTTGGGTGCTGTTAACACAGGCCCCCTTCCCTGGTGGGTACACTTGGCTGCTTCCACACCTAGACATTCCCATTCATGTTCCATTCACACCAATCTTAGCCTTTCGATTACGCTAGTATAAATTTGCTCTGGTAAAAACGCTGACGATGAAGGGTTGTGAACTGGGGTGTGGCTCTGGTCAGAAAAGAGGAGTGTTGTATTGATGGTGGCTCCCCTGGGATCCGTGAAGGACTAGTGGCTTCTTGTTCCACTGCCAGGCTGAGATATGCATGGGCAAGGTGTGATGCCCCTTATCTCCCAAAAGGAGAGATAAGAAATGCTGCACTGTAACAGTTTTTGTGGGAAGGATGTCAGCAGTTGTTCCTTCCAACAGTAATAGGACAACACTTATGTATGTAGCAATACTGATCAGGATCCAGAGTTCTGCACACCCAGTTCTGAAGAGGATAGGAATCCCAGTGATGTTTCTTATAGTCTCACACTCACAGTGTAGAGGCATTTCTGCCTCTGCTATGAGAATGATTGGTTGAATTTTCACTAGGAGGTTGGCCTTTTCTTTAACTTGGTATCCTGTTTATCTGTAGACCACCCATCAAGGTAGCTAACAGTCTTCATGTATGCTTGCTAATCAAGATAAGTTTGTTTACTTCAGATGCAGACTGAGTCTTTCAGATGTTGCATCTGTGTGATGGTTCCAGATAGCCCTATTACATTCTTTGTCTTGTATGCATTTGTAGCTTAGTTCCCAGATTTCTCAGGGTTCCTGAATGTTCCTATTACACAACAATGCAAAACCCCTCTCTACATATGCATATCTACATGGGTGTATGTGTTTAAAATGCATTTAAAACTATTTATTATTGACGTCTATTTGCAGCAATGTAATTGGTATGTGTTTATGAGTCTTTTGGGGTTTTCTTTTCAAAAGTTTTGAACCTTATCTGAGGAGGATGTTCAATACCATGGCAAATTAGATCCAACTTGAAGTAAACCTCATGAACTGGAAGGAATGAGGGGGTGAAGAGCCTCAAGACCACCATATTTTACTGTTCCTGTTGCACTGACTTCCTTGCTAATGTAGACAAACCCCAAATCAACACCACTGAATCTCTTTTAGGTCCTTCATCCTGTTTTTAAAGCTTTCCAGAAGAAAACAAGCATATTTTGATCCTATTTGAAAAGAGCTATTAGAGATCTATTAATAGAAGTCTGTTGCTTTAAGTGCAGAGATTTCACTGTCAACTCACATTATTTTCATAGCTGTTCTCATTCAAAAATGTAAAATAAAAATTTTTTATCAGTCTCACTAGAGCATCACTCAGCAGCACATCTACTGTACGCAGAAAAGCACTGTCAGGAAACAGACCTTGTAGGAGCTGTGTGGGTATGTTTATACAGTACATGGTCCTCACATCAAGTAACAATGGAGACGGTTGTACTAGAGGGATCACTCTGCCTGCATGATAAAGGTGTGTTGTTGATACACAGATCAGTATGTATTTCTGGTGTGAGGTGCCAGACTCTTTGAAATGCAAGGGAATAAAATATACAACACCTTTCATCAACGTATAAAGGAAGAGCAAACAAAGCTCATAGTTTGTGTTGCTCTTGCTAGAGGCGCACAAGTGTTGATGATACCTTCTTGAGACAAATGTGTTGGTGCCTTGAAGCTGGCCAAGTGTTTGCCAGCAGAAAAAGCCTCTAGTTGTCCCTTCTGAAGACCAGCTTTGGAGTTTCCTGGCAGTGATCCAATGGTGCTGAGATCCCCGAGAGGAGTGTTACTCCTTGAATTCTAGTGCAGGGCACCCATCATTGTTAAAGAGAAGCAAAAAAGAATGACTGTTGATTTTTCTCATGCTTGCTTTTATTTTTAGTATTTGAGAGTCCTTTGCAATGTACTTCATTCAATGCAGCTACAAGCTTCCAGTTTCTCCATTTGTTTCTGTAGGGATTTCTCAGAAGTGTGGTAAAATAATTTTTGAAACTAAAGTGGCTTTCTTTAGCTACAGTACTTTTAATGCTCCGGATTGTTTAGGACACAGAGATCAAAAAGAGCCTTTAGAGGTAGCAACACTGGTCACTGGAATAGGATGAAGACTAGGTGCCAATGGAAGTGGCACTTAGTGTAGCTTTTAATTAAATATTCCTTCATTAAGTTAACTTGACCAGTTTGTGTTGCTGTCATTCTGATTCTGTATCAGCAGGTTACTGTAGCTTATTTGAGTCATAAATCGGTATCCTTGTAGCCCAGTAAATATGATGATTCCTTCACAAGTTACAGGTGACAGGGTTTGTATTAAGGTAACATTGCAGGTCTCGGGACTTGTCAAGTTTGCCTGGATAGTTTGGCTTGGCCAGAGCTTTCTGTTAGTTTTTTTCTAATATGTAACAGCATTTTTCTAATGACTAGTTGGCTATTGCCCAATTTATTTTATTTTTACTTAGTTTTGTATAATTGTGCAGTATAACCATAGTTTTTAAACAGATGGTAGTAACAAGTATTTATTCTGAGTGGAATGAACTATCTATGACTCTAGCCCAGAGATGTAGTGTGTATGGGAGTATGTGCATGGGATAACAGAGGCCTTGTATGTGTGCACAGGATGGTGCTAAAACTACTCACCAGTGGCCAGTTACTGATAGTTAAAGGAATGAAAACTTAGAAGGTGGAAGAAGAGCAAGTTGCATGTTAGAAAACGTATAAAATAGTGCCAAGCAGACTGTAGGATGAGGAGGAAGAAACTGTCAACCTATTCACCATCAGACCTCTTGTCCACCATCAACATCATATCCTTCCAATGAAAGGAGGGCCTGGAAGGCTGACAATTTGCCATAACCCCTTTTCAGGCTGAAGCCAGCAACCTTAGGAGCCAGACGGGCAGTGAAAGGGAGAGCATAACACCAAAGAAAAGGGCTAAATGCTAGGAAGCTTTTGAGTAATGCTTTTAATTTTAGTGACAATTTAAATTACATTCTTAGTGAGACTTCTTCCATATGAAATAGAAAATTTGGACTATGCATATGAATATAATTGCAATTTTTCCACACTAACAATAACCATTTGTTGCATTTTGATTAGATTAAGGGTTAATCATACTGACAATAAATTCTTGACTTTGCATTCAAGATACATTTTCTTTTGCCTATTCTAGCTTATCTGACCTGCAGTGGTTCTAGTCAGAAGAACTAAACACCTGATTGAGGTAAAATGTGAGTAAGACAGAGATTTTGACTTTGCTATGACTCTTAGGCACCTGAGAAATTTCTGAATAATGGTGAATTTTCCAATAATGCTTCACTTTGAAATGCAATCTGTCATTCAAACAAAAAGACCTGGCGTTGATTGCTTTCAATCTGACCTATTTTGTGAGGGAGTTTATATTCTTTCAGGTGTGCTCCTTGTAATCATCTTTCTATAACAAGGTTAGCACAGAATAGGCAGTTATTTTCTCAAATAGCCACATCTAATAACTTTATTCAGCATGCCACCACAGAGAAACTGAATATTTTTGCTCCTATTCAAAAGTGTTTACCATTCTATTCCTTTGTGCTAAGCCTCACATTCTAGGATAATCTAGTTGTTTTACAATCACTTTGTAAATCAGAATAGTAAAGGAAATATTGTTACCCATCTACTTGAACAGAATGAAGTCTTCATATTCCTTTTTTTCTTAATCTGAAAGAGTCTAAGACTGTATTTCCCAAGCTTACACCACCAGCTCAGGAAAATGGAGAACCTATGTAGTCTCTCCATACACTGTTTCAATCCAAGAAACTGGTTGTTTCCTCAGTCTCTGCACACTTGGGAGGGTTTGGGGCATATCTGTGTGGGCAGATATGTAGTTCACTGCAGTGCTGTCTCCAGCACTTTTTAAGTGAGGGGATCCCAGCAGCAAATATTGTAGTAGACTTACATGTGTGTACATGCATAACTCAATGGAGTTCTAAGGGAGCAATATTTAATGAAGGAAGGACAGTGTAGCTTATTCACTACCAAGCTAATACTAATGAGATTAGAATATTCATTACATTGGAAAATAGAAAAAAATGGCCATTACCCATCACATGACCTTGCAACTTCCTCCCATGAACCACTATTCACACTCGGTCAATGCTGTTACTTGTTAAACACTGTACAAGTTTCCATAGATATTTTTCATGAATGCTGTTACAGAGTGAGAAGGCAAGCTTAGCACCTAAAGGAACTCCTAGCAGAAGTTACAAGGTCCTCAGTATGGCAATAGCCTTTTTTTCTGTTTTCCCAATGTATTGAGGCAGAACTACAGAGGAAAAATTTTAATGAGATTTCTAAAATTTAGGCAGGGTTGGACCCCCCTATCCTCAAGGGAGGAAATTCCCCTTTCCTGTACATGTGTGGGCTTCATTCTCTGCTTATGTCTCATCCTGACAAGCTCCTTGCAGCTGTCCTCCAACGCCGCAGTAGTCTCCCCTGGTGTCAGAGGGCTACGAACAACAAGGACTCTCCAATGTTTTGGTCACTTGCATGCACAGATGACTCAGCTGATCCTTCTGCAAGCTCACATGGAGCATCTTGAGTCCCACCTCTTCACTTCTGTCAGCACATGTCTCCCAGCAGGTAGCCTCTGAATTAGACTTGCAGAGAATTTGGCACCTCTAGCTGGCCTAGCACAGAGCAGGAGGCTGTGCTTCCACCTGCCTTGCTATTGATGCATTTCTGTGTGTCCCTCCCTTCTGGGCTTCCCAGCCCTGATGCAGCATGGAGCTTTAGCCACCACCAGAAACACTCTGGCCAACTAAAAGTGAGGTGGAGGGGTACCTTGAGATGCTTCTCAAGTGTGCTGCTTGTTTGTGAGGCTCTCATGCTACAGCTGTATCTGGAGCAGCCAGACTTCTCAGGATAGGATCATGTCTCCCACTTGGCCTCAAAACAGCTGCCAATGTCTTTTGTCTTCTTGTACGCATAGGTTGAAGCATTTGCTGTGGGCTGCGCTAACGCAGCTCTCAGTATAACTGTTTATGTATTCCACTGTAAGATGCAATAAGAAGCTGCACTTTTAGGGAATTTCCAGTGACCCCTTTCTGAACTGAGTCTTCTTACCAGAGATGAGAGAGAATGAGTATCTCCACTTGGGACCACCTGGTCACAGTGGGTAATAGGCTGGATGAGCCCAGCACGTGCCTTCCTGGAGATTATCACCTCTTTCAGAAAACGCTTAAAGCATATGGGGGATGGAGGTACTCAAGCCTGTCATTTGCGTAATCCAAGTAGAAGGGAAGATTTTGGCAATGATCAAAAAGCTGTTGAGGACTGTCCACAGCTGTTTATGGTGGCAGCAGGAAAATACACTACTACTACCTCCTTTCTCTAGAAAAAGAAACTGTTTTACTGGCTTCCAGTGAAGACTTCCTTGGATTTCCCATGGAGTATAGCAAGCAGGGCCTAAACATGTTTCTCTGCAGAAGAGGAGACATCAGTATATATTCACTCCAGAGTGTTCAAGACAAGGCAAAGGCATGATCTACTTGAAACAGGTAACAGGCCAGTGTAACTCTGGCAAACCAACCAGGCAACACAGCAGAGTTGAAAAGGCAGATGGTCAAACATCCAACAGAAATTGATGGTGCTGTCTTTTTTTTTTTTTTTCAAAATTAGATATAAATTGCTGAACTTGCTGTTACTGCTTATCTAAAGGCATGAACCTGTATAAATCCATAGATTTTACTCTTGAAACATATCACAGCTTTTACATGCTTTTAAAGTTCAGCATTGAGAAAGTTCTATTCATCTGCCTTTTATTCAGTGCTTATAAGAACGTGTAACGCATCTTGGGGATAGATTCTTCATTCGGTGTAGAAAACATGACTGTACACCTGCCAGAAATTTTGCTTATTAATTGAGATAGTAAAGGACTGTGAGAATACTGTGTATATATACATTTTAGCATATGTGCCAAGCATTCTAGCAATGTATGACATTGGTTAATGATGCAAACGCTTTAGATGGATGGATAGATGGGTAAACACAGTTTAGCATGGAATAATTGGGTAGTTAATCCATGTTTAAATTGTCGGGCTGCTTCTCCTTCCCACCTGATCTGACTAAATGCTCTTTGCCTGAGAAAAATGTCCTGCTACTGATTTGTCCTATTTTGATGGCAGTGCCTCCCTAATTATCTTCAATGATAATATGTATCCAGGAAAACACTGGGATTTTATTAGTTTGTTCCCAGGAGATACAAGTAAATTGTGGCTTTGCTGTGTGACCTTGCCTCCCCACCTTGTTTTTCTTCTATCAAGGCAGGATGGTTTACACTGTGCTTTGGGATAACTCATTCAAGGATGGATTGTGTTAGTTGGCCTTTAATGAGGTGCTTATATTCTGGCAAAAGAGAAGCTATTCAATCATTAGAAATCACAGCCAAGACTATGGCTATGGCTAGCATTACAGGAGTCATGAGCTCAATAAAAAAGGCCACCTCTGACACAGAGTGGTCCCACCAAATACTTGAAGCCCTGTCTTTCCCCAGCGGATCATCAACTGTTACATATAGGGCTTTTGTATGTGACTAAAAGCCACACATACACTCAGAGGGTGCAAAAATGAAACTGGTTTGGGGAAATCAGTTCAAATGGTGCTATATGTTTGGGATCTTCAAGGTCCTGGGTAGCAAGCACACAGGCTTAAGGTTCAAATTCCCAGTGAGAGACACAAATCATGATAGCCAAATTCAGAGTCTTATTTGACAGCAAATAAAATACAGGAACATGAATGTACAAGCATACACAGTTTGCTACAGGGCTCCTTAAAAATCGTCACTGGTATATCAGGAATTATACTATCGAAGAGTCATATCTTTAGTCAGCCCTCTGAATTTGAGAATCACTAACTTAACATCAAATAGGGGCTACATCCCCAGGGATTCCTGACAAAGCAGTCCCCCAGAACCTGGGAGGTTATCCAATTCCAATGTAAAGAAACTACAGCAAAGGACAAGTGACTAAAGACTCAAGTCTCTCAATGTTAGGAAGAGAGAAAGAAAGTGAGAGAGAATCAGAGTGAGCCAGCTTCACTTTCTCATATGAGTAAAGTGAGGAGAATTCATACCTGTCCTTAAGTTTGTGGTGAGTGGATTCAAGGTCCCTGGTGTACGATTCAGATCTGCCTGCTCTCCTTCCTTCCCTCTGCTATTTACATTGATTCTTATAAAGCCTGTTCAGGTTTACATGTGTTAGCAGAAAGGGGCTCTTCACTTGGAAGCGACGTTTGGGGCAGCACCAGCAGAGAATCAGGGTTGCTGTGAGTCCCAGACTGAAGCAGGGACTGGTAGATGGCTGCTTCTCCTGGGAACAGAAGGGAGATAGCAGAGAGCCATCACCCTGGAAAGGCCACCCAGGGCAGGGCATCAGCAGCTAACAGCTTTCCCTAGCTCACTCCAGGCACTTGTCCCCAAAGGAGACTGTGGTACCATGCCTGGAAGGGGAACCGCACCATGATGCATCCCCAGCCCACGTCCATCCCCGGTGCTGGGATCCCTGAGCTGCCACAGCAGAGGGTCCAGTTGATTCAGAAGCACTTGAGCCTGACTGCCCATCCAGCCCATCTACTCTTCTTTATTGCCAAAGACTCCTGCCCACACACCCTCAGGGTGCAGCTGGGCAACCCTTCCCGTTTAACCCTTGCTGCTTTGGATCTGACCTTCTGTGAGTCAGTGGACTGCCCAGAAGCAAGCTGGAGCTCCGCATTACACAGCAATTGTTTTCATCTAGGGGTTTTGTGGGAGTGTTCATTTCTCCTCCAATAAGGTGCATGTCCAGAATAGTGTTGTCAGGATTTTAATAACTTCTCAGTTCTTTATTTATTGATAAACATTTATCGTCTGCTGTGCATATCCCAAGTTTAGTATTAACCTGGTGTATTTAGATTCACTTAGTTTTTATTCTGCATTACCTGACTTGGCCCTAGTGAGATGCCTGTACTACTGTGAAGGGGCAGAAGGACTCACACAGCCAGTAAGATCTACAGAAATATATACCTAGGAAAGGTATTCTCACAGTTTTTCATTCATGTAACTAATAAGCAAAACTACTGGCAGTTGTGAAGTCATTTTCCCTACAGCACCAAATGAGGAACCTAGCCCAAAGATTAAAAGACTGTGGTCTGGCCAAGATAACTTCCATATGACAAGGATGATGTGGTCATCATATCTCTTGAGTTGCTCTTGACTGGGGAAAATGAACTGGGTTTTTGTCGTGGTTTAACCCCAGTCAGCAACTAAGCACCACACAGCCACTCACTCACTTCTCCCCCACCCAGTGGGATGGGGAAGAAAATCGGGAAAAGAAGTAAAGCTCGTGGGTTGAGATAAGAACGGTTTAATAGAACAGAAAAGAAGAAACTAATAATGATAACACGAATAAAATGACAACAGTAATAATAAAAGGATTGGAATGTACAAATGATGCACAGTGCAATTGCTCACTGCTTGCCAATCGGCACCCAGCTAGTCCCCGAGCGGCGATTCCCCCGCCCCCACTCCCCCCAGTTTATAATAATAATAGATGTGATGTCACCTGGTATGGAATACTCCATTGGCCAGTTTGGGTCAGCTGCCCTGGCTGTGTCCCCTCCCAACTTCTTGTGCCCCTCCAGCCTTCTTGCTGGCTGGGCATGAGAAGCTGAAAAATCCTTGACTTTAGACTAAACACTACTTAGCAACAACTGAAAACATCAGTGTGTTATCAACATTCTTCTCATACCAAACTCATAGCACTGTACCAGCTACTAGGAAGACAATTAACTCTATCCCAGCTGAAACCAGGACAGTTTTGAATGTGTCTTTCACTCTTCCAAAGTACTTCTGCAGTTGACAGTGATTGTAATTTTTTGTCTTTTCATCCTGTTCAACCTTCCTGAACTAACTTTGCTGATTTACTCCTCTTTTTGTCTCCCTCTCTGGGTATTTTATGGATCAAATCCTGTTCTTTTATCTTCCTGACATTCTTTCTTCACATCTTCAGTTCTGTGATGCATTTTCCCACTATGGTCACTGATGTGCAGGGATCTTGATCTCTATGCCACCAACAATCACCAATTTTTTTAACCCTTCTGTTACTGTTTCTGCTGGTGCTTTCAGACACATAGGTATATTTACCAACCTTGATGCTTCTATTACAAATCTCTGCATCAATAGATCCAACCACTATATAGAAATTGGCTTTTTTTCTATAGCTAATTTAGCAGTTGGTGTGTGGTTCCTACCTTTTTTGTATTCCAGAGAATGGATCCAACCACTTCCTTTTACAACAAAGAGGCAGTGGTGGAAATGTTAAGGGAGGAGCCGCTGCCTGAGCATTCACACACCATTCAAGGAGCCGCACATATATCACCCAAGACTTTAACTGCTAGGACCAGAGTCCCTTCACAGCAGGCAGCTCCAGTGAACTGACGGGTGCCCCTTCTGACTCCTCATACACACACATTCACCCTCAGGCACTTCTTCTTCCCTCAGGCTCGACCAGAGTTTTCCCAAAGCAGAGTCTCTGACACATGTACGTCAGACGAATTCATTGAGTCGTACAGCGGTATAGAACAGCTTCAGCTGGGTGCCTCTGGAGAGGGACCCCGAATAAAGAAATTTGTGGCCAATTATACCCTCACAATTTAAGTTCCCTTCCCCTCATGCAACGGTTTGGTCTCATAGTAATATTTGGGTCTGGGGTCTTCTTGTTCCTCACCGGATCCTTTTTCTGTTTCCAGGCAGGCCGTTCCTTTTCTTATCTCAAGGATGCAGCTTCTGCCGACAGATATGGCTGCCTTATTTTTCACAGGATGCAGCTTTTGCTGACAGATGTGGTTACCCTTTTTTTTTTTTTACAGGATGCACCTTCTTGGGGCCTCCCTTCATGTAACTAAGTATAAGTTCAGCATAAGTTCACCACTTGTGGCCTAAGGCTTTAGTAAGTCTTTCTATTAATGCTATACAATGGATTTCATTTGAGCTAGGAAGTGACTATACAATGGGTTCTGTTTAAGCTACTGTAACAGAAAGATTTCCTCTTACTTTCCCACCTTCGATTCTTTGCCAACTAATGTGGCAATTAATGAAACAAAACTCAATACAAGACCATACAGATAGGGAAAGTAATTTTTATTAAACTTTGTAAATCAGCTGACTCTGTTTACTCACATTTTCACCAACAGAAGTATCAGGATGTGTGCATCCAAGTAATCTGGCCAGGACGACTTGTACATGAGATGTAGGACAAGACATGCCAGTATTGAATCCTCTCTACATGTCCCAAGGTCCTCTTCATTGCTGAGAACAAACTGGTTTTGGATAGGCCTTACATAGCCTTTAAGAGTCAACAGTTATTGTGATCTTTTCCCTCAGTATCTAGTTTCACTCCATGTGAGTCTTAGGCAGCACTCCTGAGTCAATGCTCTGCTTTTGTTCTCCGTATCTAGTTATCTTCTGGCTCCAGGCCAGTTCTTTTCATCTTATCTTATGGTTTCATTTTCTTGCTATCTGGTTATTGAATGAAACCATGCGTAGGTGGCACTGTGATCCAGGTGAACTGCCAACCTTAGGTAACAATATATGCCATTATTTTAGTCCTTATTCTACTCTGTCTTCTCATGTTTCCACTTGCCCAAGCACATTTCCACTCTCACTTCATTCAGAACAACCTGAGTATTTATGGCGCAAATGTCTGCATAATTTCCAAATAAAAGTTTGGAGTTCATTTGCAGATTAGGATTTCACGTTGCTTTCTTTTTGTATGTTATCCATCACTAACATAATGTATATAAGTTAAATTGCTAGTTTTATTTGTCTACTCTGTTGTCAAACAAGTTTTAGCTGGATTTACTGTAGGAAAGCTCTTTGCTTCTGATGGTTTTTGTCTGTTATGCTTTCCGGTTCTGCTGTATCTTTTTAGTAAGAATGCTTTCAGTATAGGCTAATATACTGTTATAAGCTTGCTAAGGCATATTTAGTATCTGTGGACCTATCAACCTAGCATCATGTAGTGTCTTAAGAGTTGAAGCTTATCAAATGCCCTAAAAGTAGGCCTATGGTTTTCTTGCCTTGCCCCTCTGAAGAACAACCATGTGTGTCATGCACAACATTGCAGAGAACTTAAAAGCTTACAGAAAGTTTTGTGACAAAACAAGAGCAAAACCAAGCCAGTGACTGTCAGCTACAACAGTCCCACCCACCATTTGTTCAGCTCCTCTCTTGGGTTTCCATAATTTTCACATGGAAGAGTCCCAGTCACAATATAGTCTGATGGAAATACTTAATCTCAAAACTAGGCTGGTAATGCCTTGCCTGTGCAGGGCTTGGTTCAGAGGTAACTTATAGATCTGCCCCTTTCCTGTGTACAAACCCTCTTTAACATACTTGATTTTTACCAAAATGCTAAACAGCATGCTGTCTTACACCTGTCAGCTTGCAGCCTAGTTTATTTGCAAATTGGTCTCAGAGAAGAGTCTAAGGCTCTCTGGAGTACCCCAGTTCTGAAGGGTGCCTTTGCCACTTATTGTTTCAAACAGGCTAAGCTTGTCTGAAGCATTTGCAGAGCCTCAGGCTTTGGGATCTGTGGTGATTTAAACGTTGCAGTTACCATTTTCCTTCAGGTTTTTTTAATGGTTTGATATGATTTCTCTGCGTTCCCATCAGCTTGGAGATTATCTAGTACCATGTGTGGTGGTGCATTTCTTCCCCCTTTCTGGGCTGATCTACAAACTCGGCAAGTCTCGCTAGGCCTTTAGTATATGAGTGTAATGAGTTGGGCAGTTAAGCATCCCTTGACCGTACTGGGAACTCTTACATGGCTAAGACAGGGAGTCATGCTGACCACCTCAAGGACTCCAGCTACCCGGCAGAGGCAGGAGACGGGAGCAGAGGTAACTAGTTCTTTCCTAACAACCTTAAGACATATTCCAGCCCTCTCCCGACAACCTTGGAGCATGCCGTATCTGAATCTTAACTCATTCCCTGACAGCCTTAGAGCCTTCCTTATCTGAATCGTAACTCATGTGAAATGGTACCAGCGCAGCTGGCATCCCAGTAATTTGCTGATGACTAAAGCCAATCATCGCACAAGCCTATAAACAGTGGTACTAAGTGAGACCCTTTGAGCAATCCTGGACCGCAGTGGGCTACGACCAGCATCTCCCTCTGAGCAGGACACCTCTCAGAGCTCACAAAATCTTCAGTTTGCAAAGATCGGAGGTCCGTCGCCGAAAGCTGACAAGACTTGGGCTGATATTCTTTGTTCCTTGAGGCTCAACCCTTTGCCTGTTCAGAAAGATGCCGAAGTATTCAACATGAATATTTTCACTGAACTCGAGGGGAATTTTTAACAGGTATACCTCTTTTACTCACTTATGTATATTTCTTAGTGTCTTTATGCATGTGTGCGTACTAACCTGAATATTCTGTAGCAAGTATATTACAAGTTATTGCTTTTCAAATCTATACTTAAATTACTGTTGTGAACTTTATTCAACTGTGAATGAATTTCAGGCTGTTATTATACCCATAATCCCTTTAGATATAACCCCCTCCATTTCTTGACACCATGAATGTGTGTTTTATAACCTGTTATTTACAAATCAGTTGAACTAATTCTTCTGTGAAGTATGATTGGGTTTTATGACACTGGAAGTGCCTTCTCTGGAAATCATGTATTCTGTCAGATATGAAAGTGCATAAACCTCTATGCTACCCTTTTCTATGAGAGAGTTTCAATCAAGTTGGTTAATGATATCAACAAAGACAAGTAAATAGTCATTTCCACTTGCTGTAGTTTGCAGGAACCCTGCATAAGTGATACAAATGTTATGGTGATGACCCTGGTTCTGGTGGTACTGAGGATGAATCTTTATTCTCCTTTGGCTCATTAAGGCTGTGGTTCATCTGATTAATTAAGCCTTGGGGCATTGGAGTATTTTTGGTTTTTTTTCTGACCATAGGTATTTAGTGCTTGTTTGGAGGATTTTCAGGATTATTGGATTAAAGCCTGCCTCCAATACAGAACACTTTATGGCCAGTACAACTAGCTTCCTGCTTTTGTATTGGGAGTACTGTTGCTTCTGCAAATTTTCTGCTCTTCTGTGGGGTTTTAAAATGATCTCTTATGTGCACATACGTTATGTCATATAGTGCATTTATGATGAGTTCTTTTATATCATTTGACTAATCTTATGGTGTTTGTCACAGGCAAGCTTAACCACAAAGCACCTACTTTAACCACAGAACTTGAACAAATTACAGCAGTTATAAATGATTTAGGCACAAAGTTCTGAGTAGATGAGCAAGTGGAGGTGTGTGTGGAGGATATGGCAGGGTGTTTTATGCCTCTTGCTGTGCAAGAAGTTTGCATGAGAGATGCCTTCCTCTGGAGTCACATCAGGGACTCTTTGTGAGTTTGATGGTATAAGAGCATGAGTGTGAATGAAAACAGTATTGTTTAAAACAAAAAGCACTTTCCCTTTCTCATTTTGCTACATTAGCAGCAATGTTATCTGAAGGGTGGCTTACTGGATAAGGAAAATGATAGCTCTGGGCAGACCAGCTGTAGGTATTGGCTGGTAATAAATAGGTTTAGAAGTAAAGAAAAGAAAATAGAAATTACGTGATGGAGCAACCATCCATTCTCCTGAAGATAATTCAAGAGCAGGGGCCTAGTCATTGGACTGATAAAATGAGACTAGGCAGTGCAGCCCTACCTGACACTGAGAAAAGTTTTGATAGATATCATACTTTATACAAAAAAAGTGAAAAGAAGCAAATAGCATCTGCTTTATGCCATCCAAAAGGGTATCCCCTCAGAGGAAAAGAGTATGTACTTACTCTCAGAGATGGAATAGTCAAATAGGAAATACAATAATGTAATAATGACACTCTGCAGGTACCAAACCAGGGAATACAAGATAAGGTTATCAACCTGCAGGTACATTTAACTGCTATGGCACAGAAGATAACTGAGTTGCAAGAATATCGGAAGCAGGTGGCAAGTCTGCAAGTTTTGATTTAAAAAGCTGACCATAGAAACCCAAGATGATGGTACTACAACAGATAAAGCAAAATGAATTTTTGCTAAATGAATTAATTATTGTGTCTGAGTAAAGCAAAACATAAGTTATGAGGAGGCTGATAATCTTACACCAGTCTCACCCAAACCAAATGAATCGTTAGGCGCTGGTCTTTCTGTAGGGAAGGGCGGTTTCATGATAAATGGTTCTTCCTTCTTTTCTCTCTTCAGGGATTACCTTCTTTTATGTTAGTGTGTTACCATGTATGCATTAACTCCTTTTTGCTACCTCACTGCGTAAACAGTCTTCTCTGTCAAGACAGTGCCATCTTACTTTCATGCTAGTTTCCTATCAAAGTTTTCAAATTAATAGTTTCTTTTAAAAAGCTAATGACTGTTTTGTATCAGGAGGTGTCAGTTCCTTTTGGTTCCCGACAAGAAAGGCACAAACATGCTCAAGAAAAATAGTTATTTTATTAATATCCCAGAAAAGGTGATAGCAAGTTAAAAAATCTTACATCCCTTCTGATATTGCAAATCCTGAGATGATACAGCATGAGACAGATCTCTGGTGATGCCATAGCATGCTGCACAGATCCTATCCGTGGTGAGGTTCACCAGCTCTGTGCTGCTGGGAACCCTGAGATGGCACAGCATCAGGTGGTGATAGCATGGCACGCTGTGCAGATCCCGTCCATGGTGAGGCTGGCCAGCTCTGTGCTCACCTGCACTCTTAGAGAGCTTTGCTCACAATACAAATTCACGAGCCCCAATAGCAAACAGATCTGGGATGTGGACTTAGCTTTGAGAAGTCCCTTGGCAATATACCCTAATATCCTTATCACATTAATAAACCTACAGTTCCTACAGGATTAATATATGCAATTGGTGATCAAATGTTGTCCCACAAATGGTGTTCATTTACGTGGTGTGCAAGGCAATAACACACAGAGTCGAGGTATTTTCAAAATAATTTCATGGATGTGCATGAATGGGTGCCTGCTTCAAGGCAGCACACCCTTGTCTCAAAAATTCTCATAATTATACACTTAACTAATACATATTCATTGTTATTTTCCTTAATGATTCGTTCTTTCTTCTTTGCCCCTCATGTAAATTAGTGCCCAGACTCTGTCTTCTTCCTTCACTGTCTTCTTTTGAGTAGGTGGTATCATTTGAGTAGGTGGTCAATGAGTCGGTGGTCACGATCTCCCCCTGTAGGAATTACCTTTTGCCTAGTTCTTCATTAATCTTGGCAGTTCCAAGCGGCTCTTCAAGGTTTATTGACCAGACTACAATCCATAACCTTTTCTGACATAAACATAAAGCCCCATGGTCTAATAGTTAGTTCCTAAACCCTAAATCATGTCTAGTTACTGTTTCCCTATTTTAAATATTAACTGATGGGGGCTGTACACAGGACTTCAGCAGCTCCCTGGTTACTTCAATCATACTATACATATTAATCAATAACACAAAGACACACAATATTTCAAGTGGACAGAACAATATACTATACATGTGCTTGTGATTAAACACATTGATTAATTACACAATGATTAAATACACATCTGCTAGGGTTCAGCAATGGTCACATGGTATTCATGATACAGGGGCAAACACCTGGATTTGATATTATGTGGATCGCTAACTCCTCTCACTATAGTCTTACGGGCTGCCCACTACAAGTGACATACGTAGAAATCCTATACATCAGCAAAAGATTCTCTACAACTGTAACTGTAAGCTTAAAAAGTTTATGGGGCACATGGGAGACTGGAGAGGGCATCTATCATAAGCCTATGCTAAGGCATAGGCCTGTGCAGGCAAAGGTAAGGCTTTAGCAGAGTTAGAGCTACAGGAGATATAAAGCAGGAAACGTGAACAAGAACTAGCAGGGTGTTAGAACTGATCAAACAGAGCAAATTCAAAATCAAATGAAGTAAAGCCCAGTTAGTGCAGATGGACATCAGATGATTGGAAATAACAACTGTTACTTCAGGAATGTCAAACAGTAAAAACCAAAACTAAAAATGCCAGTCCCTGTAGGGGATTGCTAGGAATGGTATTGGGAGAACTACACCACCAATTTGCACCTGCATACTTCTAAATATGCAGAAATAGCCCATCTGCTAACACAGTTTTAGAGAAGGAAACTGAGTGGGAATGGGGTCGGAGGCAGGAAGAGGCCATAAGACAATTAAAATTGGCAACTTTTCAAGCTGCAAGGCTAAAAATGCCAGATTCAACACATCCTTCTTAGCTACCATGCCAACAGCATAGGTTATAGTCTTGCCATGAAAAACATCAGAAAGGCAATCTGGTCCCAGCTACAAATCCAAAGAAACAATCAGTACTGAATCAGATGATACAGTCCATGTTTGGAAATGTTTGGACAAAACAAATATTCCAGGTATATATGGTCAGAGATCCTAAAACCCCCTTAAAGGTATAGCTTATCAGAATCATTGGCAGGAAATAGAGTTTCTTAGACTTGTATTGCCTGAACCAGCAAATACTCCTGAAACCTTAATAAGATGAAACAGAAATACATAGCACTGTAGAATGGCAGGAATTGATTCTGCACGCCTGATTCTGAGGCAATGGTGCCCTTACCATACATAGTTATTATTATATTGGAATTATAACTATTAGCCTGCTGATGGTGTATGGGGTTTGTTGTTGTTGTTGCAGTCTTAGGTGCACATCTAAAGATGGTTCCAGTTCTGATATCAGTTACACCCGTCCTCAACATATTCTGCACATGGTCAAAATACATGTCCCTTATGCAATGTTTGAATCACAAGTTTTTGGTTTTCTTCAATATCAGGCTGCAACATGTACCATTTGTGTGGACTAAAGAAATACACTTTACTAGCACAAACAATTTATTGTTTGCATAACTAAAGTCTTAACAGCAAAGCATTGTTATCAGTCTGGTGACAATGCTACCAATATTAATAGTCCAATTCATATAATTATTACAGAAAAAGCCACATTAATTAGCAGTTAAAACAGTTGTACAGAAACTTCCTAGTACCTACCCCTGTTCTCCGTTGTAACACTTGCCCTTCCATTTCCCTTCTGGCCCCAAAGGTTGACAGTTACAACTCTTACTTGAAAAGGAGAGTTATGGTGATTCGCTGGTGTCCCTTGTTCTTCACTGGAAAGAATCTGATGTTGATGGTGGGAACTTCTTCCTCACTCTAGGGTCTGTGCTTGGATTTATTTTTATATATTTTGTAACATGTACCACATCTTCCTCTTTCTTTATTGCTTCACAGTTCCTTATTATAAAAAAAATCACTGTCCCTGATTTAGTTTATATTGTGTTGAATACGTGCTCTTTGTTCTCTGTTATACTTAAATCCGGTTTTATCCAGTTCCCAAGGCTGCATTCCTTTAGTGATCAGTAATTGACCACCCGCTGATTTGTTTATAACCCTGGGGCATCTGGTATCATCTGGTGCCTGTGCTTTCAAGGCGTCTGCTATCATCCTGCACTTGTACTCCTCTACACTTCTAGGACACAGACAGTTCCCTCTACACAGACTAATGACCTATTTTCACTAACTGTAGTTACAGAAATACATAAAAACTACTATAACAGTATAGCACACAATTGCACAAAGCTAACTGAAGTTAAAACAAGTTAGGTAATATCATAGGCAACTGCTGGTACAGCTAAACAAGGTAAGGCAAAGACCCAGGCAGGCCAAGACAAGCCCAGACAAAGCAAGTGTTGACAAATCCCAGCCTTGAAGCAGTACAAAACTAAATCGCAGCCTCTGGTCTCTGTACTAGCAATGGCAACACCACTTTACCTGGGCTACAAGGCTACACTGTCAAGATAAAGTTTCCTGACAGCATTTTCATTTGTGAGTCCATGAGTTTGACATCTATCAAGATATAATTCCTTGGTAGCATTGCTCATGTTTTCTCTGATGTAGCTTAACATACTTTAACATACAGTATCTTGATAAGTGTTATCTGGATGTGGAGTCTGGATGTGTGTCTCAGCTTATTCCAATATGGTCCTCTTCTAGGGTTAATGACTAGATACTTTCCTGTTCTAGCAACCTTCAAAATTCACTTTATACATTAATGGTAAAATAATACATGCATACAACACCTTCTTCAACTGCTTGTCCTTAATATCTATCTAATTATGGCATATTACTGGTATGAGTTTAAATCTGATTCTCTTCAGGTTATGATACCATGCCCTTAGTAATGAAGGACCAAACCATGAATGCCCAACCACTGTAAAAGAATACCCTGTGGGTAGAAGGCTTTGAAGCATGAAGGCATGATTTCAGCACAAGCAAAATTTCGTTCACCGTTGGAAGCTCAATGTTAAGTGGAAGATGGCACATTGGATGTGCAGCCCTGAACATCCATGGGGACAAACTTCTGGGCAGGTAATCCCAGCATGCTGGCCTGCAAGCGATTTTAGAGATCGTGAGGTGATAAAAAGATGAGTGGTTTGAGATTCTGATTATTGTGTGCAGGGAATACAATTCTGGATATTTGTTTGAGCCAAAAGGTGGTGGAAGTCAGGAGATGGGAAAATTATTTCAAATAAGGATCCATGTAAGGAGATTGATAAATGGATAAGTCAGTCTGGGAACCATTTGTGGATCAGACGTGAAAGCTCGTCAGAGGAATAGGATTAGGAAACTGAATGAAAGAATGGTGGATATGCCTGTTAGATAAATTGCCAGCCTGAGGCATGCGATACAGTCAGCAACAGCAAACATCAGTGCCCAACAGAAACTTGAAAATCAAGAAAACAGGAAAGGGAAAAGAATACAGAGGAATAAATAAACATATAATGTATTACATGATAACTGGAAACATACCCCACGTGTGCGACTCCACAAGTCACTGACTCAGCTGGAGGCCTTTCCTTCAAGGCTTTAGTGACCATGACTAGTCTCCAAGGTCTGAGGATGAAGCAAAGGTTGCAAGTGCTGAATGACGTTCAGTCATCCTGACTGCACAAGTGGTACATGAAAACCAAACCATTCCAGAGGCACTACGGAAGATAGTGAATAAGAGCGGGAGAGACTGAAATTACCAGTTATCCCTGATCATGGTGGTTTTAAGACGCTCCCGTTGATTGGCCTCTGGGATTTAGTTCTTCCAAACCGTTTTTTGGAATGAAGATGCTGTTCATTATGCCCTTAACTTCACTGGAAACTACTTCAGAGGGAGATATTTCAACCTGGATAACTGAGATGCATCAGGAATGGTCAGAGATACAAGAGAAAATAAAGTAGAAGATTGAAAGAGTAGGAATGATAGCAGTGAAGGTGCCCCTTTGAATATGTATATATGCAGAGGTTGGGGACACAGTTTTGTATTTTTGTATTTGTGTATGAAGTTGTTGACAGAACACAAATTGCAGGATAAAGGTGAAGGTCCATCTGTAACTATAAATAGGATGGGTCCTCTGTCTTACCAAATCAATGAAATGCTGTAATGAAAAATGAGCATGTGCATCACAGTTCAAATGTATGGACTCCTAAGAATATTCTGCTGTTTTATATCCCTTAGAAAGCATGTTATTCGTTGCGAGATGAGGTCTCGGAAGACTGGCGAGGAGTCAAGGACGTGGCTTGGTATGCATGATCTAGTCTCAGTTCACAAAGCGAACATCCTGCCCTTGCTGATAATCATCAGTTCACAGCGACCCCAGCTTCTAATTACTGCAACATTGAATTGTTTGGTGTGTCAACCACGTGAGCGTGATAATAAATAATCTGCTGTCAAAAGGAAAAGAGTATATAAGCAGAGGCAGGGACATCCCTGAGCTGAGCCTCAACTAGATGCCTGCCCCGACTGCTTTTCCCATGGGCAGCAGGGCAGGGCTGGCAGCTGGGGCCTTCCCACCGCCCCAGCTGGGGAGCAGGGCAGGCAGGGGCAGCCCTAGCCCCTGGCATCAGGCACCGCTGGGACATCAGCCCACGGATGGGCGTCAGGGTCAGGCCCAGGGAGGGGAAACCAGGGTCAGACACAGCCCCAGGATGGCCGGGCAGGGCCCTGGGGATGGGTCAAGGCTGGGCCAGGACATCGACCTGTGGGTTGGTGCAGCTCAGTAGGGCCCATGGCTGGGCAGGGCACGGCTGGGCTGTGGGGAGCTGGAGACCAGCCCTGCTGTGGTGTCGCTGGGATGGGGACCGACAGCCCTGGAGGGCTCTGAAATGGGGTCCTGGGCCATGGGCAGGGTAGGGGGATCCCCTGGGGAGCTGGGCAGGGACACTCAAGGCTGCTGGTGCCCTCAGGTCCATGACATGGATCTAGGTAATACAAAAAAATGGATCCAGCTTGACAGCATCTCCATCACAAGCAAAACACTGTTTCTTTCACTGAAAATAGATTTTCCACCTATTACTGGTGATGATCATGGAAATAACGAGTGTGTCTGCCTTCACTACTCTGAGAATTATGGAAAGTCAGTGCAATGGGTCAGTAACATTGTGTGTAGTTCAAGATGCTGGGAACAACACTGTTACTAATGGAGGTTTTTGATTGGAAGAAAATGAACTCTGTGTGGACTAAAAATGACAGTAACCTGACTTGGAGAGTTTATTCAGACTCAATCTTGTTAAAAATCAACATAACATAAAGCAATTATAATGGAATCTGGACATCTAAATGAGCTGAAATACATGAGTGTGAGACCCCAAGACAGAGTGGAAATTGAAACCAGGATGTGTTTAGTCCATGGTATCTCCATTTTTGAATACCACCATTGAGAAGTGCTCGCAGTTCTAGTGCCAAAAGATTCCACCCTTCTTTGTTCTTTACCTCATATTATACCTAACTACCCATTTTCTCTTTCCTTGAGACCACCTTTTCACTGTCCCTACACTTATCTGCTTGTCTCTGCCGAGATTCCTCCCAAAATAAACACCAGTTCCCATATTACTTCTTCCTCATTGGCCTTAATTCTGCTACTCCTGCTTCTCAACCTGGTGTTTCCAACACTGTTGCCTAGACAATTTTGGCCCAAGGCAGGGTAACTGATAAAATTGCTGGATTGTATCAGCCTTCAAGTTGAGCAGGCTTGCATCCTGACACTACCTTCCAACACTTAATTCATGGTGGTTATGTTTCATTTATGTTATATGCTTTCTAAACAGAATTATATCACTTTATCCTTCACTCCCTTACTTTTTCAGAGTGCTCTCCTGTCCATAGTTCAGCCATGGCACACACCAAGGCTCATTACACACAGTTCCTATTTGCATCATCCTACTGGTCACACCTCATTATAGGTAGCTCCTGTTTGCATAGTGTACTCAGCTCTTGACCAAGGAGAGGCCATGCCTGACAAGTGGAGGAAGCGGGCAAGGATGCCACACAAACAGCATTAGGTTGGGAGGCATGCTTTGGTAGCTTGGAATCTGGAGAAGGCAAAGGTCAAGGATCCTCAAAAGATTAAGCATTGAGTGACGAAAGAAACCATAAAGCCTTGGGCAACAAGAAAACCAATACGTGATAAGCACCCCAAGCCCATCTGCTGCAACAGACTCCTGAGCTCTTTGCTGTAATGGGAAGTTGTGAAGTACGTGTGAGTGTGTATGTATGCGAGAGTAATTAGAAACATAGCATGATATTGAGCTTGTCTTAATAAACAAGTTTGAATTCCTCATTTGCATTACATCTGTTGGGCTCATGAAACCTGCTTGGCATGTTGAGGTGGCCTGGAGAAGGATATTCACCTCTGTAGCAATTGATTTTCAGATCACAGAATCATAGAATATCTCAGGTTGGAAGGGACCCATACGGATCATTGTGTCTAACTCCCTGCTCCTTGCAGGACTACCTAAAATTAAACAATATGACTAAGAGCATTGTCCAGACGGTCCTTGAACTCTGACAGGCTTGGTGCTGTGACCACTTCCCTAGGGAGCCTGTTCCAGAGACCAATGAGCCTCTCAGTGAAGAACCTTTTCCCAATGTCCAACCTGAACCTCCCCTGATGCAGCTTTATTCCATTTCCTCGTGTCCTGCTGCTGATGACCAGAGAGAGGAGATCAGCACCTCCTCCTCTGCTGCCCCCCTTGAGGAAGTTGTAGGCTGCGATGAGGTCACCCCTCAGCCTTCTCTTCTCCAAGCTGAAAAAAGTGCCCTCAGCCACTCCTTGTGAGTCTTGCCCTTGAGACCTTTCACCATCTTGGTCACCCTCCTCTGGACACACACTAACAGTTTGATGTCCTTCTTATACTGAGGTGCCCAAAACTGTGCACAGTACTCGAGGTGGGGCTGCACCAGTGCAGTGTAGAGTGGGACAATCACCTCCCTCGAGTGGCTAGCTATGCTGTGCTGGATGCACCCCAAGACATGGTTGGCCCTTTTGGCTGCCAGGGCACACCTTTGACTCATTTTCAACTTGCCATCAACCCAAATCCCCAGATCTCTTTCCACAGGGATGCTCTCCAGCCTCTCATCCCCCAGTTTGTACATATCACCCCAACCCAGGTGGAGAATCTGGCACTTGCTCTTGTTAAATTTCATACAGTTGGTGATTGCCCAAACTCTCCAGTCTACCCAGATCTCTCTGTAAGGCCTCTCTACTCTTGAGGGAGTCCACAGCTCCTCCTAATTTAGTATCAGCAGCAAACTTACTTAATATACATTCAACTCCTGCGTCCACATCATTTATAAAAACACTGAAGAGCACTGGCCCTAAAATTGAGCCCTGGGGGACCCCACTTGCAACTGGCCACCAGCCTGATGTAACAGCATTTACCGTAACTGTTTGAGCCTGACCTGTCAGCCAATTGCTCACCGAACGTGTTATGGACTTATCTAGCTGTGTGGTGGACATTTTGTCCAGAAGGACACTATGAGATGGTGGGGCCTTCAACGCTGACTCTCTGTTGCTGGTACCACCTCAGTCTCTGAGTAGCCCTTTAATGCTTTTTTTTTTTTTTTTAAGTTTCTGTGATCTGTGCCCCTTGTACTTCCTTATATCCTTTAGATTAACTGCTAATTGTCCCTGGCAAATCACAATTTGCATAACCAGCCCAGAGATAATCAGAGATAATTGGTCACTGAGCCCTTATCCTGCAGCTTTCTTAACATGCTTTTCAGATGTTAAATAAGCAATCTTTTAAATGTGCTAAACCAGCATGTTGGTCGGTCTTGGTCTCACCACAAGAAATGCTAAATGCGTTTGTGTTGTGCTGGGAGTTTGGTTACTGTCCTGTGGTGGCACATGGTCTCATTTCCCCTTCTGTGGGTCTGTTGCCTCTGGCAGTTCTTAGATTTCCTCTTACAAGTGGGACCAGGGAGATTTTGAGGTTGTTTTGAATAAAATGGGGATGACGCATTGTTACCTAAGGTCAGTGGTTCACCTGCATCATAGCACAAGCTATGCATGGTTTCCTTCAATAACCAGACAGCAAGAAAATGAAGCCATGTGACTGGTATCCGCTGCTCCTGACACCTGGTACAGGATTGTGCCAGGACACAGTGACACCCATTATGGAACAGCGAAGCATAACAGTACGTGAGATACTCTGGATTGCAAAACCTGTGATACCCTGGTGGCCAGGGATGCCTCCTGTGATTGCTCACTCAACTCTTGCTCAGGTTTTGTTTAACACACAGCTCATGCTTAAGGCCTGATGTGTGCTAGGAGCAGCACCATTAGGTCAAAGCCGGAGCAACACCAGGTAGGGAGGATGCACTGGACAGGAAGAGATAAAGATCATTATGCAGCCATTACGGCCCACAGCTTGCTGTCTCCAGCAGCCAGAATTCTTGCATCTTGCATACTGATTTTCTGGCAGCCTCTTCAGAATCTACTACTTTATGGAAGTGGTAAAGACCACACTCCCAAATCGAGAGGTATAAATAGATCAGCTTATCCGAGAGGTTTTTGAAGTGGATTTAACAGCAGCTGGACTGCTAAGGCCTTTGTGTTTCCCAGGGTGATACAGGCACATGGAACACTGGCACCCTCACTGTTGCTGTCCTGGTTTAACCAGGCAGGCAGCTAAACAACACACAGCCCTCCGCTCGCTCCCCCCCCCCGCCCCCGACCTCCACGGGCTGTGGGAGAGAATCAGAAAAAAAGTAAAATTCCTGGGTTGAGATAAAGACAGTTTAATAGGACAGAAAAGGAAGGGAAAATAATAATAATAATGATGATGATGATGATGATAAAAGAATTAGAATATACAAAACAAGTGATGCACAATGCAGTTGCTCACCACCTGCCAACCGATGGCCAGCCAGTTCCCAAGCAGCAGCCCCCGACCAGCTTTCCCTCCAGCTTTATATGCTGAGCATGACATCATATGGTATGGAATACCCCTTTGGCTAGCTGGGGTCAGCTGTCCCAGCTGTGTCTCCTCCCAACTTCTTGTGCCCCCCCCAGCCTACTCACTAGCAGGGCAGTATGAGCAGCTGAAGAGTCTTTGACCACTGTGTTATCGATAGGGAACCAAATTGTTCCCTGACATTGTGTAATTCGTGTTGTAGTAAAAGAAGACAATAAGGCTTACATACCAATCGGGAAGGGGGAAGGGACATATTGTGATTGAGCAGATGTTTTATGTAAATAGCAAGGCTTGCTTAAATGTTGCGTATAGGTCACGGGAAAAGGGCAACGGCTATAATTTACCAGATAAGGGGGTTAACTCTGCCACGACTACACTTCTCTGGTCACGGGAAAAGGGCAATGGCTATAATTTACCAGATAAGGGGGTTAACTCTGCCACAAGACACTCTCCCTTGAGAAGATCGACCGAATCTGCCCAGTAACAAATCTGCACGAGTGAAGAAAAAGGAAGCGGGACAAGGCGGAGACTTACAAAAAAGGGGTACATGAACTATATAAAAGGAATGTAACTATAACAGGAAGTTGCGAGCCGTAGGTGGAGCGCAGACTCCCCGGCCGCCCAGCGCTGCTTGCTTGCTATTCTCAATAAATATATGAATTCTATATCGAATTGGCTCGTCGATTAATAACAACTGCTTAGCAACAACTAAAACATCAGTGTGCAATCAACATTATTCTCATACTAAATCCAAACCACAGCACTATACCAGCTACTGGGAAGCAAATTAACTCTATCCCAGCCGAAAGCAGGACAGTCAGCTAGAGTATGGGCTTCTATTGTTCTTCCTCTGCGGGTTGAGTGGGTGACTCATGTACTTTGAAAAGTCAGAGTCTAGATTATGATTACCGTATCGTGCACTGATTATTAAGAATTTGACCCGATCTGCAGAGGAGGTCCAGGTGACTAAAAAGTCTAGTTAACTGAAATATTAGGTAATAGGAAAGCTATGCCAGTTGCTAGAAATTCTGTGTAAGAATAAGCTACGCTGATTGCTGAAATCTTTATATAATAATGAACTACGAACTACCTGCCTGTCACCACAGGGTAGGGTGACAACTGGTCTGGAGCCAGAGGGTAACTAGAAAGGGAAAACAAAAGCACAGCATTGATTCAGCAACGTTTTCTCATGTGGAGGCAAAAGATCATGCTAACTGTTGACTCCAAAAGTTTATATATATAAGGCCTGTTGAAAAGCAGTTCGTTCTCAGCAAGGAAGAGGAACTTGGGACATACAGAGAGGATTCAGCAGCTGCCATGTCCTCCGTCACATGCCAGTCTCTTATCCTACATGTCACACCAGCCCGCTTGGAGACACGCACCGTTACTTGTGTGAGTGAGTGAACTGAGCTCATTTATAAAGCTTAATAAAAATTAATTTCCCTGACTATACAGTCATATAATCAGCTTTGTTGCCCTAACTGCTACTCAGGATACGTAACTTAGGTAAGATCTATTCAGTATAGGCTTGTCACCTGTTTAAAGCTTAAACTTAGACCTTTTAAGCAGATCATAGCTTTCTGGTAATTTTGTGATGTGAAATTTAAGTACTGTACTGCTTACATGTATTTTCTTTGCACATTAAATACCTGACTTCCCCCCCCCCATCTACCTAGTTTTTCCTACAGAGCCTTTGTGTCTATCAGTCCCCAGCTCCTCTCTCCAGTTGCAGGCTCCCCTTGAAGTCTCGGCTGGTCCTCAACTCGTGGTGTGGGGGGAGAGAACCGCTGTATTTTTCCTAGGAATCCTGATGTGCCTGAAGCAGTGAGCTGCGGGAGTTCTCCGGGGCCCTGAGAAGGCAGGGAGGCCAGGCGGGGGGCCCAGGCAGGGGCTCGGCCTGGGGGAAATTGAGAAGCCGAAACCCAAATCCGATGGCGCCGCGCAGCTCCCTGTCAGCGGCCCGCTGAAACCACGGCAAACT
>NW_010972642.1:7756761-7811804 GCF_000737465.1 Haliaeetus leucocephalus
GTCCTGGGGGGCGGAGGCGGGGGTTACCTGGCGTGGAGCGGGTCCGGCAGCGGGACGCGCGGTGGTCCGCGGCCCGGCCCGCGGAGCCGGTGGGCACCCGTGAACTAAGCGTCGTGCGAGCGGCGGAGCGAGGACGTGAGGTGTGCAGGCGCGCTTTTTGGCCGAGCTGTTTGCCTCCAGAAACATCCCCCGCCCCGATCACCTTAAGCGGGGGTTTATTTACTGTCTTTCTCCGCAGGGTATGGCAATCCAGGGAGATAGGACTGGAAAATGTTATTAAAAAAAACCCAGCAATAGCTTTCGGGGTTGTGGGCTCGCAGTGTGGGGAAGATCAGGTGTTTCGAGCCCCCCGCGTTTAAGCTCTGCGATGGAAGTCCGGTGTTCGCTGGTGATTTTTTTTGCTTCAGCCTTTCAGGTAGGCATCGCAAGGTGCGCGGTCAGGAGCTGGTGCTCGGCCTTGTGTAAGAGGGACACCTGCAGTCGGTATTGTGGTTGAACTGACAAACCTGTTCGTATAACTAAAGAAAAAAAATTGGTTTTAAAGAGGCGTAGGTTGCTATTTCTGCTTTGGGTTGTCCGAGTAGTGTAGCTGACAGAATTACTTGGCTTATTCCATCTGCAAAGGCAGATAGAAATGTGAGAAAAAAAGACAAGTACCCCCTCAACACTTCTTATCAACTTTTCTTTATACGCCCTGGGAAGTACGCTTCATATGCTCTTGGTATCGGTGAAGACTAGAGGTGTCAGGTAGAACGTGAGTAGGTTTTCCCCTGAAGCACTGGGTATGCTTCAGAAGCCCATAGGAATGCTGGAGGTTGTTTTCCTAGAAGTTGTTATGAGGTCGACTCAACTCTTTCTAGGAGCTCTGTGGTAATGTTGGACCTTTCCCTGCTCTTAACTAGCCTCCTGGGATGACTTAAAAATAGAACAAAACAAATCCAGCTCATTGTGACTCATGGTAAATATTTTCTAGCTCTTGCATCTGAGAATGATGGGAGTAAAACTTGTTACTAACATCAAAAGTTCCTAACTGGGCTCTTATCACCTGATTTCCTTGAATTAACCAGCCAGTGTCCCAAAACAGCTTTCTGGCAGAGAAAGCAGACTTGTGTTAATGATTGCTTTTATATTACTGTCTACAAAATTAAATCCTTTACTCTCGATAGCTGTGCCAGTATAAAAGTTCCCCTGAGTCTCAGGGCAAAGCCTTAACCGATGTGCTGAGGTGGTTCTGAAGGTGTTTATCAGGAATCATTAGTTCACTGTCTTCGTGTAGCTCACTGCAGTGAGTTGGGTGCAGCTTCAAAGTTAAAGGATGAAGTGCTCTTTGTAGTTCAAGCTTAAACAGCATTTTTTTTTTTCCAGGAAATAGTATATTGTCTGAGGTTTTGGCAGAAAAAAAAACATTACAGCATGCTTCTTATCAAGTCTGTTTCGGGGTGGTTTGGTTTCCTTCTTAATAGTAGCTAAAACTGATTCTTCCAGTTCATTGGTTTGGCAGGTTTGTAGAGCAACTTTTATTTTGTCATTTCGGTTCTGTTTTCTGCTTTTTTTGATCTACAGAAGGCTGTCCTTCAAACACTGGCATTTTAAAAGCCAGCAAGTTATTGACTTACATGTTTTCTGCGGGTAGTAGAATATTTTTGTATGTTTCTAAAAATTACACAAAACAATGTTTCCCAGCTCTTTTGTTTGCCTTTTTTGGTGAGGAGAAATGATCAAAAGGGACCCCATTGTGTTTGCTTAGTCACCTCTGATGTAGTAGAAGTGTGATGGATGGTGCACCTGGCCAGATGAGGGTGTGTGCCTCTCGGGCAGTCTTTCTTGCCAGGCCTTTTGCACATAGCAGACCAGGACCAGCTTGTTGCCGAAAAACTCGGAGTAAAGAACTTATCAACACCAATTTAGTGTAGACAAGCAGACACTTCTTTATTGACGGCCGGGTGCGCGGGTGAGTCCTCTCACGAGCGACGCACACCTGAACACTAAAATCATACACCTTATATTGAGCTTATTCATACATATTCATTAGATTTCTGAGAAATGTTATGCATATTCATTAGATTTCTGGGAAGTTATTAGCATATGTAAATGTCCTTTATGCAGGCGCATTGAAGGTCTCTGGTGGTCTTCTAGAGTCCTCTGGTGGTCTTTCATAGTCTTCCTCACTTGTCCGCTTCTTGACCTTCTCTAGGTGATTCTGCGCAGTTTGGCCCTTGGCAGGTAACTAACTGTTTCTTGGCAGATAACTACAAGTTGCTTCATTTGACTCTTCTCAGTTCCCATTAATTTGAAATTCTGACATCTTATGCATTCTTCTAGGTTATAACATACTCCTGCAAATAAACACTATATCCAAATTATCTTAAATCTTAAGCTTGTTATCTAAGTTCTAAATGTTCCTACTAGATGATTTTAACCAATTCCTCCGGCCCTGGTACAGAGCTATACAGAGGATTTCACAGCAGCTGTTGGTTGTTGGTTAAATGTGTAAAATGCAATAGATATATAATTTTTGCTAAAATATTTCTTATAATTCTATATTTGTATTAAAATTAAATATGATTAATTCTAACTAATAACAAATCAGTAACAAGCTGAGCTGCTTATGACGACCTTCTGAGCCACCACCTGAGTCTATTGACTTTCGGCTGTGGATTGCAAAAAGGGAAGTGGTTTCTTAAGTCATGCATGTGCTGAGCTTGCTCAGTTTCATTTGCTGCAACCATGAGCAACATATCAGTGGGTTGGAGATGTGTGACTTTGTCACAGTGTTTGTGGTCTCTCCTGGTCCTAATCAACTCAATAATTAACCTGTTAGTTTGATGTTGAGCCTTTCTTCTCTTTGTTGATGACTGATAATCAACATGTGGGCACAGGAGGGTGATCAATACTCCCCACCCCCTAATTTAAAAGGGGTCAGGAGGGAATGCTGAAGACAGCAAAGAAAGAGTAAAGGGAGCAGAAGGCTGAGAAGGTGCCATTCAGCTGTCTTAATTCCTAGAGCAGCTCATGGTTTGCTAAGCCTGACTATGAGAGCTTGTGAGAAACGGTAGAGCCTGCTAGTGACTCTTAAGAAGAAAGAAAAAAAAAAAAAAGATGAGGAAAAAATTGTGAAAACACATTATGGTTGTTAGCATTAGATCATTGCTGTTCTTTGCGTTCATGAACTGGATTTCAAAACCTGCCAGGAGATCTGATATATTATTACTAATAATCAGGGACATAAGAGACTGTCCATTGATATTGTTGGCACAGGTCATTGCTACTTTGGTAAAAGTAGCACTTGCAGCTTGATGACTCGCAGCTTAATGATTATTGTCCCTTCTAGGACCAAAGCGCAGTAAGGAGCTCCTGTTCTTCCAGTGGGTGCTACACATCTGTCTGAAGGGACACACAAGATTGCTGAAGTAAGTGGTCTTACCGATTATCTATAGTCTGGTTCATCCTGAAGCACCACAAGTAGCAGCATCAGTGCAACTGAAGATGTAGAAATGGGGAAGAAAATGGGGTTGGAGAAAACATAAACCTCTCAACCTGTCTTTGCCACTAAAAATATTTCTAAGCAATGCTTAATACTGTTACAACCACAGTTTTTCAAAGGACTTTAGTACTTTCCCATTGCTGACAGGGAGTGGATTTTTGCTTTTTCACACATTTTATTGCTAGACACTGCTAGGATCTTTCTGACTGTTATTTGTGTTTCTGATAAACATGAGAGTTGTAAGTTCTCAACAGTTTCAAAACTGCAAAGAGCAGTGAAAATGTAAACCAAAAAAGCTGTAGGATTTTATACTTGGAGGAATTGCAAGGAAGATCATTTAATGAGTGGAAGTGTTGACAATGTAACTTACAGTGTACAGGAAACTTCACAAATCAGCAGAGAAGAAAGGCATTATCACAGCTATAAATTTTTTTTTTTTAAAAGCACTCCTGTGATCTTGAAGCTAGTAATATGCCTTATTGCTGGTATAAATGGTCTCCATAAAATGCAAACAAGCCAAAGAGCTCTTCTAATACGTATTTGTGAAAGATTACTATTATTCTCCATGACTGAAATTCAATTAACTTCTTAATTTGCACTTCAGTCAGTATTCTGTACATAGATTGCAAACTTTTCTCCAATTAGTAGTCATTAGGTGTTGAATGATTAGATAGCAATACTTCTAAAAGGAGATATTTACAACTACTGGAGATGTAAGATAGTTCTTTCAATGTGCCTTAAAACTTGGAGGGAACTTGGAAAGTCTTCAGAGATTGAAGAGCATTTAATGGTTTCGGTGCATTTCACTGATGTTTCTGTGAAGTGTGATAAGTAGAAATCTGCAGCTGTAGCATAGGGGCGTAGGTATTTTCTAAAAAATGTCATTCCGTCCAAGAACAAGCAGCTTTGGACTCTGCTTTATCGTTACCTGACCTTTTCCATCACAGTAATGGTCACAGCTAGAAAAGCATGAGCTATAGATGTATATTTATAGGTATATATTTCAATTATATGCATGAACTATACTAGAGGCAAGGACATTCCTATATAAAGGAACCTGATGCTAGTATTAGAAAAGCTTTCATCTATAGGTTTCTGAATAGAATATTAGGAGATGTTAATTTGTGTAATGAATCCAATCCCTGTTACTAATACCTTTTCCCTGGAAATCTTCTGATTTTGTGTTAAAAATTGCTTTCTCATGCTTATGGCTCTTAGTCAGAAGTGATCATAATTTTTGCCCTGAGGACCATAAGCAATAAATGCTTGGTTGATACCATCAAGCAATCAAATACAATGAAATCTTCAAAGTTTGTGTCCTGAATGGTTATGTCTCTTTTGCTGATGTTGGTATGTGGCTTGGTATTGTGGAGAACTAGAATTTTAAAACTTCTTGTGAAGCATGTCTCTTCCAAATGCCCGGAGTCCATGGTGCTTGCAGAAAATTCACTTTGATCTTTCAGAATAATCTCTGTGAGCTCGGTTTAGATGCTGCTTACAGAAAAATCTGAATTTGACATATCTAGCGCTTCTGATTGTTGATAGGTGGCATGGTGTTTATCTGTATTATCTCATTCCTGGTGAGAAGAATGGCCTCTTTCCTGCTGCCCTTCTGGCTGTGACTGCAACTCCTATGACTCTTGTGGCAGTGTTGTTGGGTACGATTCTATAGCTGTAGGACTGTGGATCAGGTCCATTGCCAAGTGCCATGGAGTGCTTTTTCCTTGTTTTTTGATTTTTGTACTATCTCTGAGTAAGTTTTAAAATTGAATTATATAATTGTAATTTCTCAACTGCAGAATTTCCAATTTCCCTCCGAGTTTTAAGGCATGTTCAGAGATTGAAGCGCACTTCACGGTTTCTCTGCATTTCACTGTTGTTTCTGTGAAGTGTGATAAGTAGAAATCTGCAGCTGTAGCCCTGCTTCAAATATCCCTATTGAAACATAATTTCAGATTTGTAACATAAATATTAAAATTGTCATGACTGATATATATATATCAATGGAAATGTGTGAGAAGGCAGCAGAAGAAATAGCAGATGAAGGGTTAAAAGAATGACCTGCATTGGCAGTGAAGGAACACCATTTCCAGGTCACTGTTTCCAGCAGTAAAGTTGGGGAATGTATTGAGTGTTAAGGGTACGTGGAAGGTGAGAGCATCTGTTTTGTTAAGGTTATCTGCTTGTGGAATAATTGCTGGATGTGACTTACTGATATGTCCACCTCTTAAGAGAAGGTAAACCTCCAGAGTGGAATGCGGTGGATGTGCAAGGAATCTGTTCCGTAATTCCCTAAGCAGCATAACCTGCAACCTTGGATGTTGGCAACACCAGGGGAGCTTGGTATGCTGACTCCCAAGCGAAACAGCACGGAAGGTGCAGCGGCGTGGAAACACCGCGGCCGGGCTCTGTGATGTCACTGCAGGGATGGGAGCTGGATGGTACTGGGGAACTGATAAACCGCATAGTTGTTAGCCTGAGCCAGCCCTCAACCAGCCTATCCATTTTCTGTCAAAATCATGTCCCCTGAGTGAACTTTACTCATTATAATATCATTATAATACCAAAACACGCCTCCATCCTAAAGGCTGCCAGCCTTCAAGGGGCAACCACCCCTCACTGAGCATGAGCTCTTGAGTTTCTCTAGCTTATACCTTTACCTTTAAAGTGAGGAAACTTTATACCAATCATAATAAAGGTATGTATGACTAGAGTCACTCAAGCTCCACCTAAGAATAAGAAAATAATGTAAAATGGCTTAAGCAAGGAGGAATGTTAGGGAAGATACCATCATAGACAAGTCAGGAGGACACCGCTGACTTCTGGGATCAGTCGATGGGCTGAAACCTGCCGCCCCATAGGGATGCCTGTTGGGTGTGATTCAGACACTCGGTTATACTGAGTGCTTCCCTAGGAAACTTAGAAATCTCTATAGCGTTATTCCATAATTTAATGTGTTTGTAGTTGGCTGTATTATTCATATTCTTGGTACTTGCACGTGCTTTGCAGACAGTGTATTTATCACCGGCAATCCAAAAGAATCTGCACTTCCATTGCTTTAATAAACTGTACTATTTATTAATCTAGCCAGGAGAGTTCTCGCTGAACACGACCAAACCTCTTAAGTCTGGCCATGTAAGTTCATTGAACGCGACTAGACTGAAGGTACATTGCGCTATTTTTCCATCCGTAATCGAGGTAGTTCAATATATGGAACGTGACTGGACTTACAGCATCAAATTGGGCGTCACTTGGAATCTAAGCCTAGCCTCCCCCAGCCTCTCTTGATATCTGAGGACAAGCTGGAGCACAAGGGGGTTTATTTTTTGCCAGACTTCTTTACTCTTTAACGCAACACTGCTCAAGGACATTTTCAGTGCAAAAGGAAACAGTAAGGGGGAAGGAATAAACCAGATGTTCAGAGACACAAACCTGATGGGCAAACAAAACTGAGGATAGTAACAAGAAGCAAACCTCCTCAGCTATGCTAATTGGTAAGAGTGTGTGGGATGTGAGAATGTTTATTTCAGCAAGGTTATCTGATCATGGACCTTGTCACTTGGGATTATAGGGAAAGGGGGGAAGCAATAAAGAAAACTTCGAGACACAAACCTGACAGGCAAATGTGAAGGAAACAGAAGAAACAAACCTCATCAGTCTCACTAATTGATGGTCCATTGAGAAACTGTAGGCAGACCTAGGCTTTTAAACTGGTGAGAGTGCCAACCTGGAAGCCCCATGTGTGGGTGGGAGGAAGAGGATGGCAAAGGGGGAACAGATGGAAGAGGCTCTGTCTGACAGCCCTGTGCCTGATCCCTGTGGCCAGTGCTACCTTACGCCCTTTCTTAACTATTTCTCTGCATAGTCTCGTTCTCTATCCCTTGTGTGCGAGTGCTGCAAGGACTAGATCGCCAGCCACTGAGGAGGCCAGTGTGAGTTGATAACTGGGCCAGCAAATGGAGTCAGACTGGAGGTGTGGGCACCCCCGGGCCGTGATGCCCTCAACTGGAGCGAGAGGGTGTCTGTCAGTAGTTGGAAGGGCCATAGCTCTAGGGGGTGTCTCCACAGGTCCCACAGACTTTCTGTCTGGAGTGCCGGCTACTTGGGGGACAGATGTGGGGTCAGACTGGGGGTGTGGGCACACCTGGGCTGCAGTGGCCTCACCAGGGTGAGTGGAGCGAGGGGCTCAGTGCTGGTGGCTGGAGTGGGACTGCGAGTCACAACCCGTGTGCCCTGATGCCGGCTGGTGGTGAGGGTGCGTGGGGCATATCTTCCCCAAACTGGGTGTGTGGGGTTTGCCTGTATAATTTGCTAGCAGGCTTCAAGGTGGACTAGCTGGTGGGCAAGGAGGCCCTTGGTCCAGGCAGGGCTATCGGATAGGCAGAGGGTCCGTGCTGGTATTTCGGGGGGATCTGTGAGTGCGGAGTGCTTATGAAACAAGTGAGCGAGTGTGTGCATCTGTTTGCTAGTGAGCATCAGGCTGGACCAGCTGGCAAGTAGGAGATCCTTCGAAGTGGGTAAGAGGGCCTGGTATCCATGCAGGGGTATTGGAAGGGCAGAGGGGCTATACCGGTACTTGAGGGATCTGTGAATGTGTGTGTGCTTGTGACTGTAGAGAGTGTGGGTTTTAGAGAGAGACATTCAATCTTGACCAGCCTGTCACAACACGGGCTGGACAGACCAGGGAGTCGTGCTGAGTTTGGAATTCCCTCATTCCCCAAATTAAGGCGAAATGACACCAAATGATCAGTTAAACGTTTTATTCATGGCAGAAGCAAACTGCACTTGGGAGGCATAACAGTAGGTGCCATGGTTCCTCACAACAGGAATTGGCATGGAACTACCTCTGTAAACCGTGTAACCCGCGGTAACCGTGTGCATCAATCCAGGGAAGACGGCGATCCCTCCCGTTGGGTCAGGAGGTTCAGAGCGGAGCCCCTTGCTTTCTGGACTCCTCAGAAAGGAGCCCAGGGGTGGCTGGATCCACTCCTAGTCCCAGAGTTGGTCAGTGGTTTATGTCTAAAGGGATGAGGTGTAGGGATTGTGGAAAAAGAAAGAGAGAAGAAGACAGGGAGAGAAAAAGGAAGAGAGAAAGATGTCACCGGTCCTGGGTCCAGCGTTGGTCCAGTCAGCCGAGGGGTCCCATTCGTATGGGCACGGGCGCGTGGGGCTTCTCCTTTTATCATCTCCTTGCCCCTCCTTTGGACAGGCACTCAAACTCATTGGGCTAATTAGGTGTAACCTTCAGGAAATGGGTTGGTGAGCTTGGGGGCCCTTTGGGGAGTAAATTCCCCTTCCCTGCAGACATGACCATTGTTTGATCTTTGTATGAGAACAGTTTATCAGAACAGGTTGCTGCCCACCCTGCGGCACGCCCTCCCCTCTTGGGTCCTGTTGCTGATGTCCTGTGCTGATTGTGCTGAACTGCTTCTTTTGACCTGCAGTTCCTTGCTCTGCAGGGTTTGAGAGTTCATCTTTAAGCAGAACTTGCCCCACCACAATGTTTGAGACTTTTAAGTCTTTCAGTCTCTCACACAGCCAAAGAGGAGGAAAGGGACTTGTCTGTCTATACTTGTGTTTTAGGTCAGTCAGATGTGTAGGTGCTGTTGAAGGCAGCACCTTGTCTGTGGCTGGCTGTGTCAATGTCCTATGTGTGTCTCTGGGATGTGTGCTCAGCCTTGCTACTGGTTGAACCTGCAAATAGGAAAGCAGCAGCAGATGTGTCCGTGGGCCTGCAATGGAGCTGCCTGGGTCTCCAGGCTGGGCTCCAGCCTCAGAGCAGGAGGAATCGCCAAGCCACAGAGCTGCTGGAGGTGGTCACTTAGGGCATCCCTTAACAAGCACCAGGGCTATGCTAATGAGATAATTTGAAGAGGATGATTTTGATGGGTTTTGTTTTAATGGCTGTTGCTTGGACTGAAAAAATCTGTCCTGTTTCTTCGTCTGTTCTGAAAAGGTCCTGTTTGTTCCAAGTGCTCTTCCTGCTGTGCTGATGGCTTTGAGAATGAAGTGTGTTCCGTTAAAAAAAAAAAATCCCCAAACAAACAAAAAAAACCTGCTAACAAACTGACTCAGAAATACTGTTGGATAATACTGAATAATGTCACGTTAAAAGTCCTGATGGTTGGAGGAGACAATGCTAAAAACATGAAGGCTGGAAGGAAGAGCCTGATTCAACATGAAATTTGTGGGCGTAAAACTAAAGCAGGCCCATCCAGTAACCATTTTTGTAACACTCATCTGTAGTAGCATTAGAACAGCAAAGCCAATAGGTGAAAGTGGGAAATGCACTGTTGGAAATGGTGGAGTGGGAATCTACAAAGAGAAGTGACTAGTCTTCAGGTGCTTAAAGTTAGTGTAACTACCCTGTGATTGACTGTCAGTCTGAGATAGAGTTAATTTCTAACAAATTATCTCCTACGTAACTGCTAAGAATCCGTGTACCAAGAAACCCCTCTGTGCGCTGATGCTGCTGTGACATCTAAAATACAGTTACAAACTGAGGAAAATGAGAATTCTTGGTGTATATGTACTGTGTATGTGCTCTTTCCTTTGGGCATATGTGTGGTTGATTCAGGCCATCTTGTACCACAGGTGCAGGTCTTGCCAAGCTGCTTTAATCTTTCTGTGATACCATATGTCAAACATATTGAATTCATTTTAAATGATTTTGGTTAATGGAGATGGGCTGCTAGAAGTCTGGAAGCAGGAATGGGGGAACAAAATTGTACCGGCCTGCAGCTGAACTTTTGTCCTTTCAGTTCTTGGAAGCTTGTGTTTGCTGAGCTCCATGTCCTGGAGAGGTGGGAAACAACCGAGATCAGAGTGGCTGGCGTTGAAATACCTGTGTTTGGTGTTTAGAGTTTTGGTCCAATTAAAGGAAGCTTTTAATAATACGAATATTTTATAACTGTTGTGAGTGCCTCAGTTACACTTGTTGCAGGGCAGATTTAGGCAGCTTAAAGAACCGCCGCCAAAGGTAGCAGCAGAAGTGCCTTTACTGAAGTAAGATATTGTAAAAGTGAGGCTTAAGAAAGTCTGATGGCAAGGTTCAATCTATTATTTCCTGTACAGAGGATATAATAATAATTCAGAAATACCTGCACAAGGTCTTAATGCCCTGTGATACAAGGTTATGTGCTGTATCAGTCACCAAAGATCTGCAGTTGGTAAGGCATCTCTCGACCTCGAGGAGTAACCTTGTGTGACAATTAACTCTATCCCAGCTGACACGAGGACACCTTGAGAGGTGTCCCAACTTAAGGGGAGATCATCTCTGTGCAGTCAGCTGCTTAGCAGGGAGAGCTCAAAAAAGGCTCGCTCAGGCTGTCACATTTATGGAATAAAGTGGTTGGCTTGTAGTCAAATTACATGCGATGGAAAAGGTAAGCATGAGACTCCTTGTACCCACAACTTCATTTGTTCCTTGACAAATTAGTCTTGGAAGAACCACCTGCTATTCATGTGTTAATCGCATGATCGGTGTTCCGGTTTCCCAGCGCATGTGCATCAAAGCGTACCATGTCACCCTGTTCTCTGGGTTTTCAAAGAACAGGTTGGAACTAGAGGAGTTCTTGACCTGGTCATGGCTTAGGCCTTTACTTCCTTGGGAGCCTGAACCAAACTGTCACTAGTTTGGTCATGGAGGCGAGTGTATCCATCACACTCCACCCCGTGACTACAGTCAGTCCACTTTATTGACTCAGAGTGGTAGTACAGTTACCTCTTGCCTCTGTGTCATAAATATGCGCCATATTGCAGATCAATGGTAAGGGAACAGTTATTTGATAAGTTGCTTAGCTTAAGCATTACAATTAATGCTAATTATATACCATTGCACATACAGAATCAGTTGATTGCATGTGTTTTACATGTTGGATTAACGTAATTTGTTTCATTATTTGCCCAGCTTTGATATACAGAATGATTATAACCAATAAACACAATAAAATCAAAACTAACAAAACTGCGACTGGATATAACATCAAATTTAAAGCTCCAGTTGCTGTTGGTGACCATTCAGGATCATAGACAAACACAGCCGTTGCTGACATACAGGAGTACTGTCTCAGTTTGTTCATCAGAGTGTACTGAGAAATGTCAGACTCCCCCAGGGGAAATCCCTTCACACATGAGCCCCATCCCAGATCAGAGATGCAAGCTTCAATGTCTGCCTATTGTTGTCCTTTATTTCTCTGCCAGGCCTGTTGTCAATCCATGGCATGATGGATCACAGATCTGTCTCAGTATAAAGCCAGATATGGCAGGCTAGATTCATTCAGTAGTAGCATCTCCTATAGTCAATACATAGGCAACAGCTAAGTCTGCATTTGCATTATTTGTAAAGTTTACCAAGAGTTGCCAGGCTTGCAGGTGTTACTTGTTATCAGTGGTATTATTCCGGACAACTTTTATGAGTTTTAGTAGGTGAGATTCTGCTGTCACTTTCTCTTAAGATTCCAGCAACTGCAGCTTGCAGCCTTGGTTGGGTTTGAAGGCAGCTCAGAGCTGAGGAAAGGTTTGCTTGGGTTACCCCAGAAGGTTTAGTAATAACGTGCAATCACAGTGTTTTGGACATTCCCATGAAGGTAAAGTGTTTGTGGTCAACCACTGTCTGAGTCCCAACTTAAGTAAAGATAACTGTAAGGGAAAGTGAAGATTTTGCAGTGAGGTAGTGATTGTGTCTAGCTTATTGGTTGGGGCTTCTGCATCCGTACTGTTGAGCACTCCAAATAGCCTGTACGGCCAGAGCTGTCATTGCTTTTGGGAATGGTACAAAGCAGGTGAAACACCCAGGTAGAAGACCTGGTCTTTATGTGTGTCTATGTTCTGCTGAGGTAGGGTACAGCTGTGGAGCCAGGCTAGCTATCCTTCATAAGTGGTAGACAAGAAGGGGGGGCATGTGGAGTTCAGTCTAGGTACATTGGTTAGCAGTGTTAACTAGTATGCAACAAGTGTAACTGAGGCACTCGCAATAGTGATAAAATATTCTTATTCATTATTAAAAGCTTTCTTTAATTGGACCAAAACTCTATACACCAAATGTGTTAACTAGCTGGGACAAGGCCCTGAAACAGTCAGTTCAGACGCCTGCTGCAAGGCTGGGGCCGGTCACCATGCTGTGTACTGCATCCCTCTGTTGCTGGAGTGGAGGGGCTTGAGGCAGCCTGGTTGAGTTAGATTCAGGGTATGGTAACAGACACCAGACCAGCAGCTTTAGAGTTAAACAGTTTGTCTCAAAATAACAGCACAATAACAAGTATCAATCAGTAGTATACTTATCTGGGTCAAAATGACAGTAAATCCAGTAATTCACTAATACTGGGCTAAACTGAACTCAGTAAATCCAGCTTACTCCAAAACTTAATATTGGTGTCTGCAAAGACTTGCATGAGCATGGTTCTCAGGCAGGCCAGCAGGAAGCAGGGCAGGGCTGCTTCACATGAGCAACTCGACCAGCCAATGGGTCTGAGGAATTAAAATTTTTCTGGTTAGACTGTCCTACTTTTATTGTTGAGTCATGGAAGTGCTATCTGGACTTGCTGACCAGGCATTGCATCCCATCCCACCTCTACTCTCTTCTGTGCTGCTTCTTTCCTTTGTGTGCTCGGAAATACTGTATAATACAATGCTAACCCCACATTTCCGCCCCTTCCTTACACGACTCGGTGGGGAAAAGTGTGGTCATCGTGTCCTGGCTGTGCAATGCCAGGACTGATGTCTGTGCCACACATGCCTCTAAAAGGTGTCAGGTGCAGAGAAGAGTTTGGTCGTGGAGTCTCTTTGTCTATAGTTTCTCTTTGAAATGGAAGTACTCTGTTCTTTTCACAAACTGTGACATCTCAAATGACTGAAACAGGAAGAGTCGTGGAAGGAGTTTGTAGGGCTAAAACTGGATGTTGCCCAAGAGAGTTGATTTCTCTCCTGGTTGTGCTACAGAGTTCCGGTGGGAAGATAGGAAAGTCATGCAAGTAAGCGCATTACGGATGTTGTTAGTCTTGTATGTTTTGTGAGGTTTTGTTCAGAGCTCCAGCTTGCTTCTGGGCCGTCCACTGACTCACAGAAGGTCAGATCCAAAGCAGCAAGGGTTAAACGGGAAGGGTTGCCCAGCTGCACCCTGAGGGTGTGTGGGCAGGAGTCTTTGGCAATAAAGAAGAGTAGATGGGCTGGATGGGCAGTCAGGCTCAAGTGCTTCTGAATCAACTGGACCCTCTGCTGTGGCAGCTCAGGGATCCCAGCACCGGTGATGGACGTGGGCTGGGGATGCATCATGGTGCGGTTCCCCTTCCAGGCATGGTACCACAGTCTCCTTTGGGGACAAGTGCCTGGAGTGAGCTAGGGAAAGCTGTTAGCTGCTGATGCCCTGCCCTGGGTGGCCTTTCCAGGGTGATGGCTCTCTGCTATCTCCCTTCTGTTCCCAGGAGAAGCAGCCATCTACCAGTCCCTGCTTCAGTCTGGGACTCACAGCAACCCTGATTCTCTGCTGGTGCTGCCCCAAACGTCGCTTCCAAGTGAAGAGCCCCTTTCTGCTAACACATGTAAACCTGAACAGGCTTTATAAGAATCAATGTAAATAGCAGAGGGAAGGAAGGAGAGCAGGCAGATCTGAATCGTACACCAGGGACCTTGAATCCACTCACCACAAACTTAAGGACAGGTATGAATTCTCCTCACTTTACTCATATGAGAAAGTGAAGCTGGCTCACTCTGATTCTCTCTCACTTTCTTTCTCTCTTCCTAACATTGAGAGACTTGAGTCTTTAGTCACTTGTCCTTTGCTGTAGTTTCTTTACATTGGAATTGGATAACCTCCCAGGTTCTGGGGGACTGCTTTGTCAGGAATCCCTGGGGATGTAGCCCCTATTTGATGTTAAGTTAGTGATTCTCAAATTCAGAGGGCTGACTAAAGATATGACTCTTCGATAGTATAATTCCTGATATACCAGTGACGATTTTTAAGGAGCCCTGTAGCAAACTGTGTATGCTTGTACATTCATGTTCCTGTATTTTATTTGCTGTCAAATAAGACTCTGAATTTGGCTATCATGATTTGTGTCTCTCACTGGGAATTTGAACCTTAAGCCTGTGTGCTTGCTACCCAGGACCTTGGAGATCCCAAATGTGTAGGGACCTGTGAGGAGATGATCCAGATCAAGTTGGGCCCTGGTGACTGCAGGAAGCATCGAGGAGAGTGATGTATAAATTGCTCCATGGGAGCCCCTTTTGGAGTGCTCCAGAGGAATGGCTGTCTTGTACCTTGGTGATTCCCCCCTTACTTAGGATGCCAGATGAGGATACTTTCCTGGGAACTGAGTAATACCTATTCGGTAGATTATAAGGAATTTGGAATAGAAGCAGGATAGTCCTCACTTGCAGGGTGGTGTAATTGTTACCTACTTAATGAGTGCCTTATTCCAAAAAACCTCACTTTGTGCCTCAAAACCTTATTCCTTCAAGGGGTAGATAGTGGCAGAGTGTCTGACCACAACAGAAATTTGAACTAATTTCCTCACACCGGTTTAATTTTTGCACTTTCTGAGTATACATGTGGCTCTTATTCCTACGCATAGGGCTTGTGCATGTGACTAGTGCCTAGAGAGAGACTACTTTTTAATGCTGTTGTACTGGGTGTTCAGGTTAACAGTTTACATAAGTAAACTCAGAAAAGTTAAGTTGAAGACACTCTCAGTTAAGTTGAAGATGCTTATTCTTAGTTTATATTCCGATTTTTTTATATGTGTATATATACATAAACTTTTATGTCCAGTTTGACTAAAAAAAAAAAAAGTGGGAGCTCAAAACACAATTTTAACTTCAATTCCCACATGTAAGTGAAATGCCTAGCACCATTATCAGCAGAGCATATTGGCTTGAATGTGATGCCATGTGCAGTTACTTCCAGGCTCAAGCCAGATTTTATTTGGCCAGCTGAAAACACAGAGCAAGCTTAGGTCAGTCTGTACTTAGCCAGGCAGACGAGGCTCAATACTTAAATGGAAATAAGTAGTATGTTTATTAGTTAACGATTACATTTAAATTATCATTTTGCAAACTTGAGGCAGATGAACTACTTTATTCATGTTGCTTTCTATGCCATGCACTACTTCCTGACTATTTATGTTCCTGATTAATTTATTTATACTTGTGTGGCATGGGGAGATTGTTGTGTAGGACAGCCTCAGTGCTGTCTGCGTTCTCCACTCTCCCACCAGCTTGTCCCAGGGCAGTCATGGTGCTGGAGCACAAGGATCAGTTTGTAGCAGTTGATGCCTTTAATGCCTCCAGCATGCTGAATTTCCTCACGATGTGCTGGGACAGTTGATTGATTAGCACAGAAGTAGTTATGCCAGGGAAAAAGATGAGCCCTTAATTCAAGTATCTGTTACCTAAAACTAATAAAACAGTGGTTCTCAATAAAGCACATCAGATGTGTGTGGTGGAAAAAGACTTAACTGCAAGGTTCAAGCAAATGATTTATTTGAACTTCACTTACAGACTGAACACGCCACTATTGTAGGTTTTACAGATACAATGGAGGAATGCACTATTGCAATTTTTAAAGCAAGAGTAGTACACTATTACAACCATAAGCGATTCACAGACAACCACAAGCACACACGTGTTTCAAACTTAAAGCATAAACAATATTCACTTACCCCTCCAGGTAAGGGCTCTCAATCCCAGGGAAGCTACCTTGACCGGTGTCCCGATCAAGGTGGGGAAGAGTCTCCTTCACAAGCCAACTGTATAGTTGGAGAAGTGACTCCCCAATTTCCAACCTGAATCTTAGAGTTTTTATTCCCATTCATCACTAACTTGTGAATGGTGTGTATGACTATGTCTGAGTGGATTATGATATATGCCTGAGTGGATTATGTCTATCTGATTGGTGTTTCCCCTTATCTTTCCTTTGTCGGTCTGTGATTGTCTGAATACACAAGGTTGTCATTTGAAACTGAAGCTGAAACCTTCTAGGTTTTTTTTGCTTTGCTTCCTCAGGCAACTGAATAGTGGTTGGATTGAGACTCAGGGCATACTATTTGTTAAGGGATTTCAAGACTCAGTTCAGGTTTTGGTTCTTTGAATGGTGCAGCCACTGCCCTGTGTAGTTTAGGGCTTATCAGACAACCCAGGGCTCGGCCGTCTGCACAGCTCCCGGTGAGTCGTCTCTGCAGAGAGACAGGGCCTCAAGGCAACCAAGGCTGGGTCGCTTTTGTAACCCCCGTGAGTCACCTGTGTGCGCTAGACATGGTGAAACTCGTTTGTGAACTACGAGAGGAACAATCCATACGCCACCAGCTTTACAGTTCAGTGCCCTTTGCAGCCCTGTACTGGGTGTGGCCGGGATGCAGTTAATTTTCTTCACAGCAGCGGTATGGTGCTGGGTTTTGGATCTGTAGCTAAAGCAGTGTTGGGAACTCCCCAGCGTTTCGGCGATCGCTGAGCAGTGCTTGCGCAGCATCAGGGCCTCCCCTGTTTCCCACTCTGCCCCCCCAGCGAGTGGGGTGAGAGTAGGCGAGAGCCTGGGAGGAGACCAGCCAGGAGAGGTGACCCAGGTTGGCAGAAGGGGATGTTCTGTACAGTGTCACCTCATGTCACCGATAAAGACAGGTGGAGGAAGAAGGCGGGTTGGCTTCCAAGGTGGCTCTTGCTCAGACACTAGCTGGGCACTGGTCTGCTTGTGGGAGGTGGTGAGTGAGTTCCTTTGTGTTGCTTGTTTCCCAGCCCCCCCTTTCCTTTACCTGTTAAACTCTCTTTATCTCGACCCTTGAGATTTCTCACTTTTTGTTCTTCCAGTTTTCTCCTCTGTCCTGCTTGGGGGTGAGCGAGTGGCTGCATGGGTGCTTGGCTGCTGGCTGAGGTCAACCTGTCCACAAGCCCTGCTACAGTTACACCAGAGGAGCTGAGGTCCCCTGGACCTATCCTGATAGGTAACTTGGGGGGAGGCCAGCCCTATGCTGGCTGTCACACTGGTAAATATGAGGTTTTGCTAACCACAGTTCAAATCAGAGTACAATGCTAGCTTCCTCCTTATCAGTGGAGCTGGATGAAGTAAACTTCAATGCTTTTGAAAAGTGAAGTCTACTGGTCACTGTTTCTCCAGAGTGATCAAAGGATCTTCCACAGAGCTGGCTTTATGCTGAATTTATATTACTAGTCTCCTGGTCCCAGTGTTACGTGGGTCACCTGATCAAATAGTCCTTATTTGTCATCATTCCTTTCATCTTCTGTTGCTGGTTACTTCCTCATGGTACTTCTGGGTTACTGATACTGCTAATCTCCAGGTGGATATTGTTTATTTCCTTCTACTAATCATGCTTAAGGTCAGTCTGTTAGCAGGAGCAAATGTCTAGCAGTGTTACCTAGCGGAGGATTGAGACCATGACTATACAAACATTACAGTGATTTTTTTTTTTAATAGTCCAAGCACTACAGTGTACAACTGCAAATAAAAAAATTGCACAAATACAGTAAAGTACAGTTATGGTAAACTGTAGTAGAGAACTATTCTGTTCATGTAGTTTATTCAGGATTGAAGCAGTTGATTAAGAACATGTAATTAACTGGCACTCACTCAACTGTATCTTCAGAAGGAAAATTGGTAATAAACTAGAAAATGTGACACTTCAAAAATGCTAGGCACCTACAGTTTCTGGAAGCACCTGCTGTTTCTGAACACCCTTCTTTTATCTCAGGAAGTTCTAATCTCTCTTTGTGACATGCATTGCTCGCTCTCCACATTGTAACTCCAATGTATGTGTTACAAGCACAAGCCCTCTTCTTGCACACCCCTGTGGGAGATGGGGTTGCTCCAGCTTTATGTGAGCATTTACTGTTCCCTATAACCTGCTGATCCCCATGCTGGTGAGGAAACGTCCTGTGAGTTTGCATGCACACAGCTGAGGTGTGGGTCCCTACCTGTTGCACCCTGCACTGTCAGTCCTTTAGCAGGATACAGTCCACAAGATCCTTGTATTGGCCCTTAAGAGACCATGCTTATGGCGTGGGGGCTACAGGAGCACCTGTCCTTGTGTGTTGACATAGCCTGGAGAAGGGTGTTTGCCTCCATAACTGTTGATTTTCCAAGTGGTGGGGATCTTCGATGTTATGATCCTCTGCTGCTGGTCTTAGCCCACAGTTGGTGAGCTGTCTTTTTATACCCTTTAATTGTGGCAACCTGTTGCCTTCTGCATTTGCTCGCTCCATTTGAACTGGTTGTCTGTGTTCCCTGGTGAACAACAGAATAGAAACCGATTGACAGGTGAGTAGTTTACCTGATGATCATCATGCAGGTGTCTTAGCTGCTCTCTTTTTGCATTTACCATTTAACCAAAATGCTAAATACATTAATGCTAAGTTAGCAATTTGGTTACTGCTATGCTGCTCTCTGCAGAAATGGTAAATGGTTGCTCAGGGTTGACCATTCAGTTACTGTCCACAGTAGTTGGCACAGTAGTTCCCACACCATGGTTCTGCGGCTTCCTGCTGCATTTGTTAACTTTCTCTTCCAGCAATGTGTAGGATAAGGGATGTAACCTCATGAGTCTTTACTCCATGTCGTACTATCCTCTTGGCTGGTGACAGTGAACTGGTTTTGGGTGTGCTTTCTATACCCTTTAGGAGTCAACTGTTATTGTGATCTTGGTTTGCCTCTCACAAGTCTCACACAACATTGCTGAGTTCCATACTTTCCCTATGTTTTCCCTGTTTAGGTGTTTTCTGGCTCCATTATGCAGGTGTACAGACTATAATGTTAAGTTACAGTGTTCTGTGAATGAAGTATTAAATCTTTGCTGGAATGTCTTACCTAGTCCAATAGATCAAAAGCCTGTAACAATTTATTCTGTGTTTTAGGCTTCATTTACTTTCCTCTGTGTGTGTTTTCCTAGAGGAAGGCTTCTCAGAAATAGTAATCAATAACAAACATTGCCAATAAAAACTGAGGTCTTAAGTATCAGAAATGAATTTAGATGTTTTGTGTAGATTAAGGCTATTAGAAGACTGAAGGAAACATAGCCTTCCACTGTTTGGATGTATTGTTCCTCTTCCCCTAGAACAGAAACCCATAATCAATGAACTTGCTGGTCTTTTATACAGATGGCCCAAATACCCCTCACATCTGTGAGGTGTCTCCACAGAGTGATTCAGGGACATCAGAGGCCAGAAACATGCCAAAACTATCTGATAGAGAAGTCTAGGTGTAGGCATTTTAGTTGTGGTAGATTTGTTGAAGAGCTGTGCTGTTACTCTTGCGTTCAATGGGGGTGTCTCTCCATTCCCTTTCTATGCACCGTCAATGAAAAATTGGCAGTTGCCTGTGTAGTAGTTGCTGATGATTTCTGAGGCTTGTGGTCAAGGTGAGAAGGTAGTAGATGGAGTGAAGCGGGCATGTGTGATGAATAGTCTTCTCTTTGTCTTTCAGAGTCTTGTACTGTTACTGAACTTCTCAAATGTTCTTCCGAAGACAAGTGCTTTCTGCCAAATACCACTTTTTAAAGTAGCGTGTTTTGTTGCATTAAAGTTATAAAAAAATTTTAAGGTTGTGATCACAGTTGCAAACTTAGTTTTCTTAATCCAGCTAATAATGATGGTGAACTAAGGCTGTACTCATTTTTATGGTCTTGACAGTGACAAGAATTGGGTTTTACTTTTGGCTAAGTTTTGTGTTGCATGTAATCAAAGTTTCTCCTCTAGCAAAGATTTTACAATTACTGCTAGTTGGCATCTTAGTCTTGTTTACATATCTCAATCATGTTTCTGGAATGTATAAATGTCTTAAATTTCATCAGCAGTTATCTAATTCAAAGACATGATTGTTTTATCCCCTGATTGTTTTTCAGGAAATACCCAGTGTAACATTAGCAGTCTGAAATCTTTAGTTTGGATGCAAAACCCTGTTTTCTCATCTAAGATTTCTGCATCACTGTAAGTACTGCCTTAATACTGTTGTTGATGTTTTTTATGAATTTCATATGTGACTTTGTTTTCCTGTTTTCTTTTGTTATTGGTGTCCTTTGAGAGAAAGTAAGAGAGTGAGGAAGATAGAGCTATCTTTGAATTTTAATAATAACACCTGGAAAATTGTAACTTTGTGACTCTTACAAGCTAGGTCTGAGTGATGCTTCTAATTCCGAAGTTTGAAATCAAGAGAGTCTTAAAATCTAAAAGAGTCCATGAAAGAAAGTCAGGAGCCCTGGGTGATCTGAGAGAAATGACCTGAAACATTTTGTTGAGAAATTGTCTAATACCCTGCACAAAGCGAGCTGTTTGTTCTGTCCTAGGTGGGTTTGACCACACTGAGAGGAACTTATCGAGATGCAAACAGCATTCATGCTTGTAGGTTGTCATGGTTTTTTTGTGCTTTTCCATTTTTGAAGACTGAAATAGTGTTTGACTTTGAAGACGTTGTCCCTAATAACGTTCCAGAGGTCATTCAGAAGTGACATGCTCACCCAGTTGGGCTTGTTGGTAATCAGTGTAAATTCTGGAATATAACACATGAAGAGTTAGAGATTTGTGACACTGTTACCTCCTGGAGATGTACTTAATGAAATAGCAGAGGTGATGATGTCATCTCCATGCTTCATGCCTTCTGCTGACTAAGTTAACACTACTGAACTGAATTAGGGGTGGTTTGCTTGTAGCTCCATGTGCTGTTAACTAGAGTCACAGACTCATGTTTCTCAAAAATTAGTAACTGCCCACAGTGTCAGGGAAGAGCAAATGACATGTAGAATAAAAACAAGTGGGCCATGTTATTATGAGAGATCTTTACTGAACCCAAATTAATTTTCTCCTTTTTTTCATTGTATTTGAAGGTATAATTGAAGTCAAGTCTTCTTGTCTGGAAACTCTGACCTGTATTATATTGTGTAGGTGCTTCTTATGCTCAGCTCTTAAGCATTGCTTATTGTATCATGTTATACAAATACTTTGGGCTTTTTCCATCATTTTTGGATGAGAAGGTAAATATAGCAATCTTGTTAAATTAAAAAGTTGAATGATAATAGAATTAGGAGAGTAATGTGAGGATTTTGTTACTCATTAGACAGTCAATAGAATTGTTAGTTGCTGCTCTGTCGTCTTGTACCTTAACTGTGTTCTGGGAAATAATTTATGCAGCTTGACATTGACATCGATGTCCATGGGATGTGCCAATGGAGTTGCTCTTCTGCCTAGCGATTTAAGTTCAATGGTTCTGTTCATAATGCATTCTAAGTCATTTCTTGCTAAGTGAAATAGGTTCTGATCAAAAGATTAAGGTTTGGTTTTTTTGTTGTTGTATTTTTTTTGTTTGGTTGTTTTTTTGTTGTTTTGTTTTTTTAGAATTTTGGCTTTTGGCTGAAGAAAAAGAAATAAAAAAAAGATGGACTGGAATGTAAGACCATTCCAGAATGCTGATGTAAAGAAGAACCTGCAAAGTAAAGAAGCATGTTACACTCAGTCGCTTTCTAATGCACATGCTTTTTCTCTGACAAATGCCAGTTCCTCTAAAAATGTGTGCACTGATGCTGGAAATAACCAAATGGTGTATCTGCAAACTAGCAATGCTGCCTTCCCTCTTGTCGATGCTGAAAGATTCAAAACTTCATATCAGGCTTTACCAGGAGCATCTGTAGCTAGTAATGATTTTTTCATCTCAAAATACTCACTTGTTCGACATCCACTGTCCTGTGTACCAGTCACTCCAAAACCTCCCAATCAGACATCGCTTTTGCAGGCAGAGATGACTCAGACTTCTTGGCCAAACTCCCATGGCTACATTTATTCCTGTAGAAAGTTACCTCACCCATCTCAAATGAACGCTGGAAATAACATGAGGAATGTACTTCAGGAACCTCAGTACGTCCCCAGAAACGGTTACGCTGTGCGGCCACAAATACAGCAGCATAATGGTGTGAGAACTACAATGTTATATCAAAGTAACATTCCTTCCCAGAATAGTTCTATGTCTCTTGGTACATCTGGGCAATGTGTCCAAAACCAAATATATCATTCCAACAATCAGTTTAAAGTTTTACACTCACTGAATCAAAATACTGAAGCAAATGTACAGCTGCTACAGTATCGACCAAGTCAGATGGGATCAGAAGCTCCTAGCGGATGTTCTGCACCATCTTTGTTGCCTGCCAACTGTGATTCAAGAGCTGCAGCACAGTCCTTAGTAGGTGTACCGCAGGCAGTTCAAAATGTGCCTAATGGATCCACCCTTAGCCAACAGAGGCGCCCATCAGATCCAGAAAATGCTTCCGATTTTGACAGTGTTCAGCAACACTGTCAGAAACAGCAATCTGGAGAAGTCGGTCAATCAGTTAGGAATGTCAGTAATTCAAGTGGAAATGTGACAGCAAATCAGCCTTTTAATGAAAAGTCTGTGCCATGCCCTGGCATTTCCAAAGAACTGTATGATATTGTGAAAGAACTGGAAACTCTTTCTTCAGTGGCTGCTTCAAAGCCACTGAGTGATAGTGCTTCAGTTCAGGAAAGCCGGACTAGTAGTTTAATGAATGGGCCTGTTAATTCTCAAACTTCTTCAGTAGCGGTAGATGGAAGAAAAATTACAAAGGACAGTCTAGCTTGGGAAGCTCAAAGGCTGCTCACTATTAAAAAAAAATGTATCCTGCTTGAAAGGATGCATCGTTATAAAAGAAAACTCTTTGCGGCTTCAAAACATGGCAAAAGTATTCCCCCACTTCCTCCAAGTTATCAAGCTGCTCTTGCTAATTGTTTTTCACAGGTGCCCAAACAAAATGTACCACCTTCCCCATCTGAAACAGTGATGACAGAGAGTCCAATACTTAACTCTTCACCTGAAGAAAGAAATGACAAAAATGTAGCCAATGCTGATAACAGAGGATTAGAGGTGACTCGAAGTAACCCTCAGGTGGAGCAGGGAAGCCTTTCATCAAGCTCTGCTCCTATTCCCTCTCAAAGCAAACTCCCAGCTCAATTAAATAATCCCGAGAGCACTCCCATCTTGGAACGAAGGGATGCATGTGCCTTGAACTCTTCTCAAAAAACTGTGACATCCTTGAACAGCACTTCATGTTTTAGTCAAGTGGATAGCTCTATCAAAATTGCATCAAAGAATGTGCCAGCTAACCCCAAGAATTCATCATTTCTTCAGTTTGTATTGAGCAGCACAAATATATTGAAAGAGAAGACAGCTGGTGCTATTGCTGATAAAATACTGACTAGTCTCCTGCGTAGTGAAAAACCACTGGTAGATGGATCTGCCTCAGGTGGAAGCTTACTAAAAGACACTAGTGAGAAGAACATAGAAAGTTTGAAAAGTGAGCAGGCACTTACGGTTCACACAAACTCTCCTGCTGAATCTGGTGAAGCTAAATTCCAGAGTGATGTAGCTCAGAAGAAAATGCCATTTACTGAAAAGACATCTGTTAATCAGAACAATTGTAGTTACTCTGTGGAAGAACTAACTGCATGCCTGGGCTTGTGGAGAAAGCATCCGTCAGAATCTGTAACTGTGCAAAATAGCCAGTCAAAGGAAAGCCCCACAGCAAATCAGATTTCGCCTTGCAGCCAAAACACAAAAAATGGAGAACAAAATAATGTTCCGGTTAGTACAGATGAAGCAATTTTGCCTGTAACAACTGCTTCTGTAGCACAAAAACTTGATACATTGAGTTGCAATTTGATAAAAAGTTTTGAACTCCAAGTTGCAGTTGTCTCTCCTTTAGTACTTTCTGAACAGAGAACACAGAGTGAGCAGGCAGACAAACATCCAACGTCTGCAGGTAAAACCTATCCAGTGATTGACTCAGGAAGCATATGTAGCTTGCAAGAACAGGGGAAAAATGTTTTAAGTGTGGTAAATACTGATAAAGGAACAATAGAAACTGTTTGGTCATCACCCAGTAATTGTGTTCTGGTACAGAAAGTGGACTCGCATTTGCAACAGACCAAATTAGCTAATGGAAACAGAAGAGTAAAAAGCAGTCTGAGTGCAAATAATTCATATGATGAAAACCAAAGGAAAGTTGGTCAATTGGCACAAGATGCCAGAGAAAATCTGCAGCTTGGGTTACAAAACAAGCCTTCTCTTCCTGAATTGGTCATGAATTTTTCTAGTAAAATCTTTCAAGAAAGTGTAAGAGACCATGAAGACAAGCAAGCTGTGTTAGAGACAGGAGATACGTCCACAGCTGTGTTGGAAGAACAGATGTTTTGTATTTCTAGTGTATGTTCTCTTGTTGAAGGTCATACGTTTTATAATCCACAAATAGCAAGTATCTTCAGGTCAGTCCCTGAGACATGTGCATTAAGTGATACCTCGTCAGAAGGAAATGCATCTGACCCAAGGCAAAAGGAACAACAGCTGGACTTGTCTACAAATGAGCTGAGCAATAACACTCCCCAAAGAGAGAGCTTCCTGCAAAATGTGTTGGAAGAATCATCAAGCTGCGTGAATAAAGCAGGTAAGATTTTGGATGGTATCACAACTAGTCATTTGGAGAAAGAAAGCAGTGGCGATCCTCTTAAAGCAATTTCTAGCTCAGAACAAAAAATGTCACTCAATGCATCTTCTTTGAAGCATCCTGAAAATGACTTGGAAATTCTTGCTAGGGTAAACCAGCAGTTAGCTCAAAATTCACTAGATTTCTCAATCAGCATAACTGCTGAAACGAATGCGTTCACTGTTCCAAGAGACAACAGTAAACAAAATTACATGTCCAGTAAAAATAGCACAGAAAGAGAGATGAACATTTTTGGAGCAGAACCTATTAAATATCTAAACAATCAGCTGTCTGAACTAGTGGAAGAGTTTCCATATGGCATTGAAGGTGCTGATATGCTAACAAAAGAACCCGTACAAAATGATTCTGTGGCTGAGTGGATGGAGAACAGACCTCAAGAAGAGACTCAAATTTGTGACAAGAATTTTCATTTGAAGGACCCAGTAGATCAGATAAAAATTGAAGTGTTAAACTTTGATCAGATACAAGAACTGTTTCCTGAACACAACTGGTGTTCGTCTAGTGACAACGAGAGAGTAGCGAGTCAACAGTCAGAAGAGGCTTCAGCTGAGAAGGAGAACGTTGAAGGCAGTATTCAGCCTCGTCAGAGTCTATGTGAGAAGAAAAAAATACAACAAAAAACATCCAACTGCAGGGCGGAGGAGGGGGAAGATTGTTCTTTAATGGGTTGGCTATCTGCAGGATGTAAAATGCCACAGTGTCCCTGTATACTTGGAACATCTGGTGCAGAGAAAAATGATGGTCAGCTGTCAAAAGCTGAAAATGCTAGCTCTGCAGAGAGGCAAGAAAAGAACAGTAAATCTGATGCCATAATGAAGAAAAACTGTACAGTGGGAGACCTACCAATTTCTGAAAAAATCCCAAACAATGATAGCAAAAATAAAAAAGATATTTGCAAATACACCTCTGCAATGAACAAAAAAGCTAGGCTAAAGGTGAATAATGAATACAAACCACTTACAACACAACAGGAAATAATTGGACCAGATAATTCCTCTGAAAACCAGGATGCTGATAAATCTAAAAAGAGCAGCTTGAAGAAAGAGCTGCAAATCGACAGAGAAATCCCATTGTTAGGCAAAGAATTTCGTTCTGACAAAAAAGAATATCAGAGAGCTGGTCATACAGATGCAGACAACGTGACAAAGTCATCCAAAAAGAAAGAGACAGTTTTCAAAATGGAGTCCCTTTCAAAAGATAAAACCAAAAGAGACTTGGCCATGAAATGCAAAACAGACATTCACAAATTTACAGAGTCAGAAACTGTTGAAATTAAGCATGCTGAAGTCAATGAAGGACAAAAAATTAAAACCTGTGAAGAGAATTCAGCTGAAGAACAGAATGGTAGGAAACAAAAGGAGATACTTGGGCAAGATGTAGGAATTAACATCAAAGAGAAAGCAAAATTATCAGCAGAAATAAAGCATAAAAAGCTGAATAGTTACCGTGTTGATGCTCTAAAGTTCCCAAATTTTGGCACTGTAGACTTAAAGTCAAGAAACCTCAAATATTCTCAGCCTAAATCTATTAAAGTTCATCCTTCACAGGAGCAGTCATACAAACGGAAGAGGAAGGAAAATAAGATTGGGAAGAGAGACCCTAAGAAAACAAAAATGGAAGAGGAAAGACTGAAACAATCTGAAGGAAAAAAATCCAAGCAGCTTTCACATAATTGCGTGATAAACACTGACAAAGCTAAAAAATTGAATGGAGAAAATGGCTGGAAATCAAAGAGTTCATTAGCAGATCGCTCTGTGCTTAAACTACAGAGAAAAAGGGCTCGATCTTCTACCATCTCAAACTACTTTTCTAACAAAGAGAGGCGTCTCGATGCTCAAAACAAAGACAAGTGCTCTGAGAAAATGTTTCCTGATAAAAATCTGCTGTATTTAAATAGAAGAAATAACAGATTAAAATTGCATCTTCAGAAGGAACCAAAAAAACACTACCTGAACAGAGTTGCATTTAAACGTACGGCACAGGAACGCATATATCTGACAAAATTAGAGACGTCACCTGTCAGACCCATCTGGCCTATAAAGCCCAAAGTGTCACAAAACAGCCCAGATGTGAAAAGAGATGCTTCTGTCTCAGAAGTTGAGAAATCACGCAAACTGGAAGTACTTGAATTTAAGCTGTGTCCAGAGATACTGTTCAGAAATCCAACCACTGATGAAGAGAGCTTAGCTGCAAAGAATTCCCTGGAAAGAGAGAAAGCCATTGTGGCAGGTATGATACTATCTTGATTATTAATTTGTAAGTAAATTAATTTGCAAGTAAAAAGCGTGCACTCCTCCTTGAATTCATGTTACACAAAACTACAGACAGTGAAAATGTGGGACTCTAGAAGCTGAAGGTTGAAATAGCTTAGCTAGCTTTCTGACAGACTGTAGGTGTGTGTTAAGCTGAAAAAGAACATGAGACTTCCTTCAATTTTACATTTTATTCTTTTTTCCTTAAGTTTTACAGAACAAAAGTGGAGTAGTTCAGAGCATGGCAGTTTGAAGTTACTTTGCGAGAAGACTTTCTAACCTATTTGTAGAAGATAGCTTGGCTTGTTCATAGAAAGCACGTTCCCTTGGCATAGTTACCAAAGGTGATCTAATTTGTATTCAGTGTTCACCTGGTTGTGTGTAAATCTGGCTGGGTAGATACTGGAGGGAGAGATCTTTTGTGGCATTGAGGAAGAGAGAGGGCTTTGGCCAGACATACCCTGTACACAGTCTCTGTAACCTTTGCCATCTTCGCTTTAAGCTGCCTTTTTTACCTTCTCTTCTTCCCTATCCCCAATCTTTTGACATTTTACGTGGTGCATTGTGAAGCATATTTGTCAAATGCTATAATTGATTTTAAATAAAACCAAATCTTAAGTTATACATACCAGCCCTTGCAGTCATTTTCACACCAAAAGGAAATTCCCTTTTGCATGTGCTAGTATATGTGTTAAAACTTGATGCTGAATAGAGACCAGAACTTGTGATATAGGATCCTCAAAAACATTTCTGAAATTTTCTCTTTAGGTGTCAAGAGTAAAAAAGAAGATTGGTTAAAATGTGATCCAGTGAAGCAAAAAAAGCTGGAAGAGATCTCTACAGGTGAAATGACTTCTGATTATCTGTTTTGAAATACATGTTAAATAGTCATTGCTTGGTTTTAAGTGTTCCTTTATAATAGCAAATCTTAATAAAGTATTTTAACTTATTCTTTACTTGCTCTGCTGCTGAAACGGATACTGTAGAGTAGACATGAGTTTCACAGATTTGTGGAGATTTTTATTGCCATAAGAATATGTTGTTGGAGATTGTTGGAATTTTCCTGCATATGTGTGTGCAGTTGAATCAGAGGTAGCACTGGTGACAAGATTCAAGTACAGTTTTAAACTGTAGGTAAAGACTAAGGTACCTCTTTCCCACTTCAAAATGTAGGAGGTGATGTAACAAAATCTAGTGTGAGACTATAAAAACAGAAAGTGATTTTTTTTTTAATTTTATTTGGCTTTCACAGTTACGTTGATGCTGTCCGCACATACATGCGTGCTCACAAGTACCAGGACCTGTGTGTCCTAATAGTCTGGACAGGATTACTTGTATGAAACACAGAGGAAAAGTGGTGCCACTACTACATCTTCCTTGTTTCTCTTGATTGGCAAATTACTTTTTGGATGGTCTTTTGTAACCTTTAGGAGTCAACAGTTAAAACAGTGGCATCTTTCATCTCAGGATCTTGGTTGTTCTGTCCTTTGTAAATCTTGGGCGAGGTTACTCCCTGCTGTCTTTGTTTCTTTGCTTTGGGTATCTTTCTAGCTATAGTCTTGTTTTCTTACTGGTCTAATAGAAAGCAAAACGGTACATTCAGCTTGCTGTAACCTTGTTGCCATCCTGTTCTTATCAGAGTGCAAGTCCTCTGCTGACAAGTTACCTGTGTTGTAGTCTTGATGAAAGCAACATATTTGGCAGTGCTTACATCTTTTATTGCTGTTGAATGTGTCCTAGGCTATTAGTGTCTGCTATTATTTTAGCCCTTCCTCTTGTTTTTTCTCTTACTTTCACGAACACGTGTTTTAATTCACACCTTTCTTAATATTCTTTAGAAATCTTAGGAAGACACCCAAATGACCATTTGGTGCTCGAAGATGCATTGGAGATTGATTTAAGTCTGAGGTGCTTGATGCTTTAGGAAGGAAGTTTGTGGCATCCTTCTTGACAGTGGGTGGCCTGAAGTGCCACATGCATAAGGAGTAGCGTCATTTGAGACTCTTAGACTTTTGCTTTAACCTGCTTCTCTGTCTGTCTTTCAGCTGAGGACAGTATTCCACTTGATACAGCTATACAGATCCTGGATGGAGATGGCAAGGCTCTTCACATTCCAATCAAAGACTCAAAGGAGGTGTTTCAGACCTACAGGAAAATGTATCTGGAAAAAAAGTCACAAAAGCCTTGGTAGCACTCCTGTATCATAGGTCTTATTCAGTATCACTAGGAAAAAAAATGCCAACACTAAAATGCTTTTTCCTGTTTACTTCATATTTCTGAATAACTGTAAAAAAAAAAATTTTTTTTTTTGGTGTTGGCAATTTTCCCCCCTATTTGCCTTGTATTTGTGAATGATTGAGATCTTAGTCTATATTTATTGCACAAATACGTTTTGGTGCTGAAAATGCCATTGTCAAATGTACTGTTTTCTTTTTGGGATATTTGAGCCTTTTTTTTTTTTTTTTTTAAAGATACAGGAGTTAGTTGAATCTTGACCAAAAAACCTCAAACTTATTTAAATTGTCATAGCCTGTTTTGTTTTCTGATTCTGGAGAACTTGTACTTGTGGTACTTTCCATTGCTGGCAGTGGAAGAACAACTGGAAAGGGATTGCAGTGGATTCCCAAGCATTACACCTTTATTTTCTACTTAGGCTAGTCTGATTGTTGTGCTTCTAACAAGATTTTCTATTTTTGTAGAATTTTTTTTTAAACTGGGAACACAAATACAAAACCCTCAAATTAAACATACAGATCGGGGATACCACGAAATATTTATGCTGCTACCCAGTTTTCTTACATTTCTTTTTGTGGAACTTGTACAAATTGAACTCTTGAGTTCTTCATCTGAACACAGTGCTGTAAACTGATAGTTGACTGAAGACTTCTCTTGTTTTTTTCCTCTCTCTCTCTGCTTTCTTTACACTTGAAAGAAAAGTGTGATTGTTAAAGTGCAGGGAGTTTGAATTCACTCTTGTCTGGACTATGTTGCTCACTTTAACCAGACTGTAATTAATTTCTTTGTTTATAAAGTTAGATAATGTTTGGCTACATGTTCACTGTGACATAAAGGTTATATTTGTTGTTGAATATCTTATGTTTAAGTGCCTTTTCATTTTTCAGAATTTTGAATTGAATCATATTTTTTCAGAAATTTGGTACTTGATTCTTTCTGTTTAAACCTTTATACTGAAAGTAAAAACTCTGTAGATATTTCACTGAACGGTTTTTATACTTGAAATAAACTTTTGAAGGCTATGCCTTGTCTTTTTTTAGTTTAAAAGTATAAAGTTGTGTTTATTGCAGTTAGTTAAATAGGCATTGAAGAGATTCCTGTAGCTGAAAAGCAGCTTTAAAATAAGTGCCAGATCTTCTTTCTTAAAAGGCTTGCAAGTGAGAACTGGACTTGAGTCCAAGCTTTTTCTAATGAACTTCTAACAGCATGTACTTATACTTCAGAAAACACATCAGGAATGTTTTTCTCTTCAGCATTTTTTTTTTCCTCCTGCTCTGACTTGGGAATTGATTGGCATGAGTACTTAAAAAGCCTTCAGTACTACACCATTGCTGAAGATGTGTGCTTGTAGGCATCTTGGATATAATTACCCAGTGGAGCATAACATTAAAATTTCCTAGCTTTATCTGTATGCTGACTTAAAAAATGGCTTTTTTGGGGAGAAAAGTCCTCTCCTTCCATCATGTGTACATTTCTTCTCTCAAACTAGGGAACTATTTGGGAGGTTTTTAACTCCCTTCCTGTCTGGCACAGCTGTCCTAATAACTTAGATTCCCCCCCACCCCGGCTGGATGCCCAACTATTAGTCTGTGGGGAATGTTCCACCAGAACATTTTGTAATAATATTGGCAACTCTGAGAAGGTTTTATTTTGCATTTTCTTGGGAGTTCAGCACCTGTATTATACTGCCTGCATTAGGGAAGATTCATTGTAGCTTTAAGTGTACCCAGTACAAACAACACATAGGCCCTGTCAAGAATTTATTTTGGGTTTTGTTCTGCATAGTGATACATGAAGCTGACTTAAATGCTTGAATGAGTTCTTTTCAATAGGAAATTATTCAATCCATTGACCTGTGAAGATTATATTCTAAATATTTGAGAAGTTTGCTCACTGACCTTGTGCACCTGCTAAGTGAGAAGGCTAGTTTTGAGTCCTAGTAGATACAGCTACGTCGTCTTCCTCTCTTATAACAAAGAGTGAATCTTGGCTCTGTGACTGTGCTTACCCAGTGACTAGTGCCTACACTGCTTTGTTATGGCTAGGATCTTTGGGATAGACTGGCCACATCCTTTCTGCTTGGTTCGTGTGTTGGCTCAATAGTTATCTTGTAAGCCTTTGGACTTAAAGTGCTTTGCACTTACAGATGGCTTGTAGCTTATGCTATGATTATTGTGTGATTGTTGTATGCACCTGCATACTAAGGGGCTGTGCCAGATGCTCTTACTCAGTTGCCATTTCTCCTGCTCCTTATGGTGCTGACTGAAGCCACGATACTACAGCAAGCCCTTGGTCTTGGACAGGCAAGGTGCTGGCATCCACCTAGATGTGGCTACTGTGAGAAAATGAGTGTTACGTTGCTTGAAGCGAGCTGATAAATGTGAGCATGAGGGCATTCACTAGCATTTAGGATACCTGTCACGGATGTGATGTGTGCCCATTGTCTTGTGTGTTGCCTGTACTTGAAAGGACTTGTAACATGAATGTCACCAGTGGGGTTACTTTGTAAAAACCGTGGATCCTGTCATGCCTCTGAGAGCACTAATAGGTCTTAATGGTCCTGATCATTCATGTGTGGGACCTCCACTCACACCCCCTGCTCAGGGGCCCAGGAACTCCATTTAAGATAAGCCGGGGCTTCAGTCCCTGCCCGAGCAATGTTCAAGGTCTACCTGTTTCTAGCTCTGTTACAGTCATGCCTGTGTGTGGGCATGGAAATTGCCCATTGATCCAGACCCTGACCCGTGGATGCTCTTCCTGCCTGGACTCAGATGTATGTTACTGTGAAGCTGCCCGTCAATTGTGACTATGTCTGACCCTGGTTGCCATTACTGGATCTGATCCTGGCCTGCGATTGACTTCCCAGCTTCACATTGGCCCTGCTTCATCACTACAAGCTTGTCTGATGATCTGGACTCTGGTTTGACCCTGGTTACCATCCCTGTCCTGCTTAGGTGCTGTGGGGATGGGGCCTTGGCTGGTGAGGCCCCTGCTTTGCCAGTTGTGGTATCTCCCTTGGTTTCTGGCCTCTGGCCCTTAGGGAGCTGCTGGTCCTTGCTGAGCCCTGACAGGTACAGAACTGTGGGATGTGGGCGTGCAGCATCCTGTCCTGTTGGTGTCTGTCTTTTCTGTCCTTCCCCTTCCCTTCTCAGAAACTTTCTGTGTCAGTAGGAAGAGCTACCACTTCTATCATTCTTGCCTTTGTGCCCCAAGAGAGTCATGGATGAGGTTCCTGATAAGTGTAAAAATGTAAATGTCATTTGCCACCCATTTTCAAAGACAAGAAGATGACCCACAGAACTACAGGAGACTGATCAGCCAGCCTGATCCCTTTCTTTGGAACGATTATAGAACAATCCTCCCTGAAGCCATGACTACCCAAGTACAGTAAAGATAAGGTGATTTGGAATATTCGGCATGGATTTACAAAGGGTAAATCACACCTGACCAACCTGATGGCCTTTTATGATGAGGTGACAGATTCTGTGGACAAGGGGACTGTAGAAAATGTTGTTTACCTTTAACAAGGTTCTTGATGTGGTTTCTTGTATTGTAGCCAAATTGGAGAGAGATGGTTTGGATAAGTGACTTGCATGGTGGGTGGGTGGAAAATCAGCTGACCAGCTGGGCTTGGAGGGATGTTGTCTGTGATTAGGGGTACAAGGTCCAGCTGGCATCTGATTACTACTGTGTTCTTCAGCAGTTGGTACTGGGGCTGTCATTGTTCACCATCTTCGTTAATGAATTGGGAGAATGGGATGTAATGAACCTTTGCAGGTTTGCATGGAGAAATGTGGTCCTCGGGAAACTCAAGAGTAACTGTCGTGGTTTAAGCCCAGCTGGCAACAAAGCACCACAAACCTGCTTGCTCACTCCTCCCCTGCACCTGGCCCAGGTGGGATGAGGAGGAGAAAATATCAAGAAATGCTCCTGGGTCAAGGCAAGGACAGGGAGGGATCACTCACCACTTATGGTCTCGGGCAAAAGACAGACTCAACTTGGGGAAAAAACAAAATCAGTTGAATTTACTACAAATCAAAATAAGGATAATGAGAAGTAAACCCCAAATCTTAAAACACTTTCTCCCCACCCCTCCTTCCTTCCTGGCTCAAGTCCTCCTGATTTTCTCTCCCTCCTCCCCTCAGCAGCGCAAGGGGACGGGGAATGGGGGTTGGGGTCAGTTCATCACACGTTGTCTCTGCCGCTCCTTCCTCCTCAGGGGGAGGACTCCTCAGTCTTCTCCTGTTCCACTGTGGGGTCCCTCCCGCAGAAGACAGCTCTCCACGAAACTTCTCCAGCGTGGGTCCTTTCCGCAGGCTGATCTTCAGTCACCGACTGCTCCAGCGCGGGCTTTCCCATGGAGTCATGGCCATCTTCGGGGGCATCCTCCTGCTCCACCGTGGGCTCCCCCCCCGGGCTGCAGGTGGGCATCTGCTGCCCCGCTCCCCTCCGTGGGCTGGGGGGGGACAGCCTGCCGCCTCACCACGGGCTGCGGGGGCATCGAAACCTCCTCCGGCACACCTCCTCCCCTCCTTCCTCACTGACCTGGTGTCTGCAGAGGGGTTCCTCTCCCATCCCACTCCCCTCTCCGCTGCAGGTTCCCCCTCTGAACTCCGCTCTCCCAGAGGCGCCAGCGCCATCGCTGAGGGGCTCGGCCTGGGCCAGCGGCGGGTCCGGCTCGGAGCCGGGGAAGCTTCTGGCAGCTTCTCACAGGAGACACCCCCGCGGCCCCTCCCCTGCTAACAAAACACCGCCACACAAACCCAAACCAGTAACTTTCTGTGGAAATTCGGGAAAGGCACACAGGGTGTCTCCCACAGCGCTCGCTTCCTCTCACGTCCAACAGGTGAAACTAGAGATACTCACGAGAGCTGGTTTCTAATGGTGTGAGGAGGCCATGGCCCCGCAGGATGGCCTGTCCAGCAGATGCCTATCTTTGGCTTCAGGCAGCAATGCTTGTGTGGAAACTGGGCTCACATCTGCTCCAGGACCTGATAAGGAGCCCCTGCCCTAACCATCCAGTGAAGTGATGTTCGAGAAGATCAATAGGATGGAAGTCCGTAACAGCAAGATAACAAATTTGACATGGTTAACTGCAACACGGTTATTTCCTTTGACCAGATATGAACACAGATGCCATAAATTCAGTGGCCATTTACTTCATGTAATTGTCATGACATGTTGTAAATCACACCCATTGTCTTGCCATGTGTCCAGTCGTGCAGTGACCTGGCCCCTGTAAACTGAGAATAGAGCCAGTCATCAAGAAAAAAAAAACACGCAGGAAAACATCCATTTCAAAGTGCTGGGCTTAGGAACTTGGAAAAATGTTACCACCTGTCGTGCAGCGATGCACTTCACTCGTAAGAGAGAAGCAGCAATAGGTTTATTGATACAAAACAGTGATTTAACCAAGTTTGATAGTAAATGCAACAGTGGTTTAACAAGATCTGATGGCAATATATCAGATAAGAGCCATTGGTTAGTTTGCAATGCTAATAGAGAAGACCGCAATGTGTGTCCTCATTTGTTTAAATCACTTGTGTTTGTGCTCCGTTTACAGTAACATGAACACAGCATTTCTGTTTGCCATCCTGCAGGGTGCTGTAAGAGAAAATAGAGACTTGTTTCAGCAGGGAGAGTCTGAACAGGTTACCCCATTAAAAAGAAGGAAAAATCCATAATGCACTAATTCCATGTTTTGCACCACTGCTATCAGTATCTTCCCGTGCAAGTGGGCCATAAGGTTTAGTTAAGGTCAACTGTTAGATAGGTATATCATTTTCTGATAGTGGGGTTTTGTGCAACTCCTTCTGGGGGAGCAGTCACCTTTAGGATTGTTTCTAGTAAATTAAATGGTCCGCTGGTTTGCACAGGTTGTCCCTGATGTATTTTCTCCACTTGTTTAACTGCTTGGACTAAACATAGAAGTCCCTTTTCCCATTCAGAGTATCATTGTTCTGGTTTTTTAAATGTGGTTGAGCTAAACAATAAAGGTGTTTTTGGCCCACGGGGGCCAGTTTGGAACAGGTTACAGTAAGTAGTGTGTTCGGCGAAACCTCGTTCGGCTATAATAGGGTCACCAGGCTGTACTGGTCCTAGTGACTGATATGTTTTTAATTTTTCAGTTAGAGTTTTGACCACCTCTTTATGTTCTAATTTCCACTCCCAGGGTTGCTTTTCCATAAGAGTGAGTATAATGGATGGGAAACGATAGAAAATCTTAAGTATATGCTTCCTCCAATATCCTAAAGTTCCCATTAATTGTTGTAACTCCTTTCTTGATTGGGGCATTTGCAGCTCTTCGATTTTTCCTAAGGTATCTGGAGGAATCACTGCACTGCCTGCTATCCACCAAGTACCTAAAAATTTTACTTCTTTACTCAGTCCCTGACATTTTCCTGGTGGAATCTCAATTTCTACTTTATTTAGTGCTTGCCATGCTGCTGCTGCTGCTTCCCCCACCTTCTCAGGGGAAGTTCCTCCAATCAGAATATCACCTATATATTGGTACAGTTTCACATCTTGGGGGAGTGAGACTGTCTGTAAAAGTTCAGCAAGTGCGGCATGAGCAATTGTGGGTGAATGTTTATACCCCTGTGGGAATCTGTTAAAGGTATTATTGTATTCCCTCCCAAATGAAAGCAAACTTCTCTTTGTCCTCCTCCTTCAAGGGAACCATAAAGATCATACCTTTTACATCTAGCGCTGCTATCCATGGGTGTGCAGCTGCTTCCAAAGTAGCTGTTAGGTTTGCAATGTTTGGTACAGCAGCTGTTCGCAGTACTGTATTAGCATTCAGGCGCCGATAATCAATTGTTAAATGCCACCTCCCGTCTGGTTTCTGAACTGGCCAGGCAGATGCGTTATATGGGGAGTGGGTTGTGGAAATCATTTGTCGTTTCTCCAAATCAGCGAGGACTTCAGAAATTCCATTTCATGCCACAACAGAAATCGGATATTGCGGTACATTAGTAATTTTGAATCAGGGAGTGCAGGGGCTGCACGAGGTACACGCACTGTGGCCTCCCTGTTTCTACCAGGATTGGGATCGATTTTTGAGCTGAAAGACCACACACTGCCATTCGGCAGGCACCAGGTTCGTCCATTTAAAACATCGAAACCTAAAATATTTTCAGGATGATCTTTAATTGCAAAGCAAGTAGTCGACATACGCTTCTCACCCGGGAGCCATAAATTGACATTGGCGATTTGACATACAGCACTTGCTCTGTTCACACCAGTAATCTTAACTCTTTGCCGTCCAGATCGGACGCCCAGCTTCTCGGCATCTTGTTGCATTAGTATTGAAATTTGTGCTCCTGTATCTGTTAAAAACTTCACCAACTGTCCCTGAGGACCAACTGGAATTAAAATGTATGGGCCATCATCACTTATCCACTGATAAGCCTCTGCTTTCTGAACAGGCAGACCCAATTAACTTCCGGGCATTGCTCATATTTTGACTTCATGCCCTGCAGTTCCTCCCTGAGGGGGAGGCAGGGGTTGTCTCCCTTTCTAGGGACTGGTGTTGGAGGAGTTGAAATATGCTCCTTCCTTTCACTGTTATCTCATTTCTGGAATGCTTCAGTCGGACTCAAGATAAGACCAGTAGGCTGACCTTGAATCTTGGTTCTGGGAATGCGTAGGGCAACAGCTTCCCAATTACACCAGTTGTCACAGGCCCATTCTTCTGAGAAGTTGGGACTCGGATTCACTCCATGCCTCCATAAACAATCGGTGATACTACTTGCCATTGTGCCAACTATGACAGTTTGTCATGGATCGAGTGATGCTCTTCACTCGTAAGAGAGAAGGAGCAATATGTTTTTTGATATAAACCAGCAATCTACCAAAGTTTAATAATAAGTGCAACAGTGGTTTAACAAGATTTGATGGCAAGGTACACTTGATTATTTACTGCATAGAGGACAGGGTCAGACAAAACTGTCAGGGAGACCCTCCCGTTGAGTTATGAGGTTCAGAAAGGACCCCCTTGCATTCTAAACTCCTCCTCAGAGCGGAGTTTAGGTGTGGCTGGATCCAGACATAGTCCCAGACTTGGCCAACGGTTTATGTCTAAAGGATTATATATGCACAATCAATCCTTTATATCACTTAGCTAAGACTTCAAAGTTTCAGTGTGCTTATTCCCAATTCACTTACCGAGTATTTGGCGCGATAAGCATTCTCTCAACATCGAGGAGTAACCTTGAAAGGTCTCTCTTAGTCAAGGGGAGATCTTGGTGTGCAGCCCACTGCCATGCAGGAGAGCTCAACGGGCCCTGGGCTGTCCACTATTTATGAAGTAAGATGATGGACTCATAGTCATATTTGCCTATCAACTAGAGACATTAGTTTCTTCCAAACTTGCTTGAGTCAGACACTGACCATGTCCTGGTTTCAGCTGGGATAGAGTTAATTGTCTTCCTAGTAGCTGGTATAGTGCTGTGTTTTTGAGTTAGGTATGAGAAGAATGTTGATAACACTGATGTTTTCAGTTGTTGCTAAGTAGTGTTTAGACTAAAGTCAAGGACTTCTCAGCTTCTCATGCCCAGCCAGCAAGAAGGCTGGAGGGGCACAAGAAGTTGAGAAGGGACATAGCCAGGGCAGCTGGCCCAAACTGGCCAATGGAGTATTCCATACCAGGTGATGTCATGTCCAGTATATAAACTGGGGGGAGTGGGTCTGGGGGAATCACCACTCGGGGACTAATTGGGCGTTGATCGGCAGGGGGTGAGCAATTGCACTGCGCATCATTTGTACATTCCAATCCTTTTATTATTACTGTTGTCATTTTATTAGTGTTATCATTATTAGTTTCTTCTTTTCTGTTCTATTAAACCGTTCTTATCTCAACCCACGAGCTTTACTTCTTTTCCCTATTTTCTCCCCCATCCCACTGGGTGGGGGAGAAGTGAGTGAGCGGCTGCATGGTGCTTAGTTGCTGACTGGGGTTAAACCACAACAGACCAGCACTGTAGTTAGGTGGGTGCATTGATCAAGTTAGCCCTTGGCTATTGTGTTGTTATCTGTCTCCCAGATGCAGTCAGCACAACCAGACGCATCCATTACAACTGCTGCTGGTAGTTATCAATTGAGCAGGGTTGCAGTGGTGGTCATCACTTGAGCAGGGTTATGGGAAATACAGGGCAGGTTGGGGGCAGGGGAGCACGCTGTCACACCACCACATTTGGTGTTGACAGTACTTTCCTTCCCAGGTGTTGTAAGTAATCTTTTTTCCTACTGGTGCCTCATTAGCTGCGTGCTAGACAGGTGTGTCTTCTGCTTTCCAATCAAGAGTGATCTTCATGGTGGCAGACAGGTGGGTTGTAATCTAGAATACAGCCTTTATTCTAGAAACCTGGTCCTTTAAACAAAGTCTTCCGTTAAACTTGGCTGTAGTGGCTACGCTTACTACACCCCTGTCTCAGTCCTTGTCTCTGTCCTTCCTAGACCTAAATATTTTGCCCTTCATTTTGGAAACCTTGCCTTCACCTTTTTTTCCCTCCTGGGCCTTCTTGTCGAATTTGCAAGGTTGCCACTGCAACCCTATTTTTGAAAATCTTTTTCTCTTCTCATCTTCCTGGGCTCCAACTTGTCTTCCTCTGCCTGCAGGCCCCCAGCCTGTTTTCATCCCAGTAAAGCTCACAGCCTTGAAACTTTTCCTGGGCTCTAGCTCCAGTGCTACCAGCTCAACCATGCAAAACCTATCTCATTTTTACACTTCTGCATTTAAGCCAGGGGTCATTTTATTTTTACTTTGTTTGCTGTCTGTTCATCGGCATTAAGACTACAAGGGGAAAATGGTTCCCTGCTTCCAGCTCTTACGCTCATTGCTCTTAACATCTTCTAGCTGACAAGAAAAGCAACTGAGAATATTTGCATCCTCCCTCTAGGCTTGGGCTGGAGCATGCCCATGGCAGTGGGAGCTTTGGAGCACTTAGCTGTGAGTCTCAGCAAGTCCCCTTGGGCACATGCAAACAGATTATACAGGCTAGGGTGCTCTGATTTTGTTTGCTTGCCCTTTTTTTTCAGATGGGGTAGTGGTTTTGGGGAAGATCAAAAGGCACACAGCCACACCAGGAACCCATGGTCCAGGTTTCCATCATCAATCAATAGAAAGTTGCTGAAATTTCCCAGTGAATGCAGCACAATATTTCTAGATTTTTTTTTTAAATGGCTGAGCTATTTCTGAAGAAACTTTAAAAATAGCCTGAAGCTAAGTTCCATTCATATGGCATTTCAGATAAGGCAGTTAAAGTTTGGTAATCTGTGGTGGGTTGACCGCAGCCAGTAACTAAGTACCCACCAGCCACTCATTTGCTCCCCACCTCACCCCCAGTGGGATGGAAGAGAGAATAGGAGGAACAAAAGCAAGAAAACTCAGGGGTTGAGATAAAGACAGTTTAATAAGTGAAGAAGAGGAAAAACAAACCCACAAGTGATGCAGACAATCACTCACCACCTCCCGCCAGCAGACCAATGACCAGCCAGTCTCCAAGCAACAGCTACAGAAAGACTGTCCTCTAGTTTTATTGCTGAGCATGACATCACATGGTGTGGAATATCTCTTTGGTCAGTTTGGGTCACCTGTGCTGGCTGTGTTCCCTCCCAGCCTCTTGCCCACCCTCAGCCCACTTGCTGTGGGGGCAGAGTGGGAAACAGAGAAAGCCTTGAGGCTGCGCAAGCACTGCGCAGCTATGGCCAAAAGGCTGGTGTGTTAGCAACGCTGGTTTAGTCACGAATCTAAAACCTGGCACCACAAGAAGAAAATTAACTCCATCCCAACTAGGCACAGTATGTAGTCAAAGATTGACTGAAGTTTTCAGTCCAAAGCTATGACACTTGTCATAGGAAAACGAAGATCCACATGGTTCTCTGCAAGCACCTCAGTCCAAGTGCTGAGACTTTGTGAGCAGAACACCTTCTTATCATTAAGGCCGTGATGGTGGAAACTGGTGTCTGTTGAAATTCAAATGAATGCGGGCCTTGCTGTCTTCAATGTTAAAGGAAAAAATTCACCTCAGTGTTTTCATTTAATGAACAGTAGGAAGAGAAAAATTTCTACCTTTATGATTATATCATGGCATAAAGTGAAAGACATCCATACAGTGTAATGGTGGACTTTGCCAAGGTATCTGTTTTCTGTAGTGTTGCTTTCTATGGCTACATGCATAAGCATTTTGCAGTACTGATTAGTTCATATCACTCCTTGTGTTTCTCCATGCAGTGCTAACTGATGAGCATTGCTTGTTTGATCTTGTAAATCTGGCTTAGATGATTCATAAAATTATTTCAGTCTTAAAATGTAAAATTTTACACCTCAGTGTAAAATGACAGAGGTTTGCTGCTTCTGTTTCAGTTTTATGCTGCTATGGCACTAATAATTCTAGTGCATGGGAAACAAACCCATGTCTGAAAGGGCGTTAGGACTATAAAACAGAGCCTGCACCATTGTGCATGTCAAGCCCTCCTATGTTCCCTGGGGGACTATCCTCTTTCCTCCAATCATCAGTGCTATTAAAAAAATCATAAATAACATTCTCCTTAAAAATGAAATTGAAAAATAAAGTCCCTCTGCCATAGCAGCACTTGTTCAATAGACTACAAGCTGAAAGCCAGAAACTATAATCTTTGCAGCAAAATAATCCCACAGAAGATGGTCTTCAGATCACAGTGGGGAGATATAGCTAATAAGAAGTAAAAAATATACTCTGTATGTTAATTGGCTCATAGTGCCTTTCCCTTACATCCCATTAGATATTTTTCAGAAAGAAATTAGCCTGCCACTGTGCTCTCACCCAGTAACTTTGGACTCTGTTGATCAATATCAAGTAAAAACCATATACAAAACCCGGTAACATTGATGGCTGGTTTGAGACGAGAAAAATGATGAGTCCTTCCTTCCTTCCTCCAACACTGCAGTAAAGGCAAGGAGAACTCAGCCCTCAGGTTAGCCCACAAATTAGCATACGTGTGGCTCCCAGCTAGCCACAAGAGGTGCTGACTTGTACCCTACGAGTGGGATGAAGTTAGGGTGCTGTGTTTGGGCCAGGGAAAATATGGGTCTGAACAGGGGATACTGCAGAGAGGTTGCTGATGACAGCGGTGGGGGAGCATCTCTTTGGAGATACTGGATGCACTTTGTTTATCTCACTACTTACAGGACTTCTCTGCCTCTCTGCTTCTTTAATGATTTAACTACATTGATCAAAAAATTATATGTCTCTTGCACTTTGGAAGTACAAAGACTGTTCTGAATCTCAGGCACTGCAGAAACAAGATGCAGTGTTGCCAGAAGCAGTAGAAGAAGCCTAGGCAAGGAGAATTTATTGCAGGATTCACCTTTAAACTGAACCAAAATTAAGTTTGGCATAGAGAGGTGCTTGTTCATGCTTGAAGACATAAGGAACTAGGAAGAGCAGTACCAATACAAACCTGAAAAATGTTTAGTCCATAGTGTTCTCTCAGGAGGACTTCAAGGAACAAACAAAACAATATAGATTGGAAATAACAGGCTATAAATACAATGGATATGAATGAAGACTAAGATAAATACTCTACCTGTGCATGCAATCATTTTGCAAGTAACAAGGAAAAAGAATGCTCTTTTTAGACCTCAGCAGGAGACAGATTGTGGCCAACCATGCAAATTCATCTTCTAGGACATTTAATTAGAACAAAAAAAAGTAAAAAATATTTGATAGGCATAGCAGACATATTCTGTAGGTGGATGGAAGTTTTCCTAATAGAAACCAGCAGGACCACGACAACAGCTCGTCAGCTGGTAGAACAGGCGTTTTCCTTTAAAAAGTTATCTGCAGAATCCTAACTGGATCTGGCAGTATGCCTTACAGGAAACTTCTGCAAAACTGTCCATAAATATAATGTGTAAGAGATTCGTGTTCCTTGCTGTATCCAGTTCTTAGTGCAGGAGGAAAAGACAAATGGAATCATCATACTGATATTAAGAATCCCTGTGTCAGTAAACCAGCAAAGATCATCTAATTCCAAATATGAGCAAATATCAACATGCTAAGAAAAAGGTGACAGCAAGACAGCAAAAATCATATAAGTAGAAAAAAAAGCAGTTTTCTTCTGTTCATTATCACAAGTGGCTTGCCGAGGCACATTGACAAAGGGAAAATTGTCTGATCTTATCAACATGGAATAATTAGTTCAGTGGCAGTTATCCTTGAGATATGTCTGGAGTTGTTATACATTTGTAATTTGTCAAGCTCCATAAGCAAATGTCCTTTAATGTAATTTGCAGTTTGGGTTCAATGATGCCATATTCAGCAGGTTGCTGTTATTTTAAACCGCTCTATGTAGTTCCAGTCTCCAGAGTATTAAATTCATAGCGATTTTGCCAATATTTGAATCTCTTTGATAAATTGCTGTGACTGATAAATTGGCCACTGTCCATTCAGACAGCTGCTCAGAGGAAAATAGCTGCAAGGAGCAGCATTATGGCTACAAGGAGTACCTACAGGGAGCAGCATAAAAAATCTGAAGATCATCTGCTCCATAGAATAAGCACTCTGGATACGTGCACAAATGTCGCATGTTAACATCAAACCTCTTATTGTGGTCATGCTGGCTTAGCACAGACCTGCATAGCAAAGGACCAAACGCGCCTGTCTCTAGTACTGTCTGCTTCACCTGTGGGCTTCTCCAGCAACTACAATATAAATGGGCAGCTTGGCAGAAGAGCCAACACAAAAAGCTTTCTGTAGGGAAACCTGATGTTGCTCCTCAGCATTTCTGCTCTGCATCTCATGTAGCCAACTGTGGTTGAACCTGTTTTGATGTACAAGTACATCCAAAGCAAATTCCTTCTCTGATAAGACCATAAACAGCTATAGACAAGACTTAAACATGCACAAGTCCCTAAACTTCAAATTTTAAAATGTTGTTATGACAAAAAGATACTCTTTATGGAAAGAGTATGGGAAAGAGAGCTTGAATAAAGCACGAAATTATGACATGCTTTAATATTTAGATGCGACTATATATAAAAATAAGGTTAGTTCTAAGGGTTTAAAGGCTCTGTAAACTTTGCTGATTTTGTGGTATTAATGTTGAAAGACATCTTTATACTCTGCTATAACAATATATACTCTGGGTAAGTCACTGCTGTCTCTCACAGACATATTTTGAAAAAGCTTCACCATGATATAATGGGCAATATGAAAGAGATGTTTAGTAATGACTGTATCCTGAGGATACTTGTACTAGATTTATTTGTGAAGACTAGTCCCAGAAGGCTTTTGACTTGTATTAATTTGGCACTGAGATGATAGGTTTCCACACATAGTGTAAAGAAGGACTCTTGGGGAAAAAAAACAGAGTAAGATGAGAAGTCCCACTGCTGTCTGGTAGGGACGCACTCTGTGCTGGGTTAGTGCAAGTGGCTTTCAGCTTTTCTGTACTCCTGGGATGTTTTGTTGGAAGTGAGATAAGAAACTGCAACACCTGTGAAACGTAATGCTTTACAGTAGAGTGAACTGGACACTTAGAACTCTACTATTATGATTTTTACTAATGATAATTTATAGAGGCAACACTTATACTAAATTAGACCAAATCATACCAGTTGGAAATAGTGCAGTGGGACAGAGCTCAGAAATGAGACACATCAGAATTGAGAAATGGGCCAAGACTTCCCCCCCAAAAATGAGCTTAACCATAAGTAAGTATATCCACTTGCCTTACTTGGGAGACTTGGTCTATGTATTCATGTTAAGATTATAGAAAGAGAATTCTGCTCTGAAATAATTTTTCTCTTGTCCTGAATTCTGTTACTCCAGTGGTCCTTTCAACAGGGACAGGTTTCTAGTAAGAGCTCAGTGGCGGGGCAGGTTAGCCATCATCTCCAGGAGAGCAGCCACCTGCTAGCAAGGTCTAACACAGAATTAAGTCATATCTAGTACATACACCAATTTCTGAATTCCTTATGTCCTTTGTGCATCATATCCTGCTTAATTTACTTGTTATCATTAAAGTCCCTCTAAATTCTTGGAAATTAATTGCTGAAAAAGTCAGGTTTCTCTAGAGCAGGTTGCCTGAACTCTGCACTTTTCTGTACACAGCTTTTATCTAGGAGTCAACCATGAATGTGGCAATGGGTGTCTTTCCCAGCTAGATCAATACCCTAGCCTCTGGAACAGACTTTTTCTCAGAGTTTTTGGCAGAGGGTCATTAAAATCGTTAGTAAACTGGAGATGTCTATTAAAAAAAACCCTCAGAATGCACTCATGCAAAAAGTTTTTGATAGAGCCTCTGATGTGAATGCAGAAGCACAGTTTTAGAGAAGAAAAGCTTTTCCGGACTATTAGCTGGTGGTTTGTAAACTGTTAGACTAAACAATGTTTAAAGTCTCTCTCCCCTTTCTGTTGCATGTCAATGGCCTCATATTCCTCCTTTGCAACCTCTGACAAGTCATTTCCCATTCTCTCAGTTTTTGTAAGAGAAAAGCTGGAGGCAGTGGGGGCGTCGCAGAGCCTTGCTGCAGAAAGGGGACCATTGAGGCGAGACGGGCCAGTGGCAAAATTGCCAAACCAGCACAAACATATTTTCTTCTGATGGGACAGCAACTGGCCAAATCACTGACTTAGTATAACTGTAAAGCAGTAGTGGAATTGCTGACCAGGCATTGATATATTTAGCTAATTGCTGATTTAACATCTGGTAGACCGTAGGGTTGATGTTGTAAAATCACTGCAGTTAAAAGAACTGCAGAGTGGGGGTGAAGTGGTTGGTTGTCTCTGGGTGAGCCTGGGGAGCTGACTCCTCAGGAAGGCAGCTGCGGGATGCGGATGGAGTGATGGGTTGCCTTTGGGACAGATTCAGAGCTGATTCCCCAGGGATGATGAGCAATCTGGCTACATAAATGAGGAAGTACAGAAGGTCACAGGTCACTGAAACTGAGACGATAAAAGGGAAAATCAAAGACCAAGAGGTAGGCTCAGCAGAATAGGATCAGCATTGAAGATCCCACTGTCTGGGAATCCACAGCTATGAAGGCTAACATCTTTTCCAGGCCACCTTGACACATGAGGTGGGACACCCCTCATGACTGTGGATCCTAAGGGCTAACAGCTGCATCTCGCAGACCTTCTTGAGCTGGGAGAACTCAGGATTTTGGGAGTGCTTGTCATGCTAATAACACCACTTGGCTAATATTTATCATATCTGCATACTGCTAAGTTTATCGTAGTTACATACTTGTTAGGTTTAGGCAAACATAGCTGGCATAATTGTGTGTCATAATTTCCTTACCCCTGTAGTACTTGAGTTTGTTGAGCAATTTCTCAGAGCAGGAGACTGCAAGCAGTGTGGGGCTGGAGACTGAAAAGGCAGGGATGCCGTGTGAAGCGACAGACGGGCACTCGGTGTGTTCAGCCTGTAGAGCTGTCTTTGAAGACTAGAGGGGGTATCAAAGGGCACCTATGCCACTTACAGTAAATCTATAAAGGGTTTTACTCTGTCTTTCACAGACAAGAAACTTATTTCTACCTTACTGTAAGGAAAAGAGTTATTTTCCTAAATGAAAGGAAAGAAGATATTGTGCAGTCACTGGCTGGCAGTGGGGAACTAGCCTGCCTGGGAATTACAGTAACCCAAAGAAAAAGGGTTTATTGTACAAAGGGTTTAAAATGGAGAGAATGAAATTATTGTAAGAAGGGGATTCAGAAAGGAGCAATCCCAAGTGAACTGGGTGAGAAAAGGCAGAAACTGCACAGAAAAAAAAAAGTGTTTTAGCTGCAGTGTGTCCAGTGAAACTACAAAATAGTACTAAACTGAGCTCTAGATATCACTGCTAAATCCACTAGATGACAGTGTGGAGACTGCATTCAGCCCCACAGCAACATCTGTCCTTTACAGGCCTGTTGGCATTGTCTCACCGCTTTGCTAGAAAATCGAAGTTTGCAGTGTGTTTCTGCTCATACCCAGGGGCTTCGTGAGCGTCCATGGAGAGAAGGTGGTCTCAGTCGATATTAACAATAAAAGTAACACTGGCATGAAAGAATTGACTGTCACTTTTCCAGCACTGGCTGTTTTTTCCTAAGCCTAGAGGTCTGGGGGCTTGGATTAAGTTGGGGAGTGATGACAGAAAGTGAGCTAAAGGATGAAGGGACAGCCACCATCTCTCTGCTGTGCCTTGCAGCCTTGCAGACAATCATGCAGGGGGACAGACTTTTTAGTAGGGTGTGTTGCGATAGGACAAGGGGTAATGGTTTTAAACTAAAAAAGGGTAGATTCAGGCTAGATATAAAGAAGAAATTTTTTACAATGAGGGTGGTGAAACACTGGAACAGGTTGCCCAGAGAGGTGGTAGATGCCCCATCCCTGGAAACATCCAAGGTCAGGTTGGATGGGGCTCTGAGCAACCCGATCTAGTTGAAGATGTCCCTGCTCATTGCGGGGGGGTTGGACTAGATGACCTTTAAGGGTCCCTTCCAACCCAAACCATTCTATGACTGTACGATTTTATGCTTCTCTTTGCACACCATGAGCTCTCCCCATTGCTGCCTCAGTGTACTCCCACAGCGTGTGGTGTCTGGCTCAGCCATCCCCCAGAAACCACCGACTGATACAGCAGAGAAAAAGCTGAGGGAAGAGACTAGAAGACAGCAAGTTGACAAGGATTAGATGCACAGTACAGTTTTGGCTTCTCCAATTTTGTACAAGGTAATGGGCAAAGCAAGGTAAGAACACCTGGGGAACACAGCAAGTTTCCTTTCATAGTATTAGGTTTCTCCACACAGCCTCTTTCCAGCTAGGATGTGGTGTGACCCAGTGTACAGATATTAGCACTGTAGCTACAGTGTGAAGGACCACTAAAAGTTATGACTGAATATTTAATACTCAACTGGGATTTACACTACAAGAAAAAGAAGGTTGAAGCAAAGACTGTATATGAATCAAAATCAGTGCAAACTAGTTTAATGTAAATAAATCTCTCTATATATGTATTGTAATTTTTATGACAACACTGTCTGTTTTGAAAATGTGCTGTCAGTATACAGGCAAGATTAAGTTAATGAGTCTGCAAACCTTGGTTGCTGTGATTAGCCTTGCTTTAAGGTGATCTGTATTGCTTAGTCCTCTCCAATATCCTTCATTTTGTAGGACACCACACATTTTCACCCCAATATTGTCTATGTTTCACACCAGTTCCATGGGCTGATCTCCATCCCTTTCTTGCAACGTTAATGGTTTTTAGTTGCGCTCCTGCAGTCCAGCCCAGAGAGGTTACAGTGGTGTCTTCTCGTGGTGGCCTCCCTGGGGCAGGAGCGCTGTGGGGGTTACAAACCGTCCGGTCAGAGGGCACAAACCATCCGATTGCTGGTTATGGGGCTAGGGTGGTCACCCCCTTCCCTTCTGCTCTGTCTCTCCCCTATTAAAAAATGCCTTAGTTTGAGAGATATGAAATATTAATCTGTTGTGCCATTTATTCTAGCGCAGTTTACCATGCACTGGAATCCCAAAGCACCCTCAATTTTGTCTTAGTCTGATACAGATGCCTTGAAGCTGGCACTTAGCAGTTGTCCTGGTGATTTTATAACACCCAGGGTTTTAGGATTTTTGATTCGTGTGCTGCAGAAACTTGTCCGTATAAGGGATAACATGAAATTCCACGAGTGAGAACAGGTGGATTTTCTTTTGCTCTGCTTTTTCTTTCCATCTAGGGGAAGATTTGTCAGTCTAATTTTCCTTACCGCCCTTTCTGTAACTAGAAAGAGAAAAATAAACACTGTGAGTGATCTCACTTAATAACTGCCGATCCGTGAGTCTTTCATGGCCTTTGGATCAGATGGCTGTGCGGAGAAGGATTTAAAATCAGGATGTCTGTGAATCTTCCTTTTCTTCTAAATTAACCATATATTGCAATTTCATAAACAATTATTTCAGTCTCTTTACTTCTTAAACACAGTATTACTTATCATTAAAGGCCGCTTTGAACATAAAAGTATTAGGATGCCCTTTATTAGAGTGGCTTACTGCAGCTCTCTTTCTAATGAATTTTTTGCTTTATGACTTCCTGGCTGAGTTTGGGCTCTTACTTTAAATCACACAATTGATTCAGTGTTCAAAGTCAGTTTATCAGACCGTGTCTTCATGAAATTGCCTGCCAGCAGAGCAGCCTAGGCAATGAAAAATTAGGATGGAAAACAAAGTAACCCTGTCACTTTTTTAAATTGTCAAACATTTGGGGTCTGCTTCTGCAACCCTTAAACTGTGGAAGGGAGGGGAGCTTCTGATGCTGCCCAACCAAGCCAAAAGCAAGCAGTCCTCTGGGGTGACACCGCTTCCCTCTGGAAGGGGCAATGAACAGCCCGGGGCTGGGGCAGCTTTCCTGACGGCTTCGTCACGTGGCAGGCTCCCTCCTCCTATTTTTCCAGTGAGGTCTGCAAACGCCTCCACTGTAAATTCATTTTGTCAGCGGAGCGTACAGGGAACGCGGTGGGCCCCAGGAAAGCCATCGCCTGTGCTATGAACGATGCGTCGTGAGTTGCCATGCCTGTCTTATAAAACTATCTAGCAGTAAAAGACATTTTACAAGATATTGTAGTTGAAATGATGATGAGAGATATCACCTGAGAGGATGAGGTTGTGGCAGACACTTAAGGAAAAACATTTGTCTTCCATTAGCTAGCCCGGGCTTACCAGTGGTGCAGCAGACATCAAGGGACGCTGGGAAGGGGCCATGTAAAACTGGGCTGGACACAGAGCTGGGGGGGTATGGGATACCTGCAGTCCTGCCGTCAAGGGTAAAAGCTCACCTGCCTCTGGATTAGGCAATCTAGGGTCTCAGCACCTGGATAATCAAGTTGCTTTTATTTTTCAGTGCATCAGTCACAGCAGCTTGGCTGGACCGAGGCCTGGTTTCACGCACACCTCAGTGGTTCGTAGGCAGGAACAGAATTTGACCCTTTAACAAAATGAAACGCCACGTTGTAAAAACTGATTAAGAATTATCATGTACTTCCTGAATGTGCACATGCTTAATTTTGGGTACTTGGACATTGCAAGGAAAGCCTTAATGTAATGCGGTGAAGTATAAACTTACAAATACTAGACTGCACAATGCTGCCAAAATCATTTTTAATCTGCCAGCAGAACAAAGAGTTAAATAAGTATCCAGAAAATCCTGTTTTTTGAAGAAATATCTCATTTTTTGTCATCTCCTCAGAGAAAAATTATTCATGTTAAATAGGCATCAGATCTTTATACAATTTTTAGTCACTTTTAATTGATTTTCTTTTTGTTCTTTTAGAAATATATTGAGGTTTGTTTAATAAAACTGTGTGTACTTCAGTCCCTTGATGCTGAAATAAAAACCACTGGACTGCTATTTATGAAAATAACTTTATTTGTAAGCCACAGTAGAAAGAATAATGACGCAAACTGTGGTAAGAAAAGCAGCACTGCAACGCAGAGGAGGAGTCCCATGAAAATAAGTTGCTCTAATGAAGAGGAGACCGATAGCTACCTAGGCTCTCAGGAAAAGTATTTTACTCATCAGTGGAAGCTTCAAGGCAAGTGTGCAGGTGGAAGTGTTGACAGTCCCCTAGTTCAACTCACATGGCAGGCTTCAGGACTGTAAGAGGTAATTTCTAGAGCTGGGTGAAAAAGAGATCAAGAAAACCTGATAACACAGCATTAGTTTTGACCTAAATTAGAATGCAAATATGTTTTCCCCTCAAGATTTTGTTCTAGAAATGCTAAAAGTTTGCATCAAAACAAAGCAGCCAGACATTCCTGAAAGGGAAACCCATTTTGCTGTAACTTCTTATGAAACTACATTAACAGACCAAATTCTGGTTTTAGATAACCTAGTGCAACCCCACTTAAAGTCAATTTATTGTGACTGATAAGAGAACTTGGCTCTACAACAAATGAACATTGCTGTACTGTATAATAACCATGTGAATAACTTCAGGACCAAGTCATATTATATGAAAAATAGCTCTTGATTTTAAAAATGCTTTGCTTAGAGCAATTTGTCCCATACAGCTTTCCCAATATTGTGCACTGCATCTTGGATGTTGCTTTTGAGCAACCTGATGCTCACTATAATGCAGAATTTCCTGGTCAGACACATTTTCCATAGCACTATGAGAGTCCCGTGGCTCCCACAATGCACCATCCATGTTGTTTAAATAAAGAACACACTGAACGATGTCAGGGAAACCAAGACATTACGGAAGAATGTAGATTGGCACTCTAATTTGTATCATAAAATGCACTGCAAGCAACAATTGCAGTTTATCGTAGAAGTGCTTCAGAACGAAATATTTTGGGTCACTTGGAAGAATATTGAACTTTACTTCAACTTAAGTACATTCCGCATGGAGTTCAATGAAGATAATATTTAATTTAAATTATTCTAATTGTAAACTGAAATTTTTCCTAGTGGAAAATTTTAATTCTGCAAAAGTTGCTTTTATATCAGGAAATGAGCTAACTGTTGAATGCCCAAAAGACTTTGCAGTTGACTGTTTTGTTAGCAGTATACGGCCCATACTGCAGAAAATATGACCTGTTGTCATTGATCTTATTTGGGTTTCATCAGAAAGAAGGAAACACATGATCAAGACTACTCTGAATTGTAATTAAACTTTATCCTCCTGTTGACCCAGTTATCAAAAGCTACTTCCCCATGTGAACTGGAAAAATCAAAGTAAGGTTAATATGATACAAGTGATGCAGCTGGGTTCAGAAACTACCATGTAATAACCATGCCATTCTAATGGGCCAAAAAAAAAAAAATCAGAAATATGTGAATTGCCAGTTTGATGGTAATTGATGAAAAATGTATACCAGCAAAACCAGAAATAGTTGTAATGAATTATTTTTAACTAGAACCTTAAATCTCTGGGTGTTGCTTTAATATTTTCTGAAGAGTAAATAAACAAAGAGCTAATTAAAGTAATCAGGATAATTGTGGCTCCTATCTGAGGAACCTATCCAATTATCTAAGCTTGTAACAAGCCTTGCATTACCTGGCAAGGCATGGAAGTCCTTGAGGAGAGCCATCTGGTAGCAGAAGACATGGAATTTTTAAAAAGGAGTTCTTCAATGATCTGTTTCAGGAGAAAGTAAGAAGGCAGAGATCTGGCCAGGAATCAGGTAGAGCAAAGCAGAAGGTGGCTGCCTGGAAGGGTGAGGACTGGAGGGGTGGAATGTTGAAAAAAGTAGAGGAAAAGAATTGCATGCTGTTCTTGCTGGTTTTCCTTAGCTTTGTATAATTTCTTGATCAGTCTTTAGAGTAAAGCTTGTGTTTAGATATTCCTCTGAGGGCTCTGTGAGTGACTTGCTCCATCATCACTTCACCCATGAACAGGGAAACCAGACACAGCCTGTGTTCACAGCCTGGGGTACTCTTGGGCTGTGCAGAAGCTGCAGGTAAGATATGAGCGAGCCAGTACTTGTTTTCCAGGTTAGGTAGTTGAACTACATCAAGTTGTTGGCTACAGAGCATTTATTGGACATAAGAACTACGAGCCCTGCATGTGAAGGACATAATGCTGAGGAACAGCCAGCCCTATTTGCACAAGATACAGAAAAATCAAAGTTTGGGGTCAGCATTGTAGCTTCTGCAGATGAAGCTTATCCAGGGCTTTACTAGTTGTATTAAAGTTTGTTCATTCTGGTAAGAAACTGGGAGAGTAGATGATAAATGGAAGAAGAGACAGGAGATGGCAAAAAACTGTTAAAATCTGCAAATCATTATATGGGTGCCTGTTCTGGATTTAAATGTGTTAATATAAATTAATTATGAACTTGCAATCAAAGTGAAAAGTTGGAGTATTTATGGAAGGAGTACAAAGTGGTATAATTTAAAAATAAAATAGTTTGGGCTGAATAAGAGGAAAAATGGGGCCAAAAGCTTCCAGTGATCTATCTCCAGCTTCCATGTTTTGATGATCATTTGACTGAGTTTGTTCTCCAGTGTTGCAGAATATTATGAGATCAAAAAGGCTGACCCATATGGAAATTTCTGTTGGAAAATAAAACCTGATCCTGCTGCTTTTCTGACACCAGTGAGGTTTGATAACAATGCAAATCACGGAAGCACAGAAAAATGCAGCTCAAGAAAACTATTTGAGAAGAACTTCTTCCTTTTCCAACCTACCTTTCAAATATACGTATACCCCTTCTGTCTGGGCACTGACAGCAAGGATACAGGTCTGTGGGGGTGGGAAAATCCCATTAAAAGAGGCAAACAGAATCTATTAGGATTCCCTCTAAAAATGAATAAATTACCCCCCTCCCAAGCAAATATGCTGAAGCCTTTCAGTTGAAATATGCTGAAAGAAACCCAAATAAAATATCTACCACCTACTCGTAAGTTTTAGACTATGAAAGGATTTAAAGAAATACAGACATTAAATGGAAGCAAAACTTTCCTTTGTATCTAGCCCAATTAAGTGGGCATTGCATTTTATCAAGATACTACTTGGATCTTCATACATGGTAATGTGATTTAAGTTTCAGTAATATGCATAATAAAGAAAATGATAAATAATCACCCTCTTTAAAGAACAACTTTCTAAAGTTGCAAGGCTCAGTGGGGATACAAAGAATCTCTAGTATGTACCTGAATAATCTGAAATAATTTTTAGATTGAAATAATTAATCCTAGGTGTCCTGTGAATGGAGATGAATATTAAAATCTGTCCTAGGCATGTATTATTTGAAGAATATTTTCTCTAAATCTGTTCCAGAGACACTGAGGTAAAACAGTTTATTATTTTAGCTGAGGAAATAGATTTCTCTTCTAGTAAGACTAATTTCTTACATTACCTATCTGTCGGGATGGTCCTAGTAATTATCATTCCTTATCATAATGGAAATCAGATCTCTCATTGATCGATTTCCTAATACATTTTTGGCATTGGCTGAGATGTGAGCTGGAAGGTAAGTTAAATACTCATGCATAAGGTAGTACTTTGGTTAAAGTCGTCTTAAATTCCTTGGCATCACCTTTACAAACAATGTGAAGAAAATGACTGGGTGTATATGGGAGCTCCAGTCTTTAATTCACCTTGTCATTTCTGTGCATTTGCTTGGTTCATATGATTTATCTATCAAATTCTGAGTTCAGTCAGTTTTGAAAAAAAAAAAAAAAGAAGTTCTAATTTTTCCTCCTACCCCCGGTTAGGGAGAGAAATGACAGATCTGATATTGTCATTATTTTGCCATATTGACTCCTCACAAAATGTAATCCTCCACATGAAATCCTAGTCTTGCTGCAAACAATGGAAAAACTTATAATTTCATTGGAGTAGTGATTTCAACCTCACAGAGGAGATCTACTTCCTTGTGTTTTCTTTTTTTTCTCTCATTTGTACAGATTTCTATTGTTCTCATGCTTCCACTGCTCCAACTTTAAGATTTTGAACTTTTTTTATTATTCAAGATATATAGATTATCTTCAAGGGAAAAGTAGTGTTGCTTCTGCATGTTTGATTGTCTCAATGAAACAACATAAATTATTCTAATGACTTCCTATTTCTGACTATATAGTGTTTGTAAATAGTCATTCTGACCAAAGAGCAGACGAACAGCTGTAGTATATCAGAACAAAGGTCCATATACCCTGTCTGATAGCCAGTGGTAGATAGTGAAGGAAAAAAAAAAGCCATAAAAGCAGGCAATCTTGGATTCATATTTTTTTCCAAGATACTCCTCCAGTTTCCAGCAATTTCTGATTTACAGACTTCCTATCTACAGATTGTATCTACATCATCTTGTCCAGCTGCCCTTGACAGAACTTTCTTTTATGAATCCATCTAGTAGCTTTTGGAATTTATTTCTACTTGGGCATCCAAACAAAACAGGATGTTATGCCCTGCAATGCAATTAGGCACTGCATGTGAAAGTGCTTTCTTTCATTTGTCTTTGACCTGCTGCCTGATGATTTCATTTAGTGCCCCATAGTTCTTGTCTCATGAAAAATAATGACTAATCATTCCCTCGCCACCTGCTCCACGTGATTTATTTTTTTCTAGACCTCTATCATGTCCTCAGTAATCTCTTTTCCAAGCTGAGGAAACCAAATCTCTTCACTTTCTCCTACAGTGGAAATCGTTTCCTATTTCTGACCAATCTGACCCTCCTTATCTGTATACTTTCTAGTTGTAAAATCTCATTTTTTAAGTGACCAGAGCTTCACACAAGATTGGGTACACGGTGGCTTTATGGAGTACTAAATGATAGTTTCTATTCCCTTGCTGGTCTTTTTGATGGTCAGGGAGTAGGAAGCTTCATCTCCTAAAGCGGTATCTGTAATGACATAGAATACTTGGTGATAAAAGCTGACATGAGAACTCGCTATGGGGAACGTAGAATTAGGGTCACTCTTCAGCATGTGCACTGCTTTGCACTGATCAGTGCTGCATTTCTTCTGCCACTTTGTTAGCCAGGCAGTACTGGGAGATCTTTCTGTAACTCCTGGCTAGCAAGTTCAATTCTGTCACTCCGAAGCACTAGCCCTTCTAGGACAAAAAAACCCCAAACCCCAAAATGATAGAGGTTTTTATGTGGCATCTCACA
>NW_010972642.1:7812915-7827815 GCF_000737465.1 Haliaeetus leucocephalus
ATACAGGAATTCTTTTTTCTTAACTTACTTTGCCTCTCAAATTGTCATGGCATTGAAATGGCAAACCATTTCCTTCAGTTATAAACCAAAGGCAGAGGCTACAGATAGGTTCCCTGACTGTGGAGTCTCCATGAGTAAAATTTTCAAGAACTGGCTAGACAGACAGCTGTAAGGAATGGCAGAACAACTGCTGTCATGGGGGAAGATGTACGAGAGGTCTGTCTGGGATGTCCTCCGATGCTGGGACTAAAATAGCCTTAAACATGGGATCGATACATTCACAATGAGTCCTTGCTGGCTTTGGCACATTTCATTATACTGAGTGAAAAGTAATTGGTCTCATTGGTATATACTTCTTTTATATGTGTTTTTAAGGATGGGGATACATCACATGTATGTTTTATCAGTGTCCTGTCAGTACATAGCAGCTGAACCCAGCAGTGATGACAGTATTATTTAGATTAGAATTTATAAATGGAAATGCTGTGAATTTTCACTTTATTAGCAGCTTTGCAAGAGACAGGCTTCTTGTCTTTTATTTTATGCCATATAAATATGAAACTAAATTACCTGAAGAAGTGTAGCTTTTGTAGGGCACCTTAGTATTGTCAATGGCATTGGTGGCAGGAGAAGCCTGAGGAAAGCAGGGAGTATAAAGGGGAACAAAGAGAGGACAAAAAGAAGAGCAATATGCAGAACAGAGTGCTACATAGTGTCAAAGGGGATTTAAGAAAAACAAAGCTACTCAAAGACCAAACAAGCAGATTTTTTTGTCTCCCAGGGAACTAAATGAAGTTGCTTGGGAACTATTGACATACAAACCCACGAGGAAGAACAGAGAGCAGAAATCTAAAGCATTGATGCCTATGGCAAATAATTCTTGCAGTAGGCATGAGCTGTCCCTACCTGCTGCTGCCTGTTCAGAAATGTCTGCAAATGATGCAGTGGGAAGTGCAGAAACACATCTGGGATTTATCACAGAAACCTACCTTCATCATTTGAAAGACCGAACACTCACCATGGGTGTTGTACAGGTCTGCTGTCCCTGTGGGTCAGCACGGAGCTGCTTTAGTGGTTAAGAAGATGAGATGTCCTGTGGTCTGTGGAACACGTAAATGTGATCTTTCACATGTATCAGCAAGTCTGCAACATTCAGCATGAAGCATTGTTTAGAGGAGGACTGATTTATTTCAGACATCATTCCTAACTCAAGGAATAGACAACATTAATACAGAGCCATCCAGTGAAAACATCAGATCTGTGTGGAGTAAATGAAACAAAAGGCAGTACAGACCTTTATCTTTAAAGGCTTTTTTAAAAATTCACACTGCCAGTCAGTACCTCACGCTCCAACGATTTAAGTATTGAGTTGTGTAGAGGTTTAACTGCAGTCAAAGGATGCAGTTTAGCCATGCTAAACTAATCCTCAACTGGGACAGCCTGTCAGGTTTAGGTGGGAGGTGTTTGTGGAGCGGTGCCTCAAGCAGTGCCTGCTCCCAAAGTCCCAGCATCCCCATCCTCCCAGCTCCCTGAGCCAGCCTGGCTGCTTGTGATGCTGTGCACTGAACGGGGTCAGGGAAGTGATCCGCAGGGAAATTTTGGTCACCTGTAATATTTTTTGCTTTTCTCTTTAAGCAGATGACTCGTTAAAAAGAATATTGGGAATCTCAGAGCAGCTAATGTAACTTCTACCTACATTTAGTGCATCCAATCATTACAACCACAGCTGATGAATAGCAATAGTTTAAAAGAAATTTTGCTTAATAGTGATGTTTCTTTTCCCCTTAGGCTGCCAACAGCTTTCCCGTATATAATCTCATTTTTCAACAGGTTTCATCTACCAGGCTGGCTATAATAGGGCTTCCACTACATTTTTTTTAGTGCTTAGTCACCTAAGTAAGTTTTCTCTTGATATTTTTATTCAAGCCTCTCTATCGAGACGGTAGAATCTGGAGCACATGAAGCCCCAGATTGGAGAGTGCCGTGCACCGGGGCAGGTGGCTGGCTTGTCATCTCAAGCAGCTCCTTTCCTGACATCTGTTTCCCATGAGCATGGGAGCAGCAATGTACCTGTCATGAAAATGAGTGGTTTGGGCCGCTTAAAGAATCACTGTCAAGGGTATTAGCAAAAATGATTTAATAAGAATTTATAAAAGCATGACTTCGCAAAGTTCGATGGCAGGGTTCACTCTATTACTTAATACATGGATAAAATGTACACAGGAAAATCAAGTTAGAATCAAACTAGAATTATTTATACAGAGACCAAAGACACAAAAGTGTAAGAGAGAAACATACAAAGGAAAATCAAGTTAGAATTGATTTTTCATCATTTGCACAGAGATTGGGGATGTAAAAAGGTAGGGGAGACGCTCCCATTGAGTTATGAGGTTCAGAGAAGACCCTCCTGCTTTCTAAAGTCCTGTTAGAGCTTAGGTGCAGCTGGATCCACTCCTAGTCCCAGACTTGGACAACAGGTTATGTCTAAAGGAATTATGTGTGTTAGAGAAGTCTGAGGTTCATTCCCAGTTTGGGGTGAATTGTAGGAAAAAGCAATATTTATACTATACTTGCTATAGGATATCTGGGTTAATTCACACACGCATGCACACAATATATATATATATAAAAAAATAAAGCAAAGGTATATCTGTTAAAATTTCCCCTTGAGTTCAGTGAAAATATTCATGTCAAATGTCTCAGCATTTTTCTCAACAGGCAAAGGGTTGAGCCTCAAGGAGCGAAGGGTATCAGCCCAGGTCCCATCGTCAGCTTTCGGCAATAATCCTCCAATTTTCACAAACTGGAGAGTTTATGAGCTCTGAGAGGCATCCCCCTCAGAGGGAGATGCCGGTCGCAGCCCGCTGCAGTCCAGGATTGCTCAAAGGGTCTTACTTAGTACCACTGTTTATAGGTTTGTGAGATGATTGGCTTTAGTCATCAGCAAATTACTGGAATTCCAGTAGCACTGGTGCCGTTTTCACGTGAGCTACAATTCAGATAAGGAAAGTTCCAAGGCTGTCAGGGAATGACTAATATTCCTGTTCCCATTCCCCGCCTCCGCCAGGCAACAGGAGTCCTTGGTACGGTCAGCGCTGCTCCCCACCTTAGCCGTGCAAAAGCTCCTGGTACGATCAAGGGATGCTTAACCGCCCAACTCATTACACAAATGCTAAGGCCTAACGGGAATTCCTGAGATCGTAGAGCGGCCCAGGAGCAGGGTGGAAATGCACCACCACAGTAGTTGGCCGTGTTTCCTGAAGGGCCAGGAAGGGAGGACACATTTCACTCTCCTGTCATATCCCCAGGTACTGCTGACAAGGATCAGATGGCAGGTTGCCATTCCTGAAGGTTGTGGTGGGTGGACGAATCCCTACCGCCTCGGTTCTGTCTCTGATCCGCCGACAATTCCCTTCTCAGCCAGTCACTGAAATCTCACACATTTCCCATACATTTTCTCATTTTCTTTTTATTTTCTTCTTATTGTCCTATTGCTAAAGTCATCCTTCCATCCCTCTTTCTCTTTTTCTCTATTTTTCTAGTTCCCATCTGTCATAGGTGGAAAAGAAACACCAGACAATGCGATATTGCCAAGCTCAACTTAGTTCACCAAGTGAAGGGACGGGCTGTATCAGGAAAAGCTACACACACGGGTGAGTACACACACAGAATTAACTGAGGCCTTCACCATGCACAGTGAGTTGGCACAGTCAAGCCCAGGGGAACATGACGCTCGCTCTGCCCAACCTGTCTCTGTGTTGGGCTCTGGGCAGCAGCTCAGCACCATGTGTGATGGTTCCGTCTTGAGCAATCTGCTTCCATGAGGTGTTGGACATCTTCAGAGCAATGCCTCCGCCTAGTCTCTTACTCTCTAGTGCTGGGGACTTATAGCCAGATGTCGACACAGGCTACCAGCCAAATCCGTCCACAAAAATACCACTTTCCCAGCGGTTTCAGATGTTGTTCTCTAGTTGCTTGTTGGTCCATGGCCTGTCCCAAGGCTCATCACACTCAGTCATTTGCATTATCCCATCAACCATAGCTCATTATGCTCAGTAACTCAACCCTTGATCAAGGCATAGTCATGATGCTCCTGTAATAGCATTATTTATAAACAAGTATATAAATAAACATGTGCCTGGTGGTGTTTAAGTCTTGTTTTGTATTTACTTAACACCAAATCTCAACTGCTTGTTGTAAAAGACAATGAAAAAAATCATTCTGCTTGCGCTTTTCTTTGGATAACCTTGAAGCGTAGGTGTGAGTGTGTGTCTGTTCCAGCTTTCCATGGATTGGAGTCAAAGGATGCCAGCTAACGGCCACAGAGGTCAGCCAAGAGACCTGTCTCCCCTGACCATTCCTATGAGGAATTCCTTGTTCAAAACAAGTCCCTCATCCTGCTAATTCATTTTCAAAACATGTTTCTACTCTGACAGATCCCTTGCAGAGAGAATCTGTGACAAGTTTGTAAATCAAACTTCCTTTCTGCATCTAACTTCAGTACATTGCCAAATCTCTTAAAATGCAGCAGCTGCCATTTTTTCACAGTATTAAGGAGAGGGAGTACTCTTGAAGTAGGGAGGAGAGGAGGGTTGGTATTTGGTGTTCTCCTTTTAGCTGAGCACTTGTGTTGTCTTCTCCATGCTGGTGAATTTTCTTATTGAAGGATGTTTCGTATTTATTCAGTTGCCTGTCAGCAACAGCTTTGAGTGATCAGCAGCAGACATCAGAGCAGCTGGAAATCAGGCAGAAGCAGAACAATCAGGTCCCCACATTTATTTTCCCGCAGTTGTACTGAATGCTCCAAAGTACCATCTTTCTTTCAGATAAGTTTATGTCTCTGTCTGTGTTTGCAGAGTTTGTTCTATTCATACCATATAGATAAATGTGATGACAATAGCTGCCTGAGTTTTCAGACGGCCTGAAAATCAGAAAGATTCATGAATTTATTAATCTTAAAAGGAATAATAAATGGTAATCATCAGGCATCAGTGTTAAATAATATCAAGACATATTACCTCTTTGCTCATCAAAGCAGGCACAAACAAGAGGTGTGATCAGAGACGAGGTCAGTAGCAGAACTGAGATGTTCTGCAGGACTGTACAGTCTGGTATCACAGCTATAGTATGATCTTTGTGTGGACTTTGCTTGTAACTAGGTTTTCAGAAGATATTATCACTCATGTATTCAATGTGGCACATCAGGGAGCAGTTTCTTTGCGTGTTGTCCTATATAGCTCACCTGTTTTGGCTTTTCACAAGCCTATTTTGGGACTTAGCAAGAGCTGAGCAGAAGTACAGCTCCCCTTCTTGTCATGTCCCCTTCCACAAGCAGAATTACTCTCTCTTCCATCTTCGCCTATACAACCCACATTCACATTCGCCGTTCACAGGCTGTCTCTGAGCTTTTCCACATAGTATCTCCAGGAGCTCGTAGGGAAGCAGTAGCAGATGGATTCCTTGCATCAAAGGAATTACCATCTGTTATTTCTCTTCCCAATTTTGTGCAACACTGGCAAGAATGTGATTGTTTCTCCTATTCTGCCTTGATCCTTTGCTGCCCAGTTGGGCAAACAAAGGTAGGCAAATAGCAGCATCCCTCTTGCCTTTTCCCCCGGTTATACTAGGATCTCCTGTAAGCGATGGTAACATTCAGCACCCAAAGGTGGTTATACCCCCACTTCACAGACTCCCCATGCCAAGCTCCACCTGCTGCACTTTCAGAAACTCCTAATCATCCAACAAGAAATAAAAAACCCTTGGGAGACAACCTCACAGAAACTCCCAATTAACTTTATCCCCCTCCCAAATGGTAGTACATATCAGGAAAGGCTCTGGCACTGTGGGATTGGTTTACTCTACTCTTACACCGTATTACTGTTTCCCAGCTAGGTACATTTGGATAGCTATTGTTAAAATACAACACAATACCTATCTACATATCCTCATTGACAAGACTTTCTTCTGAAAGAAAAATGCCTCACCCAAAAATCTTACCATGTTTCCCACCAGGAGAGCTCTAGGAATTCAGTCATGTTTTCTGGTCTGTAAGGTCAGGATTGGCAACTGCTGCATTCTCATTATGTTTTGCTAATTTGCAGGTTTAGTTACAGTCCATCTCTCCTGGACCTCAAAAGTTCATTCAGTAATCTGCTGGGGTTTTGGGTTCTTTTTTTCAAACCAAGCTCTTCGTTGTAAGGAGAAGCTACAACCAAATACCAGCCAGTTTTGACCTGGCTCAGAAAGCGTAATACAAATGAAAATAGCCCAAACTATTGTGGCAAAACAAACCACAAAGAAAATACCCTTAGGACTTTTTTATGGGTTTCAATTTTTTTTTTTAATGGTCAGATTTGACAATACAGAATTAACATGAAATATTTCTATGCAGTACTTGTTTCAGCTCTTCCAATCCTTGTGTGTGTGCTGAATAATGTGATTATTGTAAGAAGAAGCATTTCTACTATAAATGCAATTATTGGAAAAAAGTTCTAGAGAGGTTTTTACATAATTAAGCTTTTGATACCATGCCTTACGATAGACCAATCATTTAATCCAAGATGTACAAAGCATGAGTGGGAAAATTCACACCGAAGTCAATCTCCAGTTCAAGATCTTAATCTCTTAATTGTGCTTTGACTCCTCTCTTGACTGTGGAAAATAATTGTAGGTTTGATCCAGATGCCTTCTTTGTAAGCCTTTATTTTAGCATTTTGAATACACGCCACCTATTCTGTATTAGGTATTGTGACAAAAAGCTAATAAACCCCTATTTTATAGGATAGCATCGTAGATCTGGCACCTTTCCCAAATGCCACACTCACTTAATAGAAATGTAATGTAATTTCTTTGTGTGGTGTGTTCTATGTTCATTGTAATGTGTGTTTAGCAGCTGCATTGGAGAGAAGGCCGCAACCAACCTATTCCTGAGTGCTGAAGTATTAGCTTATAGCTCTTTAAAAAAAAAGCTGAATCATATGCCTTTTTTAGTATCTGAATAAATTTTCCTAATATTATCAACACAGCATTATAATTAGATTCCACACCAAAATTTCAGTTTCTCTTTCAGCCATCATTGTCTGTAAATATTTTTAGTCATTGATGCATGGTAAGGAATGTAAGGCAAATGCTAACTTTAGCAGAAATAACTGCTTTTTGAAGCTATATTTAATAGGTGCACTGCAGATCCTAGGCTTTCAATTTCAGGACAAGGCACATTGTTAAATACAAATTTGTCTCTCTCTGTGCTGGTTTTGGCTCGGATAGAGTTAATTTTCTTCATAGTAGCTAGTATGGGGCTGTGTTTTGGATTTGTGCTGAAAACAGTGTTGGTCATTCAGGGATGTTTTCGCTCCTGCTGAGCAGTGCTCACCCAGAGCCAAGGGCTGTTCTGCTCCTCACCCCACCCCACCAGCGAGGAGGCTGGGGGGGCACAAGGAGTTGGAGGGGACACAGCCGGGACAGCTGACCCCAACTGACCAAAGGGATATTCCAGACCATAGGACGTCATGCTCAGCATAGAAAGCTGGGGAAGGAAGTGGGGGGACATTCGGAGTGATGGCGTTTGTCTTCCCAAGTCCCCGTTAGGTGTGATGGAGCCCTGCTGTCCTGGAGATGGCTGAACACCTGCCTGCCCATGGGAAGTGGGGAATGGATTCCTTGGTTTGCTTTGCTTGTGTGCACGGCTTTTGCTTTACCTATAAACTGCCTTTATCTCAGCCCGTGAGTCTTCTCACTTTTACCCTTCCACTTCTCTCCCCCATCCCACCAGGGAGGTGTGAAAGTGGCTGTGTGGGGCTTAGTGGCCAGCTGGGGTTCAACCATGACACTCTCCCACACCAATCACTTCTGAGGAGAAAAATCAGTTAAAATGGGACCATAAGCTGCAGTTTGGTTATTATTTCATAGTCAGCTCTCATTTCAAACAGGGGATCTACCTATTAATCTGATTTTGCCAGCTGTTTTTGCCCATGCTGCGGTGGCAGGAGGAAGCCCAGGAACTGGGCAGCTCAGCACATCCCCTCGCTCCAAAGATGTTGGCAGAGACTTGATGTAATAAAAGGAAGAACGAGACCAGAGGAATAATGTACAGCCTCATTTCACTTCCCAGAAAAAACACTAAAAATGATTGAATAATTGATTTGCGAGCATCTGGAAAAAAAAATAAATCAAGTTTAAAAAGTGCTGGGGTAGACTTGCCAAGAAAAGAGAGCATCGGACCCATCCCGTTCTGCTTTAAGGAGAGCAGCTGGCTGGGCAGGTAAGTGGCAGTGGGAGGCTTGGGTCACCGCTGCCGGAGCAAAAAGATGCTGTTGTGTGGAGGGACCGGGTGCTCCGGGTGGCAAAGCCCCTCGCTAACCTCCACAGGTACGTACCCGTCTTGGGGAGTCGTTACTGATGGCTTGATGGCAGTGTGACACCTTTACCCAGGGGTGCTGGGGAGCAGCGAGTGGGCTGTCTGGCAGCTGTGGGGAGGACTCCTGTGCACCCAGGGCACCGGTCTGGAGGGTGCCAGTGGGGCAGAGCCCCCAGCCTGGTGCTGGGCTGGTGGGGACTGGGGGCAGCTGCGGCGGGAGGGAGGTGGCCATTACCAAGCAGGGAGACCTAGGGGCTGTGGCCAGCGGGCAGACCCTGAGAAGTTTGAATGACATGCAGATTTTGGAGTATTTCTGCTTAAAAACCCCTCAGCTGTCATGATGGCAAAAAATTAACATGCTGTTATCATGCTGGATTTGAGTTAAATGCAGCGAACTCAACTGGGTGTAGTGAAGAAACTCCCTGATCTGATCCTGCTCTCTGGGAATGAAAAGTTTTTAGACAAAGAGCAGTTGACCACACATTTGTATGACTTTGTTGATGCCTCTGTACAAGAAACAATCATCGCAGGCCTTTTGGAGGAGGATATTAAAAAGGATCTTGACATACTGAATACGTGATCCAAAATCCACAAGATGAACCTCAGCAGACATAAATGCAAAGATGTAAGTGGCTGGAAAAGCAGCAGGGCAAAAAAAGATCCTGAAGCTACGGTAGACTGCAAAATACATACTAATTAACAATGTGTTGTGGTTTCTTAAAACATAGGATGGAGTCCTAGGAGTGGTACACTGGCAATGTGGGAGATAATTGATCCATGTTATTCAGTAGCGGGAAAGACTTCACCTGGAGGGACTGTGGTCAGCCTAGAAGAGCAAGAAATAAACCAGTTCATAAAAGGCCATCCAGGACTCTGGATGGGATTAGAAGGGATGATTTACAAGGACAAACTGAGGGGTCTGAGGAGAAGATGGAAATTTGCTTAATGAAGAAAAGAGAAATGTGACCAGCCTAAAAACGTTGAAGAAACTGATGAAAAGGGCATGGTGCCTACTGAAGGATAGGAACAGATCATCTTGATACGGGGTGAAAAAAGTTTAAACTCTACATTAGAAAAATTTCCATTTGTGATGGTGATGAAATATTGGAAAAGGCTTTGTAGGCAGGAAAAGGCTTTGTAGGCATATTGTTGTATATCTGTTACTGGGGGTTTTAAGAACATATTAGATAACTGTAGTCATGAATGGTCTAGATGCAGCTGATCTGACCTACACGTGGGATTGGACTCAACGACCCTCTAAGACATCTTCTAGCCCTCCACATCTCTAATGCAGAGACAGACAGGCTCGGGACTTCTCAGGAGTGAGTGGCAGGTGAAGATTCCGGGGGAACCATACGAGGGAGAGGGAAGGTGCAAAGTGCAGACACTGTCCCGTGCTCTGGTGAAGCTCAGAGGGAGGGAGTGGAGCTGACCTTGTCACTGCTGGAAGGATCCAGTCTCCCAAACACAAGCTGCCTTGCCTCTCCACGTCACCTGTCTCTCAGTGGGCGCAGCAGTGGGTGCCTGGCTTTCCGAGGCTCTGACAAAAGTAAAAAGGTGTTTCAGGATATAGTTATTTTGCCGTCATCTCTCACAACAATCTGCTGCCCTAGACGGCCAGCTACTTTGCAGTTTGCCTGAGCCCTGATTCTAGTGGTTCTCTGGGCAATGGATGCTTCTGCTGTTCATCTGAGATAAACTGTGTTCTCCCTTCTCCTCCCAGTCTTAAATCTGTCTGGTAAGGAACTGTTTGCACTGTGACGCTGATTTATCTAGGCTAAATTGCTGAGAAGCTGTTTGGACAAAGTATTCTAAGTGGACATGTCTTCCTTGTGTCACAGGAAAGTGCCTAGCAGTTTAAATAGGCATACAAATCCTTTCTGTGCTTCTTTCAACCTTTTTTTTTTGTACTGTGAGTCTCTGCATAGAGTGGAAGAGCTGTGTCCTGGGTCTCGAGCCCGGAGGCAATGCTGTCAATTAAAAGACTCAGCTGATGTCTGTGGAGCTGAATCAAGACCCATGTGCAACACTCGCTGAAAGCAACACCCTTGCAGGCTGAGGTGGTATTACTCAGTTTAACAAAATAATAATTCAGTTGCTTAGTTCTCGCTGACTGTTTTCTAAATGTCCTTACACTTTATTTTATATTAGTTTTCTTGTAAAATCATTTTTGGTTCTCCAACCCCTGCTCATTACACACAAAACATCCTGCCAACCATTTTTGTAGAGTCCTTTTTTGTGATTTCCTTGTTAAAGTGTTCCTGTTCTTCCTTTTGGATTCTATATGTTCTACAGTAGTGGTTTTCAACCTTTTCAGGTTTTTGGGGCCCAGAATTATTCTGGTGGGGATACAGGATCCTGTATACCAAATTTAAGCCTATCTGATAATAGGCTTTTTAAAAAAAATGTATTTATTTACCTTTGCAGATCCTTTAAAGGTACTTCATAGAGGACTCACATAAGGACACTACTGTTTGAAAGCCTTTCTTCTGAATACTGACACTCATGTTGATCAGCATAATGTCATTACTTTTCATTATATGCATTATTGTTTATTAGCTCCTGTGTTTAGTTTCTCTTAGCATTCTCTATAAACTAATTTTCTTAAAACCTATTACCATTTCTATTGCAGTAGGATCTTGAAATATCTTTTTAAATGTCATTTTCTTCTCAGTGCCTCTCTTTTATCTCTAGGATGGTCATTCATTACGAATGTGGTGCTTATATTCAGCACTCAAGAAAGATGAAGCTTTGGCAGTACAACAGCCACTTGTTTATTTCCAAACCAGACCCAGCACAGTTACCGAACTGCCTTCCCTCAGCACTTTCCCCCTCTTTTCACTTTCAGGAAATCAATCCTATTCTTACTAACAGCAACGGATTTGTCCTCATACCTTTTTTTTTTTTTCCTTTGGTCACTCTGGTGAGCCTGAAAAACACTACTAATTAGCAGTTGTTAGATTTGGGCTCTGGTCCTCTGAGATGCTCCGTACAAATGGACTCAAAGTGATTTCTGTGTATGCTGTAGGTGCAGGGATTCAGCCATCTGCAATATATACTACAGGGTGGTGGCTTTTATAGCTGCATTTCCACGAAGATGTAGAACCAGTAGTTCATTTCATATAGGTCATTAAATGCCTCTTAAATGGTTTGAAATTTGGATAATATTCTCCGGAGCAAGATTGGAACTGTATCATTTTGCTGGTCCTTGAATATCCGATTGTCTCCAAAAATGTGTAATCAGAACAGCATTTTTGGTACTGGAACATACTATCCTTGGTTTATGAGTCCACTAGTATCACATGCCAGGAATTCAAAGGGCAATTTCTGCCCATGAAATGGATGCAGTCGGAAGGAGGCTCATTTTATGAGGGTATGTTGAATGTCACTAAATGACTATAGATTGGTTTGAAATATTCATGTGAAAGGGGTGCCGCAGGGCAAAATGAAGGAGAAATAACAATGCAGGGTGCTATGCCAACCTTTAATAAGATCGGGGCATGTTTTTTGAGCTGGGGGAGGCAGAAAAAGTAAGACCATTGTAGCAGGACTTAAACCAATGTGAGATCATGCATACGCGGGCAGTGAAATTATCTAAAATGCCCATATCGTTGTTTAGGGCTATCTATCTGCACTGATAAGTAGGCTCCTAAAGGTACCAGATCTGTGACTGAGATCAGCTCTTTGCTGGCACCACTGTACAGTCACTTGAATGCATTATTATAGGCACTCCAGAAAGCAAGAGAGATCCATTGAAGGATGTCCCGTTGCTTCAGTTATGAGATCTTCACTAGGGAATGACCAGCTTTGAGTCATGCTGCAACACCTTCTTCTTTAATGATGTCTTTTCCTATAACTGCGATGTTTTTTATATATATCCATCTTTTCACATCTCCACGGAGTCAGGAATGAGGCAAACCAGAGCTCCTTATCTCAGGGAATGGAGGTTGAATATACCTCAGATCCATCAGCGTAGATGGAGGAGTCTTGACAGTAGAACGGAGGTGCTAGTTTTAAGCCCTAAGAAAAGATACAGATGCGAAAAGCGGGATTCATTTAATTAAATGTATATGTCTGAATGTATACCTCTGTGCCTGTGCTGGCCACGCCAGGTCCTCTGTAGTCAGTGGAGAGAAACCGACAACTCTGGGGACTTTTAAAAGAAGACTTTTAAAGAAGTAGACTTCTAAACCAAAGACAAATATCACCAAAGGAGCCAGATTTGATATTGTGTATGTTTAGGAAGCAAGATGCAGAATAAAGGGGTACTAACGACAGCAAATCATGGGCATGCTGGGTGTTTTCAATTTAGAGTAGCTACAGGACCTCCAGTTTATGGAGTCTCCCACAGTCACTGTGAACTTCTGCACAGTTCACAATAGCTGGACTTCACTCCTCACTTTCTTGTGAGGTATTGCAGAAATATTGACACATTTTAACATGCCAGATTTTCCCTCTGGGGTACAGATGTTCAGACATGTGGTGAGGCTGCCCTTGGGCTGTGAGTGAGATTGTCAACTAAATGACATTAAGTGGAGTTACACCAAGGCTAGGTTAGCTGTAGGCATCTGGTTGCTTCAGCCAGTTTCCACACTGTGCTTGACCCAACCGCTCATTTTCAGCACTGGTCTTAAGCTCTTTGTTTTCCAATCCACTCCTGAATGAATGTTCATGAAAGGCTTGCTTGCACAGTGGCCTAGGTTGAAAGCTGAGGAACACAGCTAGACTAGGACTTGTAAAAGCTCTTGAAACAACATTTTGCTCCTGCTTTGGGTTTTTTGTTGTGGTTTTTTTTTTTCTTTTGATTTGTGGAATCTTTCATTCTCTTTTAAGAAAAGGATGTTGAGATTAGGTGTACAGTTGGAATTACAGTTGGAGTACTGGTGTTTTCCTCTCTGTTTTGACAGTCATCGATGACAGCCACTCAGTCTCCTTCCCTATTAATATTCACACTTGTTTATTTGCTATTAATATTCATGCTTGGTTCTACACTGGAATTTATTAAAAATGTGCATTTTTGGAAGCTGCTTTCAAGCTACAAAATTGACAGAACATCTATTACTTTGCTTCTTCCATTTATGTTCTCTAGGCAATGAGAAGTGTTTATGCCAGCTAGATTACAATGTGTTAGTCACTTATGCAGGCACATATATTTATAAAATAGATATCTGTTATATACTGTATCCATATATTGTATAACTAGTGTTAGCGCTTCCATTTGCAGATCTCAAAGCACTTTGCTGTGGAGTCTAAACATTTTTACCGCTTTCTTAGACGTGGGGAAGCTGAGGTAGAAAGGGGATGTGGCTTGTTTAAAACCGCATTAATAGGTCAGCAAGAAAGGGAATCTATGTCTTTGATTTCCAATACAGCGCTGCATTGGTGGGCAGCGATATCCATCTTCTACACATAACTTCTTTTTTTGAAAAACTACCTTCCTTTCCCTGGAAATTCTTACTCAATTGCTAAAGACATAATTGTGCTAGTATTTTAGACAGAAACCCAAAGATGTTTGTAAAGTGTGAAAAGCTGATCCCGCTAGCACTCAGAGCAAAACTCGGTCAATATCAATAGGATCAGGTCTCTGTTTGCAGGCCCTAGTTTGAAGAAACAGTAAATTTGGGTTTAATACTCCTAGTACCGCATAAAAAAGGCTGTGCCATGGGACTTTACGACACTGATCCAGGATGAACTCACTTTTCCAGTTCAAATATGTAAACCGCCCCTAATCCGGTGTGTTAACTTTTTACTGGCAGGCTTCGTATGAGATCAGTTACTGTCTGCCTGCAGCACTCTAATTTTATGCTGGACAAGTAGCATGTGTCTTTCCGTGGCCAGCGTAAAGCCAGCATAAACCTGACATAATCTCCGCACCAGGTCCTCCGGTCGGTTTGACAGAGGAACGATGGTGTGACCGCATCTGATCCGAACCAGTTTTGCCCTGCTGTCTAACCGGTAGCGCAGAGATGTTGCGCTAACTGACGGTGATGGAAGCGTGGCCTCAGCTCGACGCCCCTGCTGCCGCCGCCGTTCCCTTGCCCGTTCCCCTGCGCATTCCCGGCGGACAGGGAAGGCAGCGGGCAGCTCTTCCTTCCCAGTAGCCCGAAATGGCAGGGGATTACCTGAGGCTGTCCTCCTGCTCCCGCAGCCTACCGGGCTGCATCTCCCTTTCTATTTATACCAGCCTCGCCGCAACACGCCGAGAAAACCCGAGAGGCGCTAAAATCGCACCACGGCTGCCGGGGGCGGGGGGGGGACGACGACGACACACACGACACGGGGACGGGGACGTTCAGCAGCGGCCCCGCGGCAGCGATGGCACAAGATGCCATCCCGGGGTGAGGGGCTCCGGCTGCATCGGCCGCTCCGGGCGCCTCCGCCTGCGCCGCCGCGCTTTAAGGCCGGTTTGCCTCCTCCCCGGCGGGGAACGGCGAAGCCGAGGACGCTGTCGTCTTAAGGAGCGCAGGGGAGGGACCGCGTGGAAGGGAGGCGGAGGTGCCGGCGGCGCCCCGGGAAGAGGCGGGCGCCAGCAGCAGCAGCAGCA
>NW_010972642.1:7827825-7828303 GCF_000737465.1 Haliaeetus leucocephalus
CTATGGCCGCGGAGGAGGTGCTGCAGGGCGCGGACCATTACAAGAGCGAGATCGAGCGGCTGACCCGGGAGCTCTCCGAGACGACCCACGAGAAGATCCAGGCGGCGGAGTATGGGCTGGTGGTGCTGGAGGAGAAGCTCACCCTCAAGCAGCAGTACGACGAGCTGGAGGCGGAGTATGACGGCCTCAAGCAGGAGCTGGAGCAGCTGAAGGAGGTGAGCGAGCCCGGGCTTTTGTCTCGCCCCGCTGCCCCGCAGGGGCGCGCAGCCCCCGCCGGCTGCGGGGAGGTGCGGGGGGCGCCCCACGCGTGTCCCTCCCCGGAGCCCCGGGCCGAGCCCCCCCTGCAGGTGGGCGAGCCAAGATGTCCGGGCCCCGGGGCGGCTGCGGGGATTCGTGCCGTGGGGAGGAGGGGTTGCCCGGCGCCGGAGGATCGGCCGGCACCGCGGGAGCTTAAGGACGGATTACACAAGGCTGCAAC
>NW_010972642.1:7828313-8020155 GCF_000737465.1 Haliaeetus leucocephalus
GAGCCCGTGGGGCGAGCGCCGGGCGAGCCGGGGAGGGAAGGGCTCGGGGTCCGTGTAAACAGTCGTCTGCAGTGCGTGAGGGGGGAGAGGATTCCTCTCGAAGTTATTTATAGACCTGCTGTGTTCCGCCGGGGAGGGGGGTCGCTGCCGCTAAGGGGGGGCGAAGTAGCCGTGCGATAGCCTCGAGGTCACCCCCCACCAGAGGAAATCAAACTTCTGCGTCATGCTGGAAGGATAAAATACTTGAGCGGAGCCGTGGGTTTGGTTTATCTTTCAAAGGCGTTTTTTGTACCAGCCGAAGTGTAAGGTGGGCGAGTGCTACACCTTACCCTTCAGCTTCGCTTAAACATGACTCTGAAAAATCATCGCTCTTCCTCTCTTCGTCATTAAGGGAAGTAACTTGGGATTCATACAGGGCACGTACACGGGAGCCACAGAAGGGGTGTGTGTACACACATATGCACCACTCGTAGCTCTACATTTTAGGGTGTTTTTATACCGTCTTAGAATGTAAGTAATTACATATTTTATAAAGAGAAGACGAGTGTCAAACAGATATTCTCCCAAATTTAGAAGGTATCTTTTCGTTCCACAAAAATATATTGCTGTATATAATGTGCAGAAATTCTGTTTGGTTGGAAATCATGAATGTATTCCATAATGAAGGAAGCCACTTAATAAACTTAGATTATATATGAATCTATTCTTTAGAATACTAACTGATGCACTTTTAGAAGTATTTTTAATAAAATAAAGGTTTCATTTTACTTGCAGGTAAATGAGTTATGCTACAGACTTGGTTCAGTGTCCAGAAGAGTTGAAAAAATTATATTTTCAATAAGAAGAATAAAGCTGTTTTTCAGAAAAACCTACTGATCTCCTAAAACTTGATCTCTGCCTCCCCCCCCCCCCCGCCCTTGAGCCTATGCAGTAGGCTCAGGACTTTGAGACCAGTAATCACAGGTTGAGGGATAGAGATACATAACTTGCACTGGCATGAAGGCAGTGCTGTTTGAAATGACCTGGCAGTAATAGAGGAACAGAGTTAAGGGGGAAAAGTGCAATGCAATTTCAAGGGGGGGGGGGGAAGATAAGCGGAGCTCCAGCTAGCTGTTACCCCGTCATAATGATGTACAAAAGAAGACTGATCAGAAACCAGACAACACATGGGTGCACATGGTCACAGATAGAAGGTATAGTGCAAGGAATTGAGTTGAAATTATTAAACTAGAGGGATTGGTCAACACAATTAACTGAAAACAAAGATGGGCACAAGTTCTCTTCCTGTTTACCTCCCCTTGAAGTAAATGGGATTGCATGCTCTGCAGCCCAGAATGTCTCCCATGGGGCCGTGCCTTCATGCTGTGCCAACCACAGCATGGACACTGAGGATATCCACGGAGAGAGGAAGAAGTGAAATGCTGTAGCTCGCCTGATGCCAAGCAAGAGTGGAGCCTCTCCAGTTTCCAGTCCAGGCCTGGGACTCTCAATTCCAGAGCTCTCCTTAGCTGCAGGTAGGGCATTGCCACCCCCCACCTAGGCTGCAAGAGATTTTTTTCTTGCTTCTAACCTTTATAGGAGAAACCACACTGATTCTTGCTGCACATGCAGCCCTGCAAAGGAGAATTTACTCATATCCCTTCCTGTTGCTGTAATCTGTTCTCTAGCTTCTCTGTTACCGCCTCCATTATGACTGTTCTCTGAGCGCAGATCAGACTCGTAACTGTGAGACATAAGCAAGTGGTGCCTCTGATGACGCTAGCGAGGCAGAATTCAGGTGGTTTGGGCAAACTGTCTTGTGGAGACTTGGGGGCGTAGATTTTTGGGGCTGTAGGGTTCTGTCTGGAAGCTCTCAAAGTGGCAGAAGAAGTCCGAAGACAACTTTTCAATTAAGGCTCCATCCCAAATGTGTGGAGGAGGGTCTTTGTGTACCTTCTCCAGCAGGCCCTGCAGAGGATGTGCTGGACAACGGCCTGGGTGGACATCGAAGTGCCATGACTGACTAACGGGAGCTAAGAAGACTCCCGGTATGTCAGGGGAGATCTGTGCTTATGCTCTTACCTCGATACATCTCCAGCCTCTCTGAAGTCATATTGGGGTATAGAAATTAGGCCTCAGGTTTGCGCTGAAGCAAACAGTTTATCTATTCACGAGGAATAGTAGGCGCAAGAGTGTGGGCAGGATTATGCTTAGGACTATTACCTCTCCTTCTGTGCACCTTCTCTGAACAGATTCAATTACTGGGGTTGAATTTTATTGAGGCAAGTCTTCATTTTTTAACTGTTTCATTATTAAATTCTTGTGTTCTCTTGTTGGGAGCTCCTTGTATTTATTGCTCAGCAAACAGAGCTGCCCATCTTTAACTACTCAGTCATGGCTTAGCAGTCTAAGATCTGAAGTCTTCCATTCTCCTTGGCAATTCAAAACTCCAGTGTACTTCAGCAGGGCCTTTTCCATATAGATTGCAATACGGAGCCTCAGCTATACAATAATTTCCAGTGTTGGAGGGTGAGATGGGAAAGTAAGGCCATTATAGGATGTTGAAATAAAAGCAAATTGCAATACATTACATTAAATATTAATACTTCTATACAGGATATATGCTATCCACCATGCAATATGAATTGTTTTAGTAACCTCTGATGTTTCTTGTGCTGTATTCAGAGGTCTCTCCTTTAGCCTAAGACTTTGATGTTTTGGGCCATGAGATTGATTTACGTTACAAAAACTTTGAAGTTCTAATCAGTGACTTAATAAGGACTTCTTCCAACTTAGAGCAGTTATTACACATGTGAGCTGCCCAGGAAAGAGTCGAGACATCTATCAGCTACCAGCCTTATGTTTTCAAAAATGAGCTGAATGGTAGGAATGTGAAAAGGTATACTCTGTTGTGTTGACTTTAACAGCTTTCAACGTTAGGAGAGGGAGTACTTGTGGTCCTCATGCTAGGCAAGATTGTAGTGTTAAACAAAGCATTATTATTTTTAAAGCTTTATTAATTTTCATAGGGTGGGTGTTTTTTTTCAGTCTGTAAATGACGTTTCTGTGCCTCACTCAATTACATCTCAAACTAGTGGAATTTTGGGTCTTTGGTAAAAACACTACAGTTTTAGGGCCCCTGTTCAGAAAGTTACTTCAGCAGATGTGCCTTTTAATCTGCAGTCCGTAAGAGTGCAGAGAATAAGACTCATTGCTATTAGTCACAGGATTGAAGGTAGCCTGTTTTCACTGTCTTGCTGAGTTGGGAGTTTAATTACCAGCATATTTTATGGAAAACGTTTTCCAGTGGTTTTAGTATCTGTGGTCTTACATGTTCACATTGCATTTGCTGTAAGGATAATCGTTGTTAGTTTTCATTCTTTTGATGAAGTGTAAAATGGCTTCATACTGATCTTCTTGCCTGGGCTATCTGCTGTAGCTGACCCTGCTTGAGCCGGGCGGATGGCTGAGATGATCTCAGCAGGTCCCTTCCAACCTCAACCATTCTGTGACTCTGTGATTAGTTACTGTGCACTGGTGGCCTGTAATGTTTTTAAAGGGGAGAAATACCACTCACATCCAGTCATGATAGAATGGGGATGGAAGGCAGCTTTGGTGTCCAACTCTACAAGACATTTAGGCCTGGGAAATCCTAAGCAGAGAGTTCTCTTTGGGAATCAAATCATGAACATAGCAGCTGAGCAGATCCTCAAGTCCCTCTCCTTGACTCCCTCTCTGACTGACTGATTTAGGCAATATCTCACTTGGCTTCTTGGCTTTTATGTATTTCATTCTATGGAGACAAACTCTTCTGCTGAATTATGCATAGCGCTGGCTATCTGATTTCCAGGTTGAAGATGCAGTTTGGTGTTTGCTTTACTTTAAACCCAGTTCTCCTTGGTAAATTATTGGAAACCAGGCTATTGGTGAGCAGCCCTACCTTTGGCAGGTCAAAAATTCTTGTTTTCTTTACGTCACAGAGATGTTGTATCAATTATTATGAAGTGCTTAGTTTACTAGTTGGGCTTCCACAAACAATTCTTGGTCTGTGACTGAGAAGGGTTTTTGAGGAATAGAGCTGAAGGTCTGTCTGGCAGCTTCTTTTCTGTTCTGCTCTTCCCTGTACTACTTTAACACAGGTGACCCAAGCTCTATCTCCCCTCTCTTCTGACACAACGCTGCCCATCCAGCTCCCCCACTGTTCACTGAAGCCTCTTGGGTGCTGCTGCCGGAGTCACCTCTGCCTCTTCCATCTTTGAAGTGTACAGTTGGTGGGACTTCCCTGGATCCAAAAAGGGCAGGAGAAGGGGAGAGTCCCTATCCCAAATACAGCCCTATTAACTGGGGATTGCTTTACACACCTGTCTGCATCACAGGATGCTTAGAAAAGTGTGAAGCGGCTCAAATCCCAGTGAGATGTTCTGAATTCTCCCCAAACATGAATGTGTCCCAAATATATAACCTGGGAGCTGTGAACTGATGCCATGTCAGTATATCTTACAGTGACAGCATCTGTGGGCTGGGGCCGGATGAGGCTGAACATTTCCAGCATGTCATCCTGATCTCGACGCTCTGTCCTTGGTGTCTGTTCAGTCATGTCACTCAGAAAGGCTGTACTGCCTCGCATCCAGCTCAAAGATGAGGAAGGGCGAGTGAGCTGCAGACCTGGAGGGACAGTACTCAGATGCTCTCTGCAGTGTTGGCTCCTCCAGAGCCCAGCCAACACTACCTCTGTCTCTAAGGCATACACTGCTAACAGAAGAGCAGTTCATTTGGGGAGGTATGCTTATAAGGAACGCCTGAGCAAAATCAAGCAGCAGCTTGCAAAGCTTTCATTCAGTTATTACAGGCTGGGGACTGACTGGCTGGGGATCAGGTCTGTGGCAAAGGATTTGGGGATGCTGGAGGACAGCAAGCTGAACACGGGCCAGCAGTGTGCCCTGACATTGAAGACGCTAACAGCATCCTGGACTGTTATTAGCAGAAACAGCCGGTAGGTCAAGAGAAGTGATTATCACTTTCAGATTGGCACTTATTAGACCCCATCTAGAAAACAGCATCCAGTTTTGGGCTCCCCTAATACAAGAAAGACATGGATAAACTGGGCTGAGTTCAGCAGAGGACCACCAAGATGATCAAGAGCTGAAGCACTTGCCCTGTGAGGAGAGGCTGAGGGGGTGAGCTTGTTCAGCCTGGAAAAGAGCAGGCTGTGGGGGACCCAGCAGCAGCCTGCCCATACCTACCAGGAGGTTACGGAGAAGGCAGAGTGAGGCTTTTCACAACGGTGAATGGTGGGACGACAAGAGGCAACTGACGTAAATAGGAACTAGAGAGGTTCAGACTGGATTTAAGATAGAACAGTTACCCTATGAGGACAAGCAGTGCCACGGGTTGCCCAGAGAGGTTGTGCGGTCTCCTTCCATGGGGGATTTCAAGCCCCAACTGGATACAGCCCTATGGCACCCGGTCTGAGTTCAGAGCTGACCCTGCTGTGAGCAGGAGGTTGGACTAGAGAAGAAAGGAGGTAGACAGCAAGGGACCTCGAACAACGCCAGGTCTCTGAGGGTGCCTGCTGTGCCTAGTTAAATTCCAGTAGCAGCTTGCTGTGAGTTACCCAATACATAAGAGCGTGCTGCCTGGAAACAGTGGCCATTAGCAGAGCTATAGCCTCACTTCATGCTTGAATTTCATTTTCTCTTGCTTGTCATTAAGGCTGCATTGACCTGAGGTTACTAAGGGTGTAGTTCGATGTGCTCATCTCTAGCAAGGCAACCCTGCATCTCCCTTTGTCATTCCTGCCCCTGTTCTGGCTCTCAGTTGTGCTGAGAGTTTATACTGTCACACCAGGGTAGAAAACTGACCTCAGTTAAAAATAACCGAGGAGGGGGTGTATGCTATCTGTGACCCAGATTGGTTACCTGAGCTGGTTCACAATACATTCCCATAAACTGTTTTAGCCCTGTATTGCCAAAAAGTGAGTGTGAGGCTAGGAATCCATGCTGAGGAAAGAGGGGGATGGGATGAACTGCTTAAACAGGTACTGATGTTAAAAGAGATGCTCATCAAATTATGGCAAGATTGCTTCCTCTAAGAGGAAATTAATCCTGTGCATTAGCCTACAGAAAACATAAACAGCTGAAATAATCTTAGGGGAAATTAGGGCTATTGTTGGAGCTTTGGCAGCATGCAAAGAAAAATGTAGATGACCCTTTTTTTCCTTTTTTTTTTGTTCCCAGGGACCTGTATTGCCGGTTGCTCTCAGTAATTGCGTTGTATCCTTATGAGCCAGTACAGATAAACATGTGATTTTAGTCCTAATAGCCATCCCTTAAACAATGATAGTCAGCTTTAAACTCTGGGGGCTCACATACTCCCAAAATAGTCTAAATAGAGTTCAATTTCTTTTCTCCCAATAGTTAAATTTACTTTCACTCTTTCATCCAAGAAATCTAAGCAATCCCTCTCTAATCTGAGGGATTCTCATTGAATCAGTCGTCTGGGTTGAATTCCTCAGAGGTAACTGGAAGTTGCAACTGGGTTTTATGTCATGGAACAGTTAATTTTTTGTAGATTTTCTAGAAAATATTGGATTAGTACCAAATCTGAAATGACTGAGGTGTTAGTGGGTGAGCCAGGTGTTATTATTGTGAAGTACTTCCTTTCTAAGGCTTGAGAATGTAAAATTAGGGCTCACTGAAGAGATTTTAATCTAAAGGTCCACATCTGGTTGGAATTAGGCCTTTTGTAATGGATTAAACAAACTAATTTGCTACCATCTTTTCACCTTCCTTTAGGTGAAACATTTTTGCTTCCCCTCTGTATTGCGTTGTGGATTTTCTTTCTAAGGGATGTGCATGCAGTCTGTGTGCACAGCAGCAGTCAGGTCCAACACCTGGCTTTACTGAAAGTGCAACTAGGGGCAAAACAATGGTGGAGAAAGTCAGATTTGGCATAAAACAGTAATTCGTGAACATTCATCATGGTAAAATGAGGAGCATTCTCAAAGTCAGATAGATAGAGTACATCTGCACCTGGGCAACTTTTATGTACCTTGTGCAGTTGGCAGTTGGAGGAAAATACATGCAAGACCATACATTTTTCTGGCTGTATTGAGGGCTTCTAGAAAAAGAACTTTCTTCCTGAACAGCCTCTCAGTTTTTCACATGAGCTCAAATATGTTCGCTCTTCAGCACCTTGTTTTCTCTCATGTTTTTGCATTGGTGTTTTGTTCAACGTATGGAAAATGAGAATAAAATTTGATTCACTGCTTGTTCCTGCATCCCTCATGGCTCTGCTACATTGTAGGGCTTTGCTGAACAGTTGCCTTTGCTATGGATTTCCCTTCCGTATTTGTCTGATACCTGAGGGGGTAATGTTTAATTCAATGCAATTCTGTACCGTACTTTTTTTCTTTGGGATGATTTTAATTTATAATGGCAGAGACTGAAAAGCATGCATTCATTTCTGCTGAATGTGGCGTGACTTTCATAGCCCTCTTCTTTCCTCATCTCCTTGTGAACTCAACACCACCCTATTTTATGGGGGAGGAGAGAGGGTATTTTCCTAATTTAGAGGAATTGATATGGCATGTAGAAGCATGAATGTGCCCTTTGTCCCTTTACCCACTTGCATCACTAGCAGCAGATGATTATGAGGAGAAACCAGCAATTTTTCATACTGTACTGAGAAAGCAGACCAGCTACAGATGGAAGTAGTTAGGACTAGTCAGAGGGTGAAAAATCTATCTCAGCAAGGGCAGGTGCCTAAAGCTGAAGTAAGCAGGTAGAAATAAAGCTAGATTGCAGATTAGTGTTTTAATGGGGACTCTACTTCTCTGTGGAAAGTAGCATTAAAAATAATTTCAGGATTATAATATTTGTGTTTCTGAATTTCTCACTACCAAAGTTTAATTAACTTAATAGTTACAAGGAAAAGAAGGCCACTGTCCTAAATCTGTGGTTTTGAGACAGGCCTAGGAAAACTATTAACACCAAAAGACTTTCACTAAGACTGAAATTGGTCCACTCCTGTTTTCTGCAACTCTCTTGTGGTTCCTCCCTCTCTGCAGCCCATCATTCTCTGCCTCTCATTCTTGTATAGCATTCGTCTCCTGTCCATGATGGTTTATGTACTTTTTAATCTTTTTTCAGTCCTTGCCCTACATCTTAATTAGTGTTGATTTGCTGCTCTGTAAGACATGGAGCTGAATTTTTTATATTAAAGACCCTTTTTGTCATTGTGTGAATGTAAGAAATATGGCCATTTGTGGCAGACTAGACCTTCCATACTGTGCTCAGATATTGCAATCACATGAGGGAATCCTAGAGATACCTAGAAATGTTGCTTTAACATGGGCTGAAAATGAAACAGCAGAGGATTTGTCAGCTCTGCTTTGTAGCAGCCTCACCATTAAAATCATCCTTGGAAAGATCACTTTTAACACAGCTTTAAAATTGGGTTGGCTGCATGTGTGCACATGCAGAAGATACCTTTTCACAAGGTTTTGCAAAAATCAATCCTTTTTTAAAAATTATTGTATAGTTTCTGGGGTTGTTTATTTATTGAACCCCAGACGGGAAATTGATGCCCGGTGAGGTTAGATAATGCACTCGGTCCTTGTGATCAGCGCTGGGAGTGGGACCCATTACCCATACAGTCGTGCCATACCCTTTCCATCGCTGTCGCTCCCCTGAATCACACGTAATTTGCCTCTGTGCTGTACAGCTGTGTTAAATCCATCTACACAGCAAGTAGTTTTCCAGTGCTAGCAGTAATATGCTTAACCAAGAAGCATAAAAGATGTCCTCGATGACCAGAGGTAGTCATCTTTCAGTTCAGTCAGTCACTTCTGGGGACATTTCAACTAAATTATATAAACTTCATCTTTCCTTCCTGTTCTTTTTTGTCTGTGTTTGTTTATTTTTAATTTTGTGATCTCTCAGAGCTCACAGGTGACACGGGGTTAGCAGGGGCAATGCCACGCGTTCAGTATGCACTCTGGGAAGTTTATCTGCACCAAACAGCCTTTCCTTGGTTCCCGTAGTCACTCTGGGTGGATTTAAATGTTTGGGTACTGAGAATGAACTGTGAAGTGCTGTTTGTCATCACTGACTAATGGCTACATCCACTGAGGGAAGCTGGAAGTTGTTAACAGTTGCAGTTTTAACTCCTGTTTTGGATACTTAGAGGAAAACCAGCTCCCAGTAGTTGTAAAGCTCAAGATAGGAAGACGGAAAAGGATTAGCGAGCCTCTAAGTATAAAGACAGGAATTTGGGTCAGACAAAGGGAACAGGTGGCTTGGTGAAATAATTCATTTATAAAAGCTTGGCTGTTGGCCAAACATGAACACAGCATGATTTGGATTTAGTCTTGCTCAGGACTGGAGTCTTGTCTACTCACATCCACCAGGATGCCAAACGGCACTGAATCCTGGCCCCGTATTTCCAGCAAGACAGACCTCTCAACCTTTTTGGCATTTGAGTTTTAAGAGAGCTAGAGCATTTGGTATGGTGGTACATGGAGAGTTCACAATTGGGTTAAACTGTCTGTGTAGGCATAGCCTCTGGTTCTCAATTTGATGGCTAATCCAGGATACTTAACAACTATTGTCCAACTTGAGTCTCTGATTCCTCTTATTAAAAATGTGCTCGCAATAGCTTGTAGTTGGTGTAATTCATGGTATTAATAAAGACAAGTTGGGTTTTTTTTAAGTGGGTGGGAAAAGTTTTTCTCATACCCTGAATACCTCACAGAGTTTTTACAAAGCGTTAAAAGGTTGCACTGTTCTGGATAATTCCAGGTGTCTGCACAGCAATGGCAAATATGCGGAGCTTGGCCGAGTTTAGTTGAGGGGAACATTTTCATTCAGTCCTTCCTTTCTTTGATAACTGCATGTGATTCCCACCTACAAAGAGGAAAGGTTTTATTTAAGCATCTCGTGAAAAATGCTGTCTCTAACAATAGACCCTATATTCAGGATTGCGCCTCAGGGTCATTTATAGCAGGTATGACTTGAAGACTGATGTTGAAGTCCTGGCTACATGGGTAAGTCAAAGCCAAAACGGGGCCATGACTTAATTGTTAAGTCTGTGCCCACCACCTGCTGGCAAACAGCGCTGTCATCAAGATGTAAGTGATAAAATGTGTTATAAACTGAGAATTCAGATTTCTTCCCACCAAAGAAGGGAGAACTGGCGTTAACTATCATTACTGTGTCTCAAACATGTGATTTTATTCTTGCAGTTTAATGAATTGTCATAACTCTGCTGAGCTTCAGTAACTGATCATGTGTGTGCAGTTGGCTAGCTCCAAATGTGTAAGGGCAAGGTAAAAAAAAAACAACCCACAAAAGCCAGCAGAAACCTGAAGGAAAGAGTTTTCAGCTGACGTGTCTTCCATCCACAGTAAGCTAAAAACATGCACTAGATCAATTACTAATCCATAAAATCTCAGTTGTAAATCTGGGTCCTTGGTGACAAATTTTTAAGTAAAAGGTAAGGATATGGTAACAAGGACTCCTCTGTGAAATAAAGTGTATGATATATAACTATATATAAGAGAAAGAGTGGTTAGATGGAATATAATTGTCTCTGTATACCAGTATGGGAGATGGAGGCACGTGATGTCTGTTAGGAGTGCATTACTTTGGGCATTAGGTAATTTCATTTCTTGCGCATTAGGTAAGTTTTTATTTTTTCTGCCAGTTAAGGGCTGATGGTTGCCATCTGACAATAAAATTTTGACTTAAGATGCTGTAAGCTCAGCTGTGTAAAAATAGCAAGTCTGGAACAACACAGTTGAGTGATAACATTTTTTTCCAAATGTGCTGAATTTGAAGTTACAATGATGCTATATATTCTTAGATGCTTACTATTCCTGAAAGAAAATCCATATTAAAGTGATAGAACTGAATTATCAAATTTAGATACCTGGAAATTTGGATCCTTAATGCTGTATTTTAGTTATCATGGAAAAGATTGGGTTTGCTTTATTAAGCAGGCTGAGCAACCTCGTACTGAAACCTGTATGACTTTCTTTTTGCCCACATACTTTGAAATTACAGATCACACTTGGGATACACATTTACGCTCCTGGCTTTAAACATTTTTGCTGTAATCTATTTAACACTGCTTCATGATTTGTGACTTCAAGTATTTTCTGTCGTCTTGCTTGTGGAGAGAAATTTATTCAAGAACAGAAAATGCAGTGATGCTTTGAGTATAGCTTTAGCACTTGGTGTTTGAAAAGTACTGTACTCACTATTCCTTGGGCTGACATTAGAGACATTCAGAGTCATGCCTGTGTTTAAGGCTGTTGAATTTTCTTTTGTAGCAGATTAGACTGATGAGAAGACACTTAATCTAAAATGAGCATATAAGCCTTATTTGGGTATAAATAACCCTTTCCCTGGGTATAACAGGAAGAGTTGCAGTTAAAGACCATGGCGTGTACACTTCTTATTCTGTGAAGATCTCTTACTCGCAAGATTCTTCTTCAAATGTGGCTGCTGGTTTCTTTACTGGTGAGAACTAGAGTTAGGCACCTGCAGCTGAAGCTGGGCTGGGTACTGACAGTTGCTGCTTTCTTGCTGTTACCCAAGGATCTCCTTGTTAATTATTCCACTCTGAAGAACTGGGTTTGGAAATGGAGGTCCTGAATTCTGCCCCAAAACCCTGTGGCAGAGACTCTTCTCCTGCCAGGTTCCTCAACTCAGCTGTTCCCTTAGGAAAGAAAGCAATCTGGTTAAGAGCAAGAGGCCTCTATTTCAGTCTTTTATCACTTATTTTTTTTAGCAGAAAGCAATCTACCACTTGAAAAGGAGTCCAAAATCTGATAAGCACCATTTTTAGGAGCTTGCAGTCCAATGCTTTGTGCTGTCTGTGGAGAAAGGAATTGCAGCTTCGCAAGCGACAGCGTTATGAATAGTCAAGCACTTACCAGAGCCCTGGCACTGGATGGATGCAGGGGAAAAGCCAGAGGGAGTGAGTCAGCATGACCTTGGCTGCTGCCGGAGGGATGGGTACCGCATCCAGCCTCCGTGGTCATTGACATTGGTTGGGGTCTTTAGCGGGAAGAGCCTCTGGTGAAATAGATTTCACTAGAGTAACCAACGCTGGTATGTTTCTGACAGGTGTCACGTATATAGTAGTTATGGAAGCATCAGCATAAAACAGTTTATAGCTATTAAAAAGTAATTTTGTCAGTAAACAGGTCTAGTTCTTTGTTACCCGGTGAAAGAACGGACCCCGCTCTGTTAAAGCAGAAACATTCTGAAAAATCAAAATACTGCTTACTTCATGAGCTGCTGTTTTGCCTACTAGGTCTGAGCAAGGTGGAATAAATTGTTATTTATTGCATGACAGTAGTACCTGGGGATTCTGTGATGCCTGGCACAATGAGTTTCAGGCATAAAATAAAAGGTTAGAGATTTTACAGTGGAAATAGACAACCTTGTCAGGGATTTGCTATTAAGGAATAGTAAGGGGAATTTACAGATGAGTAGTGGAGGCCGAGAAGCTGTGGACAGGTAGGCTATTCAGCTATGGTTTCATAGGAAATCTGTGGCTAAGTCACAAAGAAAACAGGTTTTTCTCAGATCTAGTGCAATCATTTATCTTCTCCTTCCATTTGAAAAAGCTGGTCAACCAGAAAGCCAAAGCAATCAACTGCCCTATACTCACTGACCAGTGTGTGCACTGGCAGTACCTCCCACTGGTGCCAGTGTGACCAGTAAGGCCATTTAGGAATGGTGTTGCTGGTAGCTTTGCTACTATAACACAGTCAAAACTTAAGGAAAAATGAGGATGACAAACTTACGGACAAACCTCTTTGGTTTCTTAATTCATTATTTGGCAGCATTTCAGTGGCGAAGCCCTTGTCATTAGAGACCATCAGTAGCTCTTCGCCTGCATCCTTCCTCTGCGGAACTGCCCCCTTTGCCTTACCATCCTTCTGTGGTCCCTCGCCCACGTACTCTGGTGATCCCAGAGCACGTGGAAAGTACCTGGAATCCCAGAGCACATCACCATTCCTCACCCCCAGCTGCCCCTTCTGCTCTGTCGTCTCCCCCCCTGGAAGCTGACTGCTCCTGGCTGCCATCCCACTTATTTCTAACAGTCTTCCTACTCCTTCCCACTTATCCCTTTCTGAACCATGACTCTTCTCTGCTGTGACTGAGATTTTCACATCAGCATTTACTAATCCCTACAGCTGTTGAAACGCTTCATTTTTCTTTGCTCTTTCCCCACATCTAGTTGTTCTTTGCAGGGGAGACCAAATTCCAGCTGCCTCTCCCTGTGAAGAATGCATCTCGCCTCTCCTCGCCCACTGTCTCCGGATAGCCTCACCCCACAAAGTACCCCTTGTTCCTATTGCTGCATGGGGAAAAGTTAAATGACATACTTTACTGTATTGAGCGCTGGCATGTGGGATGCCCTTTATACTGAGAATATGTGGGAAATCTTCATTTAAATCTGTGAGGAGTGACTTTTGCAGTTCTTCGGGAGCTCGAGCTGGCTAAAATTTCACAGAGTGTGTTGAGCACTAAATCAGGCTTCTTGCAGAGCTGGCAATGGTTAATGTGGAGCTTGGACTGGGAGTCTGTAGAGAGCGAGCTCTGTGGGGCAAGGCCTGCCCTTGCCCTCCTGTTTGTATTGAATGTAACACAGTGAACCTCTATTCTTGTCTGGGACAATTAGGTTCTATGGCAATATGAGTAATTAATAATAATAATGGGGCCTCTTCTGTGGATGGGCTGTTAGAAATAATTTCCTTCTGCCGGTTGCTTCTCTAGAATGTGGTTTTGAACTTTGAGATCCTGAAAGAGATAATCGAAACACAAGCAGCTGTCACAAACCTTTAGCTTTGTTTGTGTAGGCAGTGGTGAAAATGGCCGAAACTAAATGGTCCGATGGCTCACTGGTTTGTACATCTTTTGTTGCAGCATCGAGCTCTTATGCAATGGACCCTTGTTTGATTAAAGACCCTTCTCACTAAGAGGGGGTTTCAACTGTCGCTATTTTTAATAAAGGGAAAAGAAGCAAAGTCATGCAAAGCAAACCATTGATCCCCTGTTGCTCTGCACCCATTTCACTAACGGAGCACTCGGAATTAGCTGTGCCGTGCACTGCCAATGCCGTGCCATCAGGGTGATCCAGCTGCTGCAGCTGCAAGAGGTAGGCTCTTGGTTCCAGGTGTGGTTTGTGAGATGGTGGTGACCCTGAATCCTGCCTTCACCCATGCGGCAGCTTGGGCCTAAAGGCAGGATGAAGCATTTGGTTGCTTTGGCACGTCACGGTCCTTCAGCAGCCGTTCGTCATCCCCTTTGCAGGAGGCGCGGTGTCTGGCCCACGGGTTGCCATGTAGCTGAGCCTAGTGAGTGGTGGTAGTACAACGTAAGGAGCAGTGTAACATGGGTCCTCCTGTCCACACGGTTCATCAAGGTCTGAAGGCTCCTTCTGTCCGTCTTCTTCCCCATATGTAAGGGAAGCTGAACTGTAGAGGCCTTCAGAGACCTCTTCCACAACCGTCTTTGCAGCCTTTGTCGGAACTCTGCCAAAAAAGGCATTAATGACTCTGAAATTTAAAGTTAGGCATCCAAAAGATAATTTATTCCTCCAAATTTTTTACTACTAATAAAAACCTTATTCCTTCAATGAATGCAAACCTGACTTTTTCAGGAAGCTGACAGCTGGTGACATGATGGTGAAGATGAGTATGACTGAGAATGTCACATCGTAATTCAGGGTTTTGGAGTACTGCGTTCCCAGTAAGCAATGTAAGAATGCAAGTAGATTGTTGCTAATGAGGAGGATAGTAATTTCTGAATTATTTTTTTTTCAATCCCTGTTCTATTTCTACTCTGGTAACCATAGTAATTACACTACAGTTTTGTGGTTTTAATCTATCCATGACCAAAACCTCCTCTGGTGACCAGTTTGTTATTATAAAGATCATGTTGTGGCCTGCAGCCAAAGGCACTGGTACTAATATAGAATGTGATTTTTATCTGTTCTCATGAGGTATGCAAAGCCAGGTACAGCAAGTATTTTTTCAATTTTTTTAAGAAATAAAAATATTGGGCTCCATCTCAACACTGTGAATTATGATATGAATTCTCTGCTACTGCACCTCTCCTGAAATCAACAGAATTATGCTAGCAAAGAATTTGGTCCTTCGTAGTGTTAAGTCACACAATTCTAATAGTGACTGTCATGATGACATTCCCAGAACTGTAAGGTATTTTGATGGGACGACTTGGCAGCAGACTGGAAGCACTGGTGACTCAGTGGCAGTGCTCTGCCTTCTGAGTCAGAAATGAGCTGGTGCCCCAGCAGTGCAGTTTGTAGTTTGTTTTTTGTGTTGTTCTTATGAGATGTAAACCCATCTGTTTTCATAAAATTATTACATATTACTTTTTCAGAAGGAAAATTAGTATTCTTGCTACTTTTTTGTAAATTTAGTGTCAAGATAGCTACTCTTGGCTGTCTGTTTTTACTGAGCTGGTAGGAGACATTAATCACCTTTGCAATCTTTACCCTTCAGTCAAATTTGGTCATAATTAGCCAACAGATTCCAAGTTATTAGAAAAGGTGAGACTGTAAGAGCCCATAGGAAACAGTCTAAGACTTGCTGTTTGTTGTTTGCCCTGGATGGTTAGGTGTAAATTTGTGTTACTGAACTTCGGTCACCTTCCATGCTGCAATGCACCCTAATGAGGTTTAAAGACAAATGTCTTTCTCATTTTCAGGTTTGGGATCCGTTTGCAGAAAGGAGATTTTCTTCTATGTTAGTTGTGAGAAGGCTTTTTCCTCAGTGCCGTGTGGCATGAAAAGGGCAGCCGTACAAGTGTCAGCTTTGACAAACCGGGCAGCTTCTTACACTGGAACAGATGAGAGCAGAATCTGGTCCTCATGGCTAATCGAGAAGTTGTGCCTTTTTGCAAGTGTTAGCTGAAACATTTAGCTAACATATTTTAAAACTACCTCCAAGCGAACAAATGGACTGCCAGCCAAATTCCTAACTCTGACATAAGAAGGAAATATAGGCACATCAGTCAGTCCCCAAGTTAATCTCTCATTAGTATGTCACAGTACATCTTTCAGAATCTGTTCAACATAACTTGAACTAAGGGACCACCAGAAACATTGTATAGCTAGTCTTTTTCTCGAATACCTATATTGAGAGTTATTATGAAAATACTAAAGAAGTCTAATTTTAAGTTGTGCGAGCTGGGGGCGGGGAGCGGAGGAACTTCTATGTTATGGAGTTTGTGAAAGATTATTGTACAAAGTATGTCTGAAACCCACTGACTGTAGAAGCAGACAGGGATAAAATGTGCAATTCAGAGATCCACTTTACCTCAAAAAGTCTCAAATAGGTAAGGTTGCTTTAAGAGTCTTATAGAAGCAAGGCCCTTTAGAGCAACGTTAAGTTAGCGAAGAAGTGTATGGTCTTGAGCAAAGAGCTCCGGGTGGCCATACTTGAGCAGGGGCTTGGACCAGATGACCTCCAGAGCTGCCTTCCCCCCAGCCACGCTGTGAGTCTGCGTAAAGGAGTTCTTAAAACTGGCTTCAGAACTGCAGGTGTACGTGTGAAATCCATGGAGGATCTTTGCTTCTCCATTTGAATTCCCTCATCACTTTCATAAAGATGAAATAAAGGAAAGTAAAGCAAGAGATCAGATTTATAAAAGGAGCGTCTCACCAGAGAAGGCTGCACAGTGGATGGTCCCCAGCAGAATTAGCTTTAAAAACTTGTGGAAGACCTCCTGAACTAGCTGCAGCTGGGATATAGGTGTTGCATAAGCACAATACATTCCTTTGGTTTTGTTTGTATGATCTCACTGCTAAAGATTTGTTTAACCGTATCTTTGATGAAGTGTGCTGGGCTTGTTATTTTTCCTCTTAACTTTATGCAGTAATAAGTGTAATCTAAATATGAAACTTCTACAAATGCAGGCCTCTGATCCCACAGGAACAGACAACATTAAGAGGGTAGATAGATACTCATGGAACAGCAGGACCCCTAAAATGTACATCCTGTCCACCGAGCTGCACAGGGTTGTATCTGCCATGTCCATAAACTGAGATCTTCTGTGGGGTCTGTGAACCACGACTGCCAGGAGCAAAGGGAGAGAAAATGGAGAACGTTGGTTCTTTTTCCCTTAAAAGCAAACAACAACAAATAAACAGCAACCCCCCTGTGCTGTCTGTATGTACAGTGATTTATAAAAGTATATAAACATCAGCAAGACCTGGAATGAGGTGGCATCTTAAATGAATGTAAAAATCTTACTGTTTGCAGCAATGACAGCTATATTTGTGATCACAAAAATTTTGGCCATAATGTAGATGTTAAAGTTGCATCCATAACTGGCTGAAATGAAACAGTTTCTAAATTAAACTTAACAAAAATTGCAGTATTTTCTTTCAATTCCAATGGAAGGCTTTTTTATTTCCCAGGCTGTCTCAATTTTGTCTACATACCTATGTCATTCAGAGTAGGCAGGTTTTTACCTTCTTTGTAACAGAGGTACAAAGTAGTTTGAAAAAGCATGGGGAGGGCAAAGTTTGCAGTAATTGTTCATCTAAATTTAAAATACAATTTGTATGTTCTGCAACAGATTTTTTTTTTTTTTTTTGCTTTGGCCATAATTTCCTGATTTTGGCCAGAATCACATAAAGTATTTCTAAAATATTTTTCCTGTCTGAAAATATTTTTATTGACTTGGAATGAAAGTGAACTGCATTGCAAGATTTTATTTTTTATGATAGTCTTCGTAAGATGTGCAGGTAATTGTGCTCTGTAATCTATGCAACAGAGGAGAAGAAAGCAGCAGAAAAATAGTTGTAATTTACAGCTGGTGAATTGGACTGCCTCTGTCAGCATCAAAAAACGCTGTGATGTTTCATATCTGCTAAAGTTCTCGTCCAAAATAAACTAATCAGTTATTGTAGGCTTTATAATATTGACATTTTAGTAAGGCATTTCTAAGTAAATATTACATTTCTGCATAGTGTTGTATACCTGTGGTAATTACCCTGGCTTGAAGAAGTCTTGTTCATAATTTATGAATGACACAGACATTCCCACAAGTTCTGAATGTTGAAGTCTTTTATTATAGGTGTACGCAGACAGTCATGAAAAAGCTCATTTTAAATTCATATGGATTCAGTATTGCATAAAGTGACAGTTTTTAGTGCCAAACATGCAATGAGATGATCAGGGGAATATGCCTACATGTGTACGTGAAATCTGGTGGTGGCTACTGCTGCATCGCTGAATGCCTTACTGGAGGTGAAGTGATTTGTGTGCTGCTACGCCTGGGTCCCCCATTTTCTGGACGAAGCAGTATCTAAAGAGCCGTTGAATTTTGATAGCATTTTTTCTAGAGAGAGCACCTCAGGTTAAGAGGCTGGTTCGATGCATTTGAAGAAAACCAGGCTAACCCAGTTTTTCTGCATGATTGGGGTTTACAGGAATGAATTTACGGCAGTCCAAAGAGACCAGGTATTCTCACTCTCCTTGAAATCCCACCAAGAGAGCACAGGGATAATTAAGGCTGCAGTCATACACGTTACTCCTGCTGTTGTTTTACCAGAAGAAGGGATTACTGCCTTTACCTATTGATCTTCCCTTCCTCATTCCTCACTGTCCGCTACCAATTGCATGATTGCTCCTTAATGCAGTTCTGGAAAAAGCATGTGAAAAGGCAAGTCTACAGCTCTTAATCACAGCGTTTTAGTAATATTGTGTGGAAAAATGTAGGGGATTCCTTTCTTCATGGGCTTGGCATAGCAACAGGATCAGGCAAGGACTAAAAGGGGCTGTAAAGAAGGGAAAGGAGGTAGGTCTTGAGGGGTGGTTACAACAGAGAAGCCGTGTGGATCCTGATTAAAAAAGCTATAGATTGATCCTAAGCAACATTCAAGGAGCTATTTCCCTGGTTCAGTTTTCCCACCGGAGCTGGTTAACTGCTGCTTTGATCTGTATGTTTCCAGTGCTATGCGAAGTAAAGGGCAGCTGGTTTTGAAAGCTGGAGGCAGTCTGTCTGGTTCACCTGTGTGTCCCTGACTGGGCCAGCCCGATGTAGGGCCAGCTGACAGCACAGGAGCTCTGATTAAGGGTGTGCTTTGGCTCAGGGGCTGTTGTGTTTATTCTGGAGGTTTTTGATGCTCCAGGGAGGTTAAAGCAAATAAATAAACAAACAATTCTGCACTTTTGCAGTAAAGAAATGAGGCAAAGAACTCCCAGCCGCCTGCTTTGCTTGACTTCAGCCTGCTCGTGCTGAAGGGATGCTGCAAGGGCAGGGAGCGGCACTCGGAGCGTTGGCTCCTATGGCAGGTGAAAATGGGTTTACACTAATGCAGTGGGTTGTAAATTTTGCTCTCTCTTGCAGGGAAGGTTGTTGGGGTTGCCTGCTTTTTAGTGCTGGAGACCTCGGGCTTTTAAGGAGGTTGTGCTGCTTTATTAGTACTGGAACTATAAAGACCCATCTCCCTGTAAGAAAAGAAGTAGGGGTACCCAAGGATTGTGGTGGAGCATGGATTTTGTTTCCAGCTGAGTAAGTGTCAGAGCAGTAGGGGTTAACTGGGTGGGATGCCTGGGGAGTCTTTTTAGGGCTGTGGCTTGTGCTTACCTTAGGAGAAAATTTTTCATTTTTATTGGTATGTTTTTATTTGGCTTTGTATTTTTTGCCATGTGGCCACAAATACTCCATGTGCAGGCTGCAGGACTGTGGGAACTGTCTAGTCCTTTGTTTTTTGGGTTTTTGTGTTTTGGTTTGGTTTTTTTTTTTGGTTGTATAAAATGTGCTGCTTCTGCTGCTACATTCTGGAAGACATCAGAACTTTCTCAGCCATGTTCGGGTAAATAAGGTCCTGAATAATGCTCGTTCTTCAGTTCTACAATTGAGTAGTTCAGCTGTGGAAATGTAACAGAGGTGGTAACTGAGCTTCTTGAATCCTTTTTTCTGAGAGTGTTTGGGAAGTGGTGAACTCAGTGTGACTTTCACATCTATTGGCAAGGAGTTGGGAATGACATTTGGAAATGTCTCGTCTTGTTTTTTCTTCTATACTGGTAGCTCTACCATAAAATTTTAAGAACAGAATCCTCAAATGTCACTTTTTCTATCCTCTCTTCTGAGGGGAAGAGAGGTGGCAGTGGAAGAGAAAAAGACTTGGTAATTCAGCACAGACCTGTACCTTTATTTTGGCTGCAGCCTTGGTTGATCCCACAGGCTAAGCAAGTGTTAGACACATGGTAGAGCTGAGAGAGAGACCACCTTCAGTGCTTGTTACCTGATAATTTAGTGATGTTTCTGTGTCAGGCAGTGCATTATTTGAACATTCATAGCCTATTCCACAGGAGTGAATGTATGAAACTTAAGTATTTTGATGGATCAGTGTTTCCTTTTCACTTTCCTTTCTGTGTTTTCCTGCCTTAATCTGAGAGGTGAGGCTTCTGTATTCCATTGGGTGCTGGATGAGTTGGCCAAAGGGACTTGAGTTTAAGGTTTAGTGTTATGTATCTCTGCTTTGCTGACCAAGGAGCTGGACACAGCTGTCATTTCATCATTGTTGGTCTTCAAAGAGATTTCAACTGATACTTCAGGATGAAAAGTCTGTTATAGCCACCAAGTAGTCTTGTTTCTAGGCTTCAACTTTTTATATTGTGTGTGGCATGATTACATTTTTTTCTGCCTACCTATATATATTAAATATGTAAGGCTTGCCTTAAGGGCAGCATATGCTGCTAGGTTTGTGATGGTTTCTGCAAAAGAAAACAGGAGTGAATGCTTACAAATGTTTAGAGTTATTGACCAGCTGCAAATCTCTGTACTAGTGGCTCTGATTAAATGGAAAATATGCTGAAAAACTGTTTTCTGGAGTCATACAAACACCTATTTTCATTAAAAAAATTAATTGTTCATAAGACAGGGTATTCTTCATAGAATGATACTACCAGGTTATGGCTCTGTCTCATTTTCCATTTAATTAAGCCTGTGTTTTAGACTAGTCTATAGTGAAGCTCTTAACTTTAGTCCTGTCCTTACTACTTGACTGCATGCATCAGACTGCTAATAGAAACCTAAAATGCAATTGTTCTTCCAAATTATTGTTTAGACTAAAATGTCAGTGGGCGCTATGAAGACCTCTAACACTGGAGGTATGAATTAAATGCAAATTCATCTTGTTCTCATTTCTATTATAGCAGGTTTTGCTAAACACCAGTTAGAAGGTAATTATTCTAATCTCAGGGTTGTTAGTATTTCAGCATTGTTTACTGTATTGTCTGACTTTTTTATTTTAGTTTTTTTCTGCCTCAAAAGCTGAGAGATCACCTGCTCAATGTCAACTGATCATTCTTTGAAAATACAAAACACATTTGTAGCTTGAAAGAACTTAAAGAAAAGAATGTAGATTTTTGTGTGTGTTGCTGTGATTTTTTTTTTGTTTGGTTTTGCTTTGCTTTTTCTTTTTTTTCAGTTGCAGCTGTATCCCAAAGCTCAGGGGCTAGAATTAAAAGAGCCCTCCCTGCATGAGTGCAGAAATGTGCCCTTAAAACCAGATGTGCTGTGACTGTTAACAGAACTGGGCTTAAGAGAAAACAATAATTTTCAGGTTTTAGACCTTGCTTTACTTGTCTCCCTTAGGTCTGTGGAAGTTATCTACTATGTCCTTTTTCAAACTTGTGATGACCTGTATCTGTCCTTTAAAATTATCTCTAACGATCACATAAGATACACTTCTTATTTAGTTTCAAATTACAGATAATTCCTGATGCATATATTATCTATCCATTTTTCCTGCTGTGTTACTTGAGTCTCTTAATTTCTTGTTCTTCAGTGGCTCTGTCCTCTTTTTCCAAATACTAGGCTCTTCTCTCTCAAGTGTTTGGAGTAAATTTCTGGAAAACTGCATCATGCACAGCTCTCTAAACTTTCCAAAATACTTCTTTGGCTTGTATTCAGAGACTACTTTAGTGGCAAATAAATTTATGGGATTATTTTAGAAGAGAAAACACTTATTTAGTAGCTATTTTTACATATGTAAAGGCATATTTAAAATTTTGCTTTTAGCTTCATGAGTTGTTACAGAAATGAGTTCTGTAAGGCAAGAAACAGTAAGGAGGGAGAAAAAAATCACAAGGCTGTTGGATTTGGGGGGGCAGGGAGGGAGGTTTAAAAAAATAAATTTATCTTGCAGTTGGGCTGGAAATCTGGGCTCTGGTGATAGCGCATCAGAAAATGAGCTGTCATCTTGCAACATTACTATAGGTTACTGCTGTGAATTTTCTTCGTAAGGAAGCACTTCAGTTCAACTGCACTCTGCTACACATGTTAAATATTTAAATGTGTCATTGAAAAAGAAATTCAAATTGCATGATGTTGAAGTGTTATTTTTGCTTTAACGGGTAATGCCTTGTAAGATGAATTCACCACGCACGTTTGGGAGAGATGCTCTGTACACCTCTGAGGAATCTCATTGTCTTCCCTTTGGCTCTTTTCACAGAGTTTTTCTTTGGAGTAACACTGGTGCTGTTTGAACGCTGTGTAACGCATCAGCAATCAGTTCTGACAAGTCCTCTCTGGTCGCTTCCCTTTGCTCCCCAATGCCCCCATGTATCTCTCTGCTGGCTCTCGTTTGGGACTCTGAACCCCCTGGAGGAGGGTTCTGCCTTTCCACTCTGAGGAGCACCCTGCCCTGTTGGATCCCAGGCATTGAGTAAAAGACTAGTAGGCGTGACTGCCATACAAGTAATTCATAACAGGCACAAAAGGCCTAGAGTCGCTGAAGCCAAAGGCGAAGCTCCGCTTGACTTGAGCCAGGAGGTTTCATTCCCAGCATCTGAGTAACCAGTTCGTGCTTTTGTCTTTAGTAGTGTTACATACTGTCATGAAAGTTTGGATTCATCTTGCTGACCTTCTGCCACCCAAATGTTAAGCGCGTAGCCCTTGGGGCTCCCTTCTTACCTAATGGAGAGAGAGGCATGGACAGACAGACAGTCAGACTGCAAGAGGTCACTTCTGGAAGTGCCTCTGCTGTGAGGAGCTAGTGGCTTTTTTAGGGTGGGCAACAAAACTTTTAGATGACTTGATGTTGGGGAAGATAAATTTTGGCTGGATGAACAAATTCGGAGAGTTTAAGGGTAAAAAAAGTGCTTATGGTTTGCATAGTATGACCTCGGGAGTAAGAGCTGGAATATAACTCTCCTATTAGCTCTGTGCTGAACCCTATGGTTTGCATTTGTTTTGTGGGCATCTTCTGAAAAGGCATCCAGTCTGGATGTGAAGACATTGAAAGGCAGACTCTACTGTTTCCTTGACAATTAATTTTAGTAGTTAACTCCATCTGTGATTAAAAAAATCTGTACCTAATCTCAGATTTCAATGTGTTTGGTTTACAGTTCCAGCTGGAAGTTCCTTTTTATGCTTTTCTCTGCTTGAATAAAAAGCCCCAAGGACACTGCCTGAGGTGATTTTTTTTTAAATTATTTTTTTTTTAGATGTCATAGTCAAGTCACCCAGCCATTGCTTTTCAAACAGAGCAAGCTCCTTACCCTCAATGCTGAGTTTTCATATAACCTTGAGACAGTATTGTAATAATTCTCAGCATCATCTCTAAATTTTCAGTGTCCTTTAAAAGAAATGAGTTATTGGAACTCTCAGTTAATCCTGCATCGTGTAGCTAATAACTTACTTGGGGAGAAAAATTGTATTCTTGCTTCCTAATTCCTTTCTATACATCTGAGGATTGTGTTTGCTCTTCTCTGACATAGAATCATATTGAGGTTTGTGCTGAATTGCTCATCCTCTACTATGTCTCATTTCTCTTTAGAGCTTTTGTAGCTGCCAACATTATTCATAAAAATACTGAATAGTGCCAGACCTGGACTTTGTTAATTAGAAACAGCCTCTGCAATCTCTACTCTTCAATAGAAAATGTTGGCGGAAGTTTAATGAAAAAGCATATTTGACCTTGTGTTTTATCTCTTGTATATCATATCATCTGCCTGCAGTTATGCAATTTTATCTGGAAAATACTGTAAAATTAAGGGAATATGAAGATTTTGACAGCTAATTTCTAGATTTTTTTAATTGCTCTTCAAAAGAATGAATTATGAAAAAATTAACTGCTTCATATCTCAGATATAATGGGATGAGTCTGGTAGTAAAACCTTTCAAACAGCAGCATGAAAAATACTGCTTCATTTGTCCATTCTTCCTTATTGCATAGCTGCAGATAGTGATTTTTTTTTTAGAGTTTTGCAAAAATGCTGTGTTGTAGAGAATTCCAAGGTTGCAGAGTTTCTTTTATAAAGGTACACAATGAATTAAAAAACACAAAGAAACAAATAAAAACCCCCAAACCCCCAAAACAGCAGTATTCACAATCATATTGCTGAAAGTACAGTACTCTATGTTGCTTAACTAACCTAAGAGGGAAACAGCTTTTTGGGTACTAATGTACTTAAGCAAATCTGCTTTAAGGTGGGGGTGGTGGTGCGTGTCTGAGTCTGCATTCATGTAAGGTATTTGGATGTCAATGTAAAACACTGAGCAGGATTTAACTAGGGCTGTTTGGAAAGAAGAATTTAACTTTGTGAATATTGTAGCTTAAATCAGAACAAAGCTGAGCTTTCTGTGCAATTAAGTTTATTTAGGGGAGAGAAAAAAAGAGAGAAGAGGTGTCAAATGAGCTAATACCATAATGGTTATGTCACTCCCAGGTGATCTGAAAGGTCTAGAGTCAAGTACTTCAAAATTAAGCAAAGTGCCAGCCTGAGCAAAGGTCTCCACGTGCTACGTGAGTGGCTTGGCTGAGTAACCACTTCAGGGTGGGCCCTCTGCTATCCTCTTTTTTGGGTGGGAATCATTGTTTTCTGAGGAGGAGAGGAGATGGGGTGAAGGTTGAAAACAGTTTGACAGCTCTTTAATGAGCATGTTTGTTCACAACAGAAGACCATTAGTGCTCATAAGATGCAAAATATTTTTTTATTGGAACTGTATCCGTTTCAAATCAAGTCTACCAAAGTTGAAAATTATGGTAATTGAATGTGCAATTTCTTAAGCAGCCATCTTCTGTTGTTTTGAGAAGAAACGAATAAGGAGCAAGACTTGCACTGTGTTTGCAGTGAACTCCTTCAGCATGAAGCCTCAGCATGTGGCTGGTAGTATCTTAGGGAGGGGGAGTGCAGCCTCTGCTCGCTCTTAAAGACCTCAATCTAACTAACCTGGGCTACTTCAAATGAACAGTTAAGGTAACTAAGATGATTAACAGGATGCTACCAGATTCTGAGTGGAGGGCACTTGTGAATGTTATGGCAGGTAATAACCTGCCATTATACCTTTACTGGGTCTGTCCTGGAGTAGAACCTCAGGGCCTTTTCTACAGTTAGGTGTCCCTTGGTGAAACCAAAAAATGCGGTAGTGAACAGGTGGTGGAAATACACCCTTCTGCTAGTGAGGGCGATGGCCTGGGAGTGGGACCTCGGGTGGCAGCAGATGCTTCTGAAGGTCCTGCCGCCGGTTGATGGGCGTCCAACGTGGCATCGGCTCCCAGTGGCGGAATGTCGTTTGAGTGGTACGAGTCGGCTGCCGAGTGATGTCATCAGCACTTGGTTCCCCACAGCTAATGTGTTTGACAGACCGCTGTGGAGAGGGTGACTCCAGCTGAGTGCTTGTGAGCTCAGTATGGCCCGTGACACCCCCGCTCTGAGGCTGAAGGCGTTACTGCTCTAACGTTGGGGCATCACCTCGTGAAGGAGGTGCCGTTGCTGTTCTGCAGTTTGCCTGAGGTGTACGAGCGGGATGTCAGCACCGTGATGGGGCTGTATCGCTGCTGTCTCTGTAGAGGCTATTTAAGGGAGTGATGGGTTCCGTGAATAGGAGGTCACCAGCCTCTGCTGTAGGTTAGCCCATCTCCTTATTTCACACCTACCTTTTTCTGCTTGGGAAGGTATATGGTATCATTGCTGTTTATTATTTGTGTTACTATGGCCCAGGTGATTCTCGGCACTGGAGCAGCACCTCACTGATCTGAACACTGCGCAGGCACGGAACCAGGAGATGACTTCTGTCCCTGAAATCTTGCAGCTCTTCAGGGTATCAACTAATGGTCAAAACTGATATAACTAGACTCAGGGGTTTTTGTATGAAAACATTTAAACTTTGTTGAAATACTTTTTGCAATATCAAAGAAACTGCAAGCTGAGAAAAATCCCATTTAAAAGATAAAAATGCTTTTTATTTGGAAACATTCAAATATACATTTGATTTTAACAGAGTAAATATATTTGTGTAGGCAAGCACGCAGATGTTAGGTTTGGGATTTTGTTGGAAAAGCTTTCTCGTTTATTCAAACTGATATTTTAGTTAAAATGTTACTAGTTACCCCTTACCACCATCATTTAGTTCTAGTCATACCATTTGCTCCCAGGAAGTGAACATAGGGCTGTAGGAGAATCACATTTCCTTACAAGTCGTCAGAAAGAAGTTGTTTGGTTTTTTATCTTGTTATCACAGGAAATTCATCAAAGCGTTGATCGTATTTGAAGAAAGTTTGTATGGAGAGGGGTGTGTGAACTTGTGGTATCTTCTCTTCCTCTGTCTGTATATCAAAGTAAACTTTTTAAAATAAAAAGTGCTGTGCAATCTGATGCAGGAGGAAGAAAGATGGGGAAAATCTGTAAGTTTAGAAGACAGTTGTACTAGGGTAAAAGGCTTGTGGCCATCACTAACCAAGGTGTAAGTGTACTTAAGCAAGTGGACAACAAACTTGCTCAGGCTTTAGAATATTCCCCTTTAGATATACTGAAGGCATAACAACTCTATTGTACTTTCTGTCAAGAGGCTGCACGGGAGGAAAGAAACAATAGTGCAGCCGAGGTCCATCGTTTGGCTCAAGGGGAATTTGCCTGTAAGGGGCGTGGGACAGAACAATTAATTGGAAAGTGCCAAGAGCCCTTTGGGAAGATCCGTTCTAAGTGACTATTTGCACAGGAGCAATTGCTTCCCTGCCTGAGTTGCAGAACAGGGTGGAAGCAGAAATAAATCCGTATCGTTTATGAATCTATGATTGTTATTTATCCCTTTGAATACTAGTAGTTATATACTGGGAAAGCTCGGGGTAGGAGTCTGCCTGGCAGCTGGCTAAGTGTAGCCACATTGAATCTTTCATTTTCAAGGGAATGTGCTAGGTGTAATGGACTGTGGTGTCCTACCAGTCCAGTGGGAATTATAATCCACTAAATGCAAGTGCTGTTGGTGTGTCTGGGTATCGCTGCCCCTGTGCATCACTCAGTGAATGGCAAGATGCACATTCTCCCTGAAACTCAGCCTGCCTTTTACTGAGCATGTTTGACTAGGCTCTGGAGTTGCTAACCTTGCCGTTAGAACAGCGTATTTAACTCAAGTATCAACTTTTTTGATGTTTTGTTTTTTGACTTGAACTCATTGCAGATGGTGTTACCCACTGGATTTATATGCAGGTGCAATTTAGCCTGTGAGTCTAAAGATAACTGCCTGATACGTTCAATGTGGAAACCCTGGTATGTTTTGACCTCTCTATAGCTAATGAACTTTGCAATCTGACCATAGTTTAAATCACATAAATATGATGCCTTGTGGATGGATGTTTTGTTTGGTGGTTGGTTGGTTTGTTTGTTTTTTTAAATCTAGCATTCAAATTTGTCACTGAATTAAACATGGAAAGTTAATTAAAATGCCTCTTCCTGTAGCCTGTTAATGGTTATTTCTCCTAAAACAAGGTAAAATATTGCAATTGTTCTGCTTCAGAAAGGACATAAACAGTTTAATTGGAAACTAATTACTTATTAGCTTTCTAACTGATCAACAGCGCATGATGCCAGAAACTAAGTGCTGCTCTTTCTCTGCATGTCGGTCCCTTAGTGAAGTCCTGGAGGTTAAGGGTAGGTAAGCCAGGGTACACCTTTTCACACCAGTAATTCTGTGCGTCTCCACTGTTTTCGAACTATCTTCTACAGGTGACAGCTGCGTGCACTTAACTATATTTTAAAAAATGTTGATGTTGAATGGGAAAAATACTCTTTTCCTGTGTGTGCATTTTTGTGAAGCAGTTTGATGTATAACAATGCTTCAAAGGGTTTCACTGGCAACACAAAGAGGAGGAGACATTGATATATATGTAACTCTTTTGTGACAAACAGAAGGTGCATTAACTTCATAAATTGAGATCATCTCGAGTGGAAGTAGCACGTTTCCTCTTCTAGTTTGGTTCAGCTGCAGCAAAAGGGGCTTTTACCTTGGCTGGTTCAAACTTCAGAATATTCTGATTTGGTTTTGATTTTGGGAGATGTAATAGATCCCCAATACTAAGAAGAAGCTTTCTGTAGTGCTCTTAAAATAACATGGCTATTTCAATGATTAATAGTATTGCACAGTACATTGGAGTGATAATATTAGACAGTGTGATTATTTTTTTCCCCCTCTGCAGTTTCAATGTTTTTTGTTTGGAATTCCTTTTTTTATTCGAGTGATACTTTTGTTGCTAGCAATTTTGTTGAGTATAGATTTTTATTTTCTTACAAAAATGTTTCATAAAAATTACTGAGTGTAAATGCAGGAGTAATCTGGGTCTGACCTGCATAAATGCTCACTGTTTCACCTACATCATGAAGTGATTGACTGCACAGGTGAGATGCACATCATCTCAGACTCCTGCAGAACTGATTTTTTTTTTTTTTTTTTTAAAACAAATCACAAAAGCAAAACCCAAAGCAACTGTTCTCAGCAGTTGAGTAACTTAAGACATCCAGTCTCCATGGTCCAGAAGAGCAGCACAGAACAGGGAACAAAGGCTACCCAGAAAAAAATGAACTCGGAAGACCTGTTTAGAGTTGCTGAAGTGGAGGGAGTATGTATGAGCTTTTTGTGAAGGTTTTCCTCTCTTGGGCACAAACCATTTCTTCTATGACCAGGCAGGAGCAAATCACAGATTGGTACCTTAAAGATATAATGCTGCTCAATGCCATGGCTGCTATTGAAAGACTCAGCTGTGCAAGGTGCAGTGCCCCTTCTGAATTTGGCTTGTTTTAACTACAGTGTGGTGTGGTTGCTGTGATGCTCCTGCAAAGTGTCATTATCAATTGGGTGGTCTGCATTTTTACTTTTTAGAAGTGTTATCTGTAAAGGCATCTTCTTGTTTTCAATGGTATTGGCAGCCTCCCCTCCGGTGCAGCTTAAGCTCCCTACTCAGGAGAACAAAAACCTGCAGAAAACTTTCATTCTGACCAGACGGGAGACTTGGTGGGTAAGATCACGGCTGCCAGTCCGTCCCCTCCACCTTGCTCTGATGGCCAGCTCTCCGCGTTTCCACTCTTAGGCTGCACTAAGTTGTGTTAAGGTCTGACTTGATTGGAGGAAAAAGAAGCCAAAAAAGTTGGCTTTAATGTGCCTTCTCTCTAGGGTCCTGTTCCCAATAACGATTAGTAGGTGGAGCAGTCAGGGCCCAGCAGGACTTGAGGAGCGCGAATCAAACGGCGCAGGCTGCGCTGAGGTGTTTTCCTGACCAAGACCAAAGGGGAAGCAGGCACCTGAAGTTACTGCTGCTGACATTCTTGTGATGTTCTTCTCCAGGTCTTACTTTTTAAGTAAAAGATGTGCTTGCTTATGTCTTGCAAGCATAGTTAGTGTTAATATTGCCATTAATATTGTAGTTATTACCTCAGAAATGTCAGTCCTGCAGCCAGGATTGTAATAGATTGTTTATGATTTGGGAAGAGAGATTGACTGAATCTTTATACCTGAATGTCTAGATAATTAGTGTAGCTCAAGGCAGAGGCTATATAAAGTATACCGCTTCTACAAGCAGTAATTAATTCCTTTCCAGCAGTTCTTGGATATTTATTTATTCCATATGATGTGCAGTCATTGATTTTTCTGCATTTACTGTCCCATCAGTTTAATGATTGAAGTCGGGGAGAGACATGTGACAAAGAAAAATATTTTATTATTACTTCATAAAGCAAGTCTAATTATTTTTTTCTTGTATAGAAATGTATTTTGCTGATTGAATGATCCAATATGCTATTAAGTACAAAACTTGATTATTTGCCAGGCTTTCATCATCATGGCTGATGTTACTAATACTTGTTAAGCAAAACTACTGTGAGCTTATTCTTGCTACCCTGCTGTGACAAAATACCTTCAGTAGCATTGCCAAAATGTCCATGTAGAACTGCAAGCTGTTGTGTTAAGTTCTGTTGGGACTATTTATCTGCTTAAAGGTAGGCTTTTATTTAAATCAGCGATGAATATACTTGAGGCAGAATATAAACAGCGATGGAAATAAAGTATTAGAGCAACTGCATGCAAAAGGTATACTATAAATTATTAAAAAGAGACTGCAGGGCAAATGGAAACTTTCCTAGTGTGCAATGATGAATTGCAAAAGGGATCATGCATAGATAGGTGTGGTGGTGGTGGCAGGATCTGTATTAAGTGGTTTGTGTATAGCTCCAGGCCTGCCTTATTTAGGCTTTGGTCAAAACCAACCTTTTTAGCCCATGAGGACTGTGTGCTGTTGTCAGCATCGCTTAGGTGGGAGTTCTTGTCGGTGTTAGGAAACACTCCGCTCTGTGAGGCTGGGCAGTGGCTCCATTTTGAATGGTGGTGGGAATCAAGTCAAGTGGAAGATAACAGGACTGAATGATGAAAGCTTTAACTAGTTCGTAGCTTTTTTTTTTCTTTAATTAGGGTAGATCATAAAGATGCTAACTTTCTTTTTGGTGATACTGTATCATTCCTGTGCTGCAAGTCCTCATGCATCTGTGCGGAGGAAATGGCTTATAACGTGTACATCTCCAGTCAGACATGAGCTTAATGGGACATAACGGGAGTCTGAGTGCTTCAGATTTGTGGTGGAGAAGGCAGAATCTGTAACAGCTGTTCTTTGAAATATAACTTCTCCTTCCACCAAGATATGAAAGAGATGAGGAAAACTGTGTGTGGAACTGCAACCCCTGCCAGTTAAATCCCATCTCTTACTGTAGTTTATTCTATGTTGAGCACCTTTGAAAGTGTGGATGCTTTATTTCTCCAGCTGAGGTGAACAGGATAATTTCTCTTGGATCAGACTGTGCAGTTTTAATTAACCAATGAGGTGATAATTGCTCTGCCTGCGGAAATCCCCCTCTCCTGAGGAGTGGAACATGATAGCCTCAGTGGTCCTGGTCCTCCTGGTCCTGGCTGAGGGCAGAGGGATTTGATCTCCCTTTCAGATGAATGGTTTGCTGCGCTGCTAACGCAGAAGCTGGGTAAACTGGTTCTGCCCAGCTTTGTGTTTGCCTGGGGAGACCCCGATAGCTGTGTTGGTTCTGCTTATGTGTTGGGGAGGGTGGTTCCTCTCCCTGGCAGGGGTGTTGCACACCTCACGGTGCTTGCCCCAAATCCACACGTAGGTATGGTGCGATATCCACCAGACTCTGAGGTTCTGCGTTGCTCTTCTGCTGGTGACACCTCTCAGTTCAGAGGTCCCTGCTTCCCCTGTGCTCCTCTGAAAGGGTGCTGCTTCCACCAGCAGGTCAGTTCGACTGCTTTCAGGGAGGGTCTGCACAAAGATCTGTTTTCACAGATGCTTCTCAGGAAGGTATTTTCTCCGAGTTAAGACATGGCTCTCTGAAGAGCCAAAGCAATGCTGGTAGTGGGCAAGAGAGGGGCACAGCTGCAGGCTCCTCTCCACTCATCCTTTTGCTCTCCAAGGCTGTTGCTTACTCCCACTTCAGCAGGAGGAACCTTGCCTGCCTGGGTGAATTCCGTGCTCGCTCTGTCTCCTCTGTGGAAGCGTACCCATTTCTACCTGTGGCTGTGCAAATGATACTGGAGGCATAAATCAGAAGGAAATCCTGAATTCAGAGATGGGAACAAATCTGCTTACAGCTCTCTTAATGAAGCTGCAGACCATTGTGCTGATGCCCGAGCTAGTGGTTTTGTGTATCTGCATGGGGCTACACAAATGGGGGAAGGCAAAGCAATCGTGGCAGCCTAACCCGTCTGCAGGTTTTCTATTTCTGTATTTCCTGGATCATTACCTACCCCTGCCTGGATCTCTTTGCTCATCATCCAAACGGCTGATTTCCTGAAAACGGTTCCTGTCTGGTTCCAGCCACCTCCAGCTCTCTTGGACGTTTCTGGAGAGGAGCCCTACTCTCAGCAAGCACTTAAGGATTAACCACAGCAGTGGTGACTTCTTGCCGGTGCTGGAGCCCCGAGTGGCGACTCCTCATTTCCCACACCTTCAGAAAGGTTTTGCTTATTTCTGCCAGACGAAGGGATGGCTCTGTAATGGCGCAAACCAGATCCAAGTCTTCAGTCGGGGATAGCGCGGTTACCCTCACCCTGTTATGCCGGCTGAGAGTGGTCGCAGGATTACGTGCAGAAATAAGGCAGCTTCTGTTTCATAGCAACAGCTTGTTCTATGAAGTGTGTGCCGCCCATTTCTTTTATAGACTGGCTTTATGGAAAGGAGGAGAATTCAGCGATAACCTCCTTGTTTCTAGTGTTAACAAAAAGTGTTCATGTATCTAGTTATTTAAGCTATTTAGGAACAATCTGGTGAGTGAACTGTTTAAAGGAGGATGATTAATGCATGCTAACCACATTCTCCAGCTGAAATTTGTTTACCACACTAAAATGTCAATATTATTATCCACTATTATCTTGAAGTGGTAGTATTTCCATCTTCAGACAATGCAGCATTTCTAGAATACCAAAGAGGCAGACTCAGTGAGGAGGCAGAGGACTTCTGAAGCTCATAACTCCATAAGTAAATCTTTACTTCATACCTGTTACTTTGGGAAATAACAAATGAGGTTTTGGTGCATATTTCTTAAAGTACAGGCATTTTCTCTTCACTATTTCAGGTGTCTTTATTTACATAAGCAGGAATAAAAAACCCTATGGAACTTCAAAATAGTTCTTATATAGTAGGTATGAGGATGTGATTCATAATCTCTAGGTGGGAAAACAATCTGTTTAAAATTATGGATAGTATTTGAAGTATTCAGGGTCTAAAGTGGTATGTGTGGGGTTTTTATTTATTATTTTTAAATTTGGGCCTTACCCTGGTTTTAGCAACAAAATGCTGCTCTGCTTCTTAAGCCTAAACCGTGAAGATACAGTCAGGAAACCAGTTGCCCAAATACCTGTTTGTAACAACGGAGTGGGTACTTGCAGATGTCTTAAGGGCTCCGTTATTTAAAGGCCAGCCCCTGTTTGACTTGTCAACACTTTAAAAACTCTGGCCAGAAATAGTTAAACTAGTGAATGTTTGGTCGCAAAGGATGAAAGTAAAATCCCAGTATGCATCAAAGCAGTTGCTCTCCGTTGGGATTGTCCAACTGCCACGTCCCAGGAGGAGAGGGGAGGGCTGGGACGGAGGAGGATGGCTGCGAGGAAAGGCTGCTTCATAGCCTGGGTCGCTGTGCTAATATGTTTAGCAAGAAATTAATCTGAAAAGGCAGAGGTTTTTTGCTTGCCAGTTTTTTACCTTGGCAAAAAATCCATAAAGGTGTATTTGTGCAGGATGGGTGCTTGCTGACTGAGCCCTGCTCGTTACAAATGAGAGGCCAAGAGGGAAATATGCAAAGTCTTTACTGGACTGATCCTTTGTCTCCTCGTGTGTCTGTGAGCACCCCAAACTGATTTGAAATGGTATTTCTGGAAATCAGTGGGTTTTGGGGGAATTGAATGGGAAGGGGAGGGTAGAGAGGAAACATCTGAATTAGTTGGGGTTTTTTTCTTTCTGTTCAGTAGCTTTTGCTGTTCCACAGTGCTGGATAATTTTCCAAGACCATCCCTTATAATAAGGGATTCTTTACAGTGTGGTATTTTAGGAGACTTTTAAACAATACTGGAAATTAATGGGAGATATTAATGGCTCATCATTATCGCTAATTTATATTCACTACAAAATCCTCTCATACTAGATATCTGGAATCCTAGTCGCCCTCTAATGTGTTTTATTGCATATCTGTTCTGAAGGATAGATACTGATTATTTGTGCCCACAGTTGTTATTACATACGTATCTCCCAGCCTGATCTGGAGGTGAGAATCCAAGTTGTTTGAATGCAAGACCTGGTTGCTGCAGGAACTTTGTGGCAACAAATTTTGCAAAAGAAAATGAAATCTTAATATCTGAAGGCTGAGCTGAAAATTGAGCCTAGTCTTATCTACCAGTGTAATTTTAAATCTTCTCAGACTTGTTTACCAGAACTGCTAGCTCTGGTGCAAAAGGCTGTGCAAGGCCCTTAAGTGCTTGGTCCTCTGCCTCCAAATCCTGTACTAGGGCTGCAGTGTGAACCCTCTGCCAGCTGGTAATAGCAAACACCTGTAAATGAAGAGAATGTTAGAGAAAACACCAACCCTCTCAACACTGCAGACATCAGGGTTTCTGAATGGTATGGAAGCTTCCAGATATTTCTATCGCATGATCTCATCCTGAACTGGTTTTTTTCTGTGCATGGTGCATGAGATGAGACTAGTGCTGGGGAGGAGATGCTGGAGTGCTGACTGAGATGCTGAAGTGTGGTTTTCATGGCATAGATGCTCCCGCAGCCCTCTTCAGTTCAGTCTGCTCCTTAGCAATTGCTCTGAGGTGCCGAAATACGCTCTGCAGCCACTGCTGAACCACCTCCAGCCAAACTCAGCAGTTTTAAAGCCTCCAAGGGTCTCTTGTAATGCTTGCTAGCTGTAGAGGGTTTTTTTTTTTTGATTGATTCCTGCTTTAGTGCCTTTGTGTTCTTAGCCCACAAACCTCACTGAAAGGACAAAGAGAAGGGATGATATAGCTCAGTCAATGAATTAATTTTAGAAAACACATCTTTCAGAATGCTAGCTGTCAGCGAAACCTTTGCCTTTTGGAAATATCTCTTAGCCATCTCCCTGAATTGCCACTTCAAAGTATTTCCAAGGTTTCCACTCTAATTTTTTTACCCATAATTTAACATCAGCAGTTTGCTCTTAAGTGCTTCCATGGTTGCTTTAGACAAGAATCAGTGTGTTTGAAATCAGGTGTTGCTATATGCAGTAAGGAGAATTGTGGGCATAAGTGGTCAGAAAACATCTTTGGTCTGAATATGAAGATTTAAAGATCCTTCTTGGTGATCCTTCTTGGATAAAGTATTGTTGTTTCTTTATTCTACCTGTCTGCCTAGATCTATCTTTTGATAACTTATAGTGAAACATGGGACACTGTAGTTTTGTGTTTCTAAATAGCATCTAGCACAAAGTGAGAGCTGCTTTGTTATAGTGGTCCAACTAGCAGCAATTAATAAAACTTCCTGAGCTTTCCCCCTGATTCTGCCTCCAAATGCCCTGAGACACTGAACCTGTTAAAAACTAGCATTTCTGTCTCCTTCCATTATACATATAATATGCCTTTGTAACTAGTGATTTTTGTTGTTGTTGTTACTGGGATATAAAACAAACTTGAAATGTTTTTTGCATAGGCTTTTCTGTATGATCTGCACTTGGCTCTCCTTAAGTAAGAGATTGCTTTGCTGAGCTGAAATATGCAATACCTATCAGAGGGGCAGAAGCCTTAAGGATGGTGGCACATTGGGATTTAGTTTGCTGTCTAAATCTGAATATTTGCAACATTTGGGAGTTTGGATTTTAAGGTTTGATACACACTGATATTTTAAACTAAAATACAGAAAACTTTATAGGGAACTAAGAGGGGAGAATCTAATTATATGTTAAATCTGAAGCATACTGGTGTGACTAATCCATCTAAGATGTGCATGTTTGGATTATTGCAGAGTGACCTTAGGGCATAAGGGCAATAAAAATTTGAAAACAATAAATTATATTGTCATTTGGCACACCTAATATACTTTAGCTGTGCATTGACTATTCCAAATGAGCTACCTTCTATGTTTATAAGCCAAACAAACCCTTCAATTGTAAAATTTTCTCTACTTCATCTTCGCTGTTGTCTTGCAGATGTCTTTTTGAATTAGACTAGTATTGGGTAATTCTGTGTCAGTGATGAAGCGCTTGGTCCAAACTACTTAAGGTCTGATGGTTTTCATTCAATGCAACTGTATGCTGTAAACCCAAATGCATGTTTGGTGGATGTATGTTAGTTTGCAGCAGGTGATGTGGTCTATTTGTGCATACATTCAGTTATTTAAGAATTTTGTAATAAGCTGAATGGAACTTTGTAAAATTCCTCTAATTTTCAGGAAGTGTTGCAAAGAAATTGCCACTGTGAAACTAAAATTCATAAGCAGTCTTTAAAAAAAAAAAAAAAGCCCACAAAAAGTAATGCTTATTCTTCTGGGATTAGGCAGGTATGCACTCTCTATATCCTAACCACAGCAGTATTACTGGATTTAGAAGTTGCAGAAATGAGCTTATAACTTTCAGTAGGCTTTCAAAGAAGGCTATCACAGTTACAGGTAACAGTAGTAAGGCTGTAATAAGTGAGGCTAGGAAGGAAATGTGACAGCTCCTGTTAGAGCAAATGAAAAAGTGGTGAAAAGCAAACAAACTTTTCAAGATCGAAGCCTTTACTCAAGTCTGAAACCAAAATATTAACTTCAAGCAAGCTACTGACTGAACAGTTGTCTTGTGTTTAATTTAACTATCACCTCGTAGCATCCAGTCATGCTGCAGTAGGAGTACTGGGAGATGTGCTACCTGCAAACAAGGAAGATATTTGTAGCATCTGGCAATATTTCTTACTGGGCTGACAAAACAAGGAGCCATCTGTACTCTACTGTAGAGTGCCTTCATCTGGGCTTGAATTTGTTGACAATGTTGGCTGAACACCCACATAACTTTTTTTTTTTTTCAAGAATATGTAAATTTATTAAAGTGCATTCATTTCCCAAGAAAACTGTGACAATATACCTAGGAAGTTTTCAGTAGTTTATTTTGACTTCTGTTATACTTTTTATGATGTCTGTCAATGAAGTGGATAATCTACATTATGCTTAGACATGTAGTTAAGTGCGGAACCCCAGGATTGGCCTGAATAGGGACTTGTAAAAATGAAATTTTAGGATCCAGCAGAAAACATTCTTGCTTACAAGTATGTGAATAAATCACAGGCAGAGAGCATGTTGTAGTCCCTTTTCTGTTTTCTGTAGAGATGACAAGAAGAGATATCTTTTTAAATTCTGGTGGTTTACATCTCTGCCACAAATAAATGTAACTTATGAAATTGAAAATTTGCCAGTAAGACCATTCCTAGGCTTTTGGAGCTGTATCGCAGCAATCTGCAAAAAAATAGACTTCAGGAAAAATGGTTTTAGGTCAACATTGGAAGCACCTTACCAAGACACTTTGATCCATGTGATTTAAAAGAAAAAAATTATAAACAAATAAAAAAATTTCTAGTACTGTGCCTGCAACTTCATGTGTGGAAAAGCCTAGGTGCAACTGTAGTATGGTTGTTTCACAAGTGCAGACCATACTCTCATGTTTTAGTAGGTTGAGCAGAAGCCCCTTGGAAAATGTGGTTCAGTCCTTTTACAGCCTTTGTGTTTAGCACATCATGTTAAATGTATTTGTGACCATCTGTATGGCAGTGATAAATGGCTTACTGGATCAGAGATCTGTGATAAATTGATAAGGAAACTTCTCCTTCAGTATGCATGTATCTGCTGATACCTGGAGGGATGTTATTGAATATCGGAGATGAAGGAAAGAACTCTCCAACAACTGGCAAACTGCTGCTTTTATCAGATAGGTAGACAAGAGTCTTGGAGGCATTAAAAAAAAAATTAATTCTAAGCAATTTAGATGTAAAGTAGATCAGTAATCACTTCGTGTAACATCTGTCAAAGAGTAAGACCTCTTGCCTATTTCTAAAAGCAAAAGTTCAGTGTAGCTAGTGGAGACTGGAAAGCTTCTCATCATCCAAGCAATCACCTGTGTCAGCACCTTTTTCTGCAGTCAGTAATATGAATAATTTAGTTCTTTGGTAATGGCGGTAAGAACTGTTCTCAAAGCTTCCTTTACATTACTTTCTAGTTATTATATACAGGCTTCCCCCCTGAACCCCAAAATTATGTATATAGAGATGAAATCCTTCCTTAATGACAGCACCATTGGAGTGCAGGAGTTGTGGAGAAAGAAGTGCAGTGGTGGTGAAATGAAGTCCAGCTCCCATGCTTATTCCCTGAAGTGCTGATGCTGTGGCTTCTCATAGCAGCTTGGCTCTTTCTCTACATTGCTAATCTGAATTGCTTGTGGAAGGTGTGTTGCTGTATATTTTTTAGGGTGCTTTTATGTTGCTTGTGGTGATGGAATGCCACTATAATTTTTGTGAAAGATTCAGCATAGGCTGTCATTGGGGATTTAGGAGTATCAGCTGCCAGGCAAAAGTAGGGATATTTAATCTCTTTCATGTTTGTGCTTTCTAGCTTCACTGAAACTGTGAGAAATCTTCCCTGAGTATACTCATCTGTGTAAAACACTGTCACTGGAGTTGTGTTTCTTGGTGGAGGAAAATGGGGGGGGGGTTGGAAAAAGGAGCTTTGTATTAAGGGATGAGAATGTTGTTCAAATTTGAGTCAGTTCAGTGAATGTTTCTCAAGAGAACAAACATGGTGGCAATGAATCTTTCCATGGTCCCAAGCCAGAGGAACTATGTATCTGCATTGTCGTCTTTCAGCTGCAGGTAATGTGATGCCTGCCTCTAGCAGGCTTGTTTTATTCAGCAAACGTAGGTAACCTGTGGAGATGATGTCAGTTCAGCTGTCTTCAGTATTCTCCTTCTCAGTGTATGAGATTCAGGTAATTCTGCATCTCAGAGCCATAACCCGACTAGAAAGCTAGTTGAATCCAAATATGTTGCATGGTCAGAGGCTAATAAGTTCTCACTCCCCAGTGTTGTCAATGAAACACGAAAAATGTAGTTAAAAGGATCGTGCAGATACACACTAAACTAGCAATGGTCTCCTCTAAATAAAATGCAGGCAGAAGGCCACCAAGGGAGAAATAGGTTCTAAATGTCCTGCTCTGAGTTTCCAAGGCATGGTTTATCTTTGTTTCTGAGAATGGCTCAGGGCTCTCGGAGCCAAAGCTTTTCTGAGTTGAGGGTGACTAAAGGGAAGCGGGGGAACGGAGGGGCTCTCTGACACCACTGTTACAGGGCAGGGTCGCTTTTAGCTAAGCGATGCTGATGTTGCTGAGGGAGGGGGAAATGAGACGGAGAAGCTCAGTGAGAAGTGTGTCGGGGCCTAAGGATGGCAGTCCCATCTCTAAAGGAGCAGCCCCAGTCTAACAGCAGGAGGGCAGTGACGTGGTGGTGAGGAAACTGAGTGTAATGAGTCTTTCTCCTTGTAACATGTCCCACTGCACAGAAAGTATCTTCCCAGACCTTTTGAAACAGGAGGAAATACTAAATTATGAGGACTATATTAAAAACAGGTTCTGTTATTCAAGGAAGGGCTACCTGGTTACTTGCTTGTTGGGCGTTGGGGTGATGGTGGGCATTACAAGGTGTTTGGACAGGCTGCTAGGAAGGGAAGGAGAGGACCCAGTGGCCAAGGGTCTCTTGCCTGTATCCTTGTCACAGTGAATTCAGAGGTTCTGGAAACAAAACTGCCATGTTCTCTAAGTCCTCTTTTGTCCCTTAGCAGTAATTAGGTAGGAAATAGAAGGGAAGAGTGGAACCAAATGGAATGCTGCTTAAACATGCACAGAGGAAAATAAAACCAAAACATGGTATACTTTTTTCTGCACTAATACCAGAAACCTAAGTAGTAAAATGTGGAACTAAATGCTTGTCTTTAAAGAGGATATCGACATAATATGCATCTTAAATGTGGTAGGAGGATGACAAATTCTGGGATAATGTTGTATCAAAGTACAGAGAAAGACAGAGTAGGCTGAGCTGACAGAGAAACCATGCTGTATGTTAAAGCTTAAAGTCAAGTCAGATCAGCCTGCCATGAGTAACATAAAATCCCAGTGAGTTTAAGCATAGAAAAGAAAAATATGGCAGTAGGACTGTATTATTGCCATCAGTGTGGTTATACCAACAGTGCTATGGAGGAAGATGGGAGAGGCTGTAGAGAAACGAGGTACGATGGCTGTGTTGTACCTCATCCCATGTGCCTTTTAATGTCTGTCTGGATTGGGTACCTGTCAGATTGGGATGGGATACTGAAACTAAGCTTTAGACACTGTCAGTGGCATGGGCCAGCTAGTGAGGGGATTCGTGAGGGGACAGGCAGCATCTGTTTCCTGAGCATTCCGAGCAATTTCAGAATGTCACAGTAGAAAAGCTGCCATGTGATAGTAAGGACAGCATCTCTGCAGAGAGCTAGCAGCATAACTGGTAGGCTACAGGTTCAAAGCACATGGTTTAAATTCTTTTCTGCACAGTGTGGTTAGGCTGTGGAGCTTGTCCTGTGGCACTCTGCATCGTTTCACAAAATGACGGAACACGTTTCAGAAGTATCTGTTGAAGGCTGATAAATAGGAAGACGGTATTTCTGGCTCAGGAGGTCCCAGATGCACAAGCTAGCGTGTGTTCTGAGGATGTCTTGGTGCATGCTTTGTTTCCTTATGAGCAGCTTCCCCAGGGCTCTGCTGTTGCTGGCTGTTGGAGAGCATAGGTGGGCTTCTGCTTGGCTTGTACAGCTTTTCATACCTCACTGAAAATAGGAAACAAGTGTATGTACAGACAAATATCTGTAAATTACACTAATGTTCTGTAGATCTTGGTTTTTTAATGGCACTTACAAATAAATCGTCTCTTCATCCCTTATATTTCTAGGGCTGCTCTTAGAGCTGCTGTCTTGAAAGAAGCAGGCAAGAGCTCTGCTCTGCTGTAGGTAAAGCAGGTAGGACTCTAGCTCATGCCTCTTGACCTAGAGCAAGCTCACCAAAGAGTAGACAGGATCACTGGTGAATGAAAAGTGAATTAAATGCTGTTTTGTTTGGGGTTGGTTTGGAGTCGTGCAATGGCTTGGCTTTTTTGGATCCCTCATCTGGCAGTCTGCACAGTTGCGTGCATCCTAGTGCTGACAGGAGCGTGAAAGTGGGAATGGGTGGTGAGGAGGAGGAGGAGGACCAGGGAAGGCTGTCCATGGAAGCAGACTGTGCCAGGCCTAGACCGTCAAGCTGTGCACCATGGCCCGCTAATGGAAGGCATGCGCACCTAATCTTTGCGCAAAAGTTGTATTTATTCAATCAAAATTGTTTTGCTTTTTGGAAACCAGTGTAAAATCACAGGTAGAGTTTCATAAACCTGTGTGATCCTGTTAGCTAATAGATTAGCCTGCAATAGCAAATAATATCTTTAAGTTAAAATGTTGCTAACAATAACCAAATTATAATTAATGACACGAGGTTTGCAGCAGTTTTACAGTAGGAATTTTAAAAAAAGTAATTTTTAGGTTAGGCTGCAGATACGTTGTGTCTGTATTGCCACATGGCTCAGAAGCCTCAGGAAGACTTCTTTAGAAATCTCTCAAGTTCTTTCATTGAGACTGTGACCCAGCAACTGTTTAAAGAGCTGGACTCTTTAAATTATTTCTATTTTGGGTGTTTTCAGGGCAGAAGAGAAGAATAAGGTTAGCACCAGGAAATATAGGAAGAGACAGGCCATACTTCATACAAAATAGGTCAATGTTCCCCACTGCCCGGGGTAAGCTCTCTGCTCCCCAGCATTTGTATCCGCTGCAGGTGGGATGGGGAGTGTAAACTGTGCATCGCCCTCTTGGGCAAAGGACTGAAGTGACAGAAATGGAGAGGCTCCTCTGAGGATGAGTAGCAGATGATGGAAGTTCACTGGTTAGCTTAAAGAAAAATTGCATGATTTGCTGAACATTATAGTGATTAAAGGAAGTCTACGCTGAGTTAACACACACTTAGCAGTGTGAGAAGCAGCTTTAAATAATGCAAATATTGCCAGCAGCTAATTAGGAATGGTGATCTATGAAGTCGTGTGTGTTGGGGGGTTTTTGTTTGTTTTTGTTTTTTTTTAAATAGCAAAGTGTTTTCCAGTACAGCCTTGAAAAGCATGTTGTCTTCCCTCAAACATGTGATAAAAGTCTGTTCCTGCTGGTGGATCTTCCTCTTTCTTTTCTGACGTGTATCAATGCCTTTGATCTCTCCTGCTCTCTTCATACAGCACATGGGAGTTGGTGTTTGTGTCCTTAATGATTTAGGGTACTGGAAACTGACCTGTACAGGGTATGTATGCGCAAAATGGATAACTTAAAATCCTATTTTTGAGCATACCTAATCACCATAATATCTTTTTTAAAGGAAAAGAATTAAAAATAATATGTATTTCTTCAAAAAGCAAAATTTTTTATTTTAAAGTATTGCAAAAAATGCTGACAGTTTTTACTTTAAAGCTGGTATCTAATAATGAAGACCTACAGAACAAAATATTAATTGTCCAGGTCTAAAACAGTCATTATAGAAATTCATACCATTAATATTCTTAGTAGCTAATGCTTAACATATAATCAGCTTTGTAGTGGTTTTTCACTAATTCTCCTAGTCTAATTTTGTGTATGTTTAATTGAGCTAGCATGGCTAATTCAATTTCTTTTATCAACTCTACCCATGGCAAAGGTCTGTGAAGCTATTTACATTGTTGAGCTGGAATGTGAGGGAGACTCTTCCCTCTCCATAAACTGATCGGTTCTTTTAATGTTGCAAGGTGCCCTGAAACCCACTACTTGTGTTGCAAAGTACATCTTGATTGAATTACGCTACTTACATTTCTGCCTATGCAAGCTCTTTTGTTCCTTTTCAGCTGTCCTACGAAACTACTAGAAATGTTTTCAGGTTTTGCTTTTTGTTTCCCCTTAGGTTTGTGATTTTTTTTTAAATTATTTTTTTATTATTAGTATTTTTTAACCTTGTGGTTGCATGTAAAAGGGGAAAAAAAATATCTAAGGACTGTGTGGCAGGAGCTATGCTATTCCTGCTAAGCTCCTTCACATGCTGGATGGGAATCTCCTTCCTCAGTACTGTGCATGACCACAGTTTGGTGAAGCTCATAGCTTAAACTATTACCATGATGCAATAATTTGAGGGGATACTGCTGTCAGGAGCAGGACCCTGCGTGCCTGTTAGGAGCCAAAGCAGCTAGAGAAACTGTCCACATAGCACCTGGGTGTTAGCACTGAAATCCTTGCCCCTGGGACTGTATTCTCTGGGCTTTGGAGAATAAGTTCCCTGCCTGCTTGCTTAGCTTCTGTAACATCGTTGGTGTGCATGGAGAGGATGGGAGGGACTTGTTTATTTTCCTATGTAATGTGAGCTTGAAAGGTGCCAGGAAGGTTGGAAATGATGAAAGCTCTGAGGAATTAAAGAGCAAGAGTGAAGACTGATACTGCACTAGATGGATTTTTTTTTTTAATTACATTTAAACTTCCTTTACTGTAGAAGCACTGTGACTCAGCTCATAAATCGTGAAGGATAGAAACTGTTTAGAGAATCTTCTTGAATAAAGGTTCTTGTTTTATGATGAGTAGATTCATTTCCCTTTAGGTGTTCTGGCTCTGTGATGACCCAGACAAACTTTTGTAAAAATATTTCAATTATTCTTTTTCTATGCTCACTTCAGTGAAAATGGAATGGACTCTCTGAAACACTTGAGTTGTGATACAAAAGAGGAATAAATCTGACTGATCTAACTAAAATGAAGAGGTAGAGTGCATTTGAGGATTCCCTGGTAGTATCTCCTACACAGACATGAAAAAACCCAACCCAAACCAAAGCTCTAAACCATTTTAAGATCACCTCAGATTTTAAGTGCTTGGAAGCAGAGATGGTACTCTGCAAATTTTAGTGTGTGCTTTAGATGTGTTTTTTTTTCCTGAGAAAAATAATTGCACATAAAGTAATGAGTAAAATGGTTCAATAAAGTAAGTTTTTTTTCTAAACATCAGAAAAGATCTGTGGCTGTCATACATAGGATTGCAGGTCTTATGCTTGGAGTGTTAACTTTTTTACATTAATCTTCCTATAGAATCTTCAGTTCAGTGATAATGTAGCTATTCAGATAGCGTTTAAACAGCAAAGTAGATATTGTTTTATCTGTTTTCTGAAGTGGAGAGTATCAATACTATTACTTTTACAGCGGAAATTCCTGGGATCAATGAAGTCCATAAGGCTTTCTTTGCTTGAGAGCATTTGCCATCTTAAAAAATAAAATAAAAAATCCAACAAACAAACAAAATTCTCCCCCAAACTTCCCTGCGATAACACAAAATCCATGTCCTATATATGAATATATGTTAAAGCTTCACTGCACTTGACTATTAATCTTAAATTATATCTCTGCATGAATATTTCTGAAGAAAATAGGACAGCTTATTAGTGGCATAGTTTTTTATGTATGTGTAATTTCTAGTAGAACTACATTTGCACAACTAACTACCCTCAGAGGTGAAGTGTATTCAACCCACTGCATCCTTCATTTTGGCCACCTGGCAGAGGTCCCTTTACTGGCAAATGATGATTATTTCCACCCCCCTGGCTTTTACTTGTTTGCAGCTGGATAAAGTGCAAACAAAACAAAGCAATCCTTGTTTGTAGTGGGGATCATCCAAAAATAGAGTGTTCTAAGCCAGAGAAGGCGGCAGGTTACTATTTTAGAAAAGATACAGATTTGGCAGGAGGGTTTTATCTGAAGGAAAGTTGTATGATTTCTATATAAAGTTCCCAGCTTTGTGGATCTGACAGATGGGGGTGTCATTTTTCAGGATTATGACTCATCTCATATATTCTAACTATAGTTATAACACTTCTTGAGAGGCATTTCATAATTTGCTCACTGACAGGAGTTTTTGCAGTTGTCTGCAGAATGAAGATTTTTCTCAGCAATTCAGAAGTGGGGCAACCACTTCTTTAAGTGGGATCCTGCTTGGGGCCCAGCTCTGGATTTTGGAAAAAAGGGGTAAATGGACCAAAGGTGCATTGTTATAGCTTTTCTCATTATGTTAGCTTTCCAAACCTGCAAGGTCACTGCTGTTTGCAGAGGAAGTCAGTGAGAGGGGTAGTATGTATCAACCATGGGGGAGGAAGAGGAGAATAACCTCAAATACACCATACTCAGGTGTATGAGATTATCTGCTATTTTTTGCTTTTTGAGCTCATCTGCCTGCAGTTATGGTATAAAAGGCAAAGATGATGAATAACCACAAATGTTGCAGTTTTCAAAACCTGGACAAAAAAGGGAAGTTCTTTAGACACCTGGTAGGGTTGCACCCCCCAAAAATGAAGATGTTTGCCACTTCTCCTTATTGGAGACATGATTCTGTTCATCATGATGATACAAGAAGGTATGAGGTGACAGATGAGAGCTGACTGATTTGAGGGAGGGAAAGGAATGGGACCAGAGTTTGTCCCTGTCCTACAGGGTATGGGGGAGAAGAAAAGACCAAGAAACCTTTGCCACCAGAATTTCTGTGATCATCCCAATCAGTTCTGAGTTTCCTGTGTCTGCAGCTTGGTAACAGAAATAATACAGCTCTCCTGAAATCAGTGGGAACTGGCGAATGTTCAGCATATGATTTAAAGCGGGCAATCTTGGTGCTTAAATACAGTGGGCATACTGTTAGCCATTTGGTGGGACGGGGGTGGGAATTGTATTTGACTCGCATGGTGAGAAGAGATGGAAAAAAGAACAAAACCTCTGACCGCATGAGCACCGAGCACCGAAATGTTGATTTAGTGCTGCAGCACCTTGTTCTGTAACTCCCACAGCTTTGCCAGTCTTGCCTGCTTGCTTAGCACATGCCAGCTACGTTGAGGTGTCTTCTCCTTAGATGAGGGAAGACGCAGTGACTGGAATTAGGCATGACCTGTTTTCCTCTTAGTGCTAATAATGTTAGTGACTGCCTTTGCAGGATTTTAAACACCTTTTGTTGCTTGAAAAAAAAACCCAAAACAAAACCCCCTTCATAATGATATTGGCTATTGCACTGCATGACCCTGAGCGTAGCTTACTGTGTAACAAAGAAGTATTTTGCTTCCAGATGACAGCATGGAGGAACATTAGCGGAATCAATATCGCATTAAGGATTCAGGCTCCATTAGGTTGATGTGACACATTATTTTCTCGGAGCGCTGACATCATGCTCGGTTACGTTCATTCCTGGATTTTCACGAGGTAGCGATAGCGCTGAGTCAGCCCTACTGAGAACTTCAGTCTCTCAGGAGATCCTCCCTTGTGCCTCCTCCCGCGGCACGGTCGCCCAGTTATCTTCAGGGAGGCTACAGCCGGTGCTGCAGCCGTCGGGATGCCCTAGCACCGCGGTCGGTCCTGGGCTTGGTGCTGGCTGGGATGCTCGAGGCAGTCCTTGCAGGCCTTGCCAGGTGGCAGAGTTATCCAAAAGTGGAAGGTAGGTTGGAAGTGGTCTGTAGAAAGCCACCAAAGGAAAGGGTGATGTCGGGGAGGTCAACAGGAGAGTGGATTTCTGCATTGTCATTTCTGTAATGATTTGCGTGATGAGGTGTGGTGCGATAGCAGGGTACTGGAGTGGGACTAAAGAGCCTCAGCTCTGCTCCTTAGTTATGTCTGTGGCCTTGAGAAATTTGCTCTCAAATTTCCCCGTAGGTAAATCAGAAAAATAATGCTTATCTTTCTATAGAACTTTGAGATGCCCAATAGAAAGGTGGTGAGTATTATTACTCAGACTTGGTTCTTCTTCCCGTTTCTCTTATTAATTTTTGTACATTAAAATGGTAAATATTTACATCTCTTACTCTGGGAAGATTAATTTCTCACTTAAAGATGATGTTGTTTTATGCTTGCCAGATTATTTCTTTAATAACGATTACGCCAGTGTGCTGTAGGAGAGGCTACATCAAAGGAAAATGACAAAATGGTTTGAATTTCAAAGGCACGATGTTTACTGCATTGTTTGCAGTGGCTGGTCGGAAGGGACTTCCCTGATTGAGTATTCAGCTGTGTTTCCAGGAAACTGTTGGTCTCCATTAACACAGTTCATTCAAAGCCCAGGAGTAAAAATTCGTGGTGTCATTTATGCAATTAAAGAGCTTTCATAGTTATGTTAGCAGGTCTTGTAAAGCTTTATCAAGTAGGGAGGTAAGGCGACAGTTTGTAAAAGCAGCTGCATAAATTGTTCATCTACAAATACGGTCAGTAATTTAAGTTTCTAACTATAGATTTAGATTGTCTAACACTATACTCTTGGTATTTAATTTTGGGTACGTCATTGGAAAACTTTAAAATGTGATTTTTAAAATGTCTTATCAGGTATTCCTTCTTCAATTCAATTCTCCATCAATGCAGAATTTCATCTTCCCCTCACTAATGAAGTAAATAAATCAATACAAATGGCTTGCATCCATAAAGTCTACCGAGTTCTAAGCTTATGCAACACAATGAAGTCCACAAACGCTCATTTTAGTGCCTCGGCTCTGGTTTATGAAGCAGCAAATTGGTAAGGGAGGTAATAAGGCTGGCAGGAAAGTTAACAAGGCAAAATTTCCCTTCTGGAGTGGTCCATTTTGGACTCTTTCCTGCTGTTCTATTTGGAACATGCTCTATGGGCTTCCCAGCCGTTCCCGTCCTCCTCTGTTGGGAGGCGCGTGAGCTGAGGCTGCCGGTGCCGGTGCGGACACCCCAGCGCTGTGTGTGTGCTTCAGGCCTCTGCTCCCGCTGCCCCCGTCCTGAGGCACTGGTGCTGCTGGGCAGTGCGGTCAGTGGTGGTGGTAGTCTCCTCTCCTTTGGGACTTTCATCGCTTTCTGCTTCTGGGACGCTCAGTGGTTTTTTTCCTTTGGAAAAAGGATCGCTTCTTTACAGAGAAATGGAATTAACAGTTGGGAGGAAGCAGGTGACCAGTCACTGTTATATACTATAAAATATATGTGAAGTATATGTATATATGTAAATTTTACAATACACCATATTTATAAAATTATAGATTATATATGTGTAAAACATGAGTATGGGCTGCGTATATATACACACATGTATATGTGTATACATATATACAGCCATACAGACATGCACCATATATATGTATATAAATAAATAAAAGGTTTAAATCCTGTACATAAACATTTAAAAGCTGCTCAGATGAAGACATGCTTTGAATCTGATATAACTTCTCATTTTATTATTACCGATATGTTTATTTTTTGTTGGAGCCTGGAGGCTGTATGCAAGACTATGGCGCTATGTAAAATACATAGTAATTTCTCCCAGACAGGAACTGAATAAACAAGGTGAACTGAAGGTAGAAGACAGGCATGGAAGAGACACCTGGACTTTGCTGCTCTTTGCTTTTACCTACTCATTTGCATTAGCTTCCCCAAATCAGGATATAACATAATTATATGCTGTTAGAATAGGTGATGTTATGAGCTAACATTTGGTGATCTTTAGTTGACTGATTTGTTTGTTTGTTTAGGTTTATTAAAATTATTTACTAAAATTTTTCAGTTGTAGTGAAAACAATTTTTTAAAAAAATTTTTTTCTGTCAGTAAAGGAAAAACTAATGTAGTTTTGGAGAGCAGTATGTTACTTTATTGATACTTCTGGCTTTAGAGATTAAATCAGTGGGAATTATACAGTGCTCTGGGGAATTTATAGCTAGCAGTAACCAAGCAGGGACTTAAAACCTCCCCAAGCAGTTGCACATCTGCGTAAGGAGGTGGTGCAGTGCTGGAGGTGGAGCCCAGCAGTGTGGCTGTGGCAGTGCACGCTTGGTCTGCTAATTGGTCATGGTCTGATGGATTTCAATTTGTGTCTAGATTGGATCAGCAGAAGAGCTGGGAAGGGAACTGAATTTTCAGTCTCGTTCACTTAGGAAGCTTCAGCTTGATGAATACTAGAAATAGTTGGGAGCTCACTTTGTCTCAGGGTGTTGTGATTCGAAAAATTATTTGGTAGACTTGTCTGAAGGCAGTTTCTCATTGCATTTAGTGTGATGTGTGCCTAGCAGAGCTTGTGCTGTGACGGCTGAACTGTAGCAGCCCTACTCAGTCTGTCTGCCGATGAGCTGTTGCCTCCTCTAATTTAAATTTCGGATTTTGTTTCCTAAAATGGATGTTCCCTGACTTCCTAGGGCATGGCTCTATTTTTGAAGGAGTTGGTAAGAGACACTCGTGTTTGACTGCCTTTTGAGTTTCTTCCACAGTGCAAGCCAGTTCGCAACATAGACAGCTGTTCCCGTGGCCTTTTGTGCCCCCTCCCAGCCTCTTGCCCCCCCAGTCGCTGTGGAGGGGCAGAGTGGGAAACAGAGGAGGCCTTGGCACTGTGCAAGTACTGCTCACCAGTTGCCAAAACTGGTGGGTTATCACCGCAGATCCAAAACCCAGCACCATGTGGGCTGCTGTGAAGGAAGTGAACTCCATCCCAGCTGTACCCAGTGTACTATGATATGATTAATTTGAAGATACAAATGACATCAGTATCTGTAAGCTATTATTTAATTGAGGGCAATTTTTAATGTTATCTACTTTCATTTAGCTTATTGTAACTGTGGGTAGTGGGTAGAAAATAAATACTTGGTTTCTTTTCTATTGCTCTCAGAAATAGAGAATTGTGGCAGATGAAATCTAAGGAATAGAAAGAAGAAATGGTTCCTTTTAGTAAAGGCAAGCTTTATACTTTTCTCTTGCCAAGCATGCAACTTTCATAGCTGGAATGTTTTTCCATTCATGCTGTCTTGGGTACAGACAAACTGTTCATTGCCACAACTGAAATGTCCATATACAGCATATCTAACGGACAAATTTGGTTCAGAGGGCTTTGTAAATGAATATTACATGGAAAAGTGCAGATGAAAGAGCCCTGAAACACTGTCTTTAACATCATACTAATTCACCAGGACATGAGTTTGCCATACGTACACACATGTAAAAGGAAACTCTTTCTTGAGGTACGCTCCAATGATGATAACGCCTAATATATTGTGTTTCAGTGGGAGTCTGTTTCCACTCTTCAGTTCTCTGATGACTGTGGATATTACAGTGCTCTGCATGCCTTAACCAAGAAGTTACACTGCTGCGGTCTTGGTCTGCTTCATTGGTTAGACACTGAATAGCATTAAATTGGAGTTTATTGATGCAGAGGGTATAGTGCTGTGTTCAGCAGCTGGATAAACATCTATTTGGAGAATTGAATATAATGTTTTCTGGAAGATGCAGGTATCTTTTTCTCTCTTGTTGTCCTTGCTTCTATTGCAATAAAAAAGGGAATTTGCATAAGGTTTAAAGAGCCGTAACATTAGTTCAGAATTCATAAGGTGAGAGAGTAAAGTTACTGGCTTTTGCAGATTTAAGACCATCTGTAGAAGGACAGATTGAAAGCAAGGTTAAATGCACCATGTCAAAGGAAACATACCACATTACCTGCTCCTTCTGTTATTTATGCACTCTCTTGTTTCTGTTTAGCCCTGTCTTTTTAGGCTGCACTAAGGTGAATGGATAACTTTATTTGAGGGGAAGAAAAAAAATTGTTTGTATTTTATTTAAGCTCTTCCAGAGAAGGCTCTTACCTGGGGAAGCAAGAGGAGGTAGTTGAAAGGGAGGAGGTGTATTTAACCCCCCTCCCAGGGATTCACAGCCTTGTCTGATCAGCAGGCAGATGGTCTGTGGATGTGAGAACCTGTTCTCTACATCTGTTCCTGCCTCATCCTTCCCTGTGGTATTCCCGATTCATGGATTCCTCTACGGGCAGTGAGGAGGGCTTCATAGGACTTGGTCTCTTCTTGGGAAGATCAGCGGAGGATATAATGTCTGTGATGGGCACTGCAGAGTCCTCAAGAACAGTTCTGTGGGGGGTTCTTTGATGTAAATTTGGGGAAATTGTACCTTAGTGGCTGGCCCTACAGGTTGACTGAGGCAGAGAATCTATAGTTGAGTAGTCTACCATTTAGCAGACTTTCTACCACTTCCCCTGTTGAAATAGTACAGAATAGAAATTATATAGGAAATATAACATTGATCTAATTTTCATCAGCAAAAGTAACGTGCTGCCAGATGAGGAGAAACAGACGCAGGGCTTCTGGAGATCTGGGCATGCCATTCTAATGTGTCTTGGGAACATGCACTGTGAATGCTTGCATTCTTCTAGATGGTGCTGCAAAACATTTAAGAAAAATGGGTCAGCTTTTTTTTTTACTACTATGTCTAACTTGTTTAATATAATGATGCAAGAGATTCCTTGAAATAGGGGCTGATCCTGCATCTATTAAAGCAAATGGAGAATGAATCTCATAAGTAAAATCTTCCAGTATTTGCATCATCTTGACTTTTATTGGTAATTAATTTTTATAAGCGTATGCGAGAAGCAAGTAACGATGAAATCACTGCCTTGACATATTGTCAGAAACTGTTTATGATGCATCCAGGTTTCTTAAACTAGTATATGAGTCCTGTGGAAAGATGGGAAAGTATACTCACCCAATTCATGGGTGAGGTAGAATGAGAAATTTAACCTGTTTAAGTATGTGTGTAAGTCTCACTGGTGAGATGCAACTTCTTGTTTCTCTGCCATCTATGTTGGTAATTACTGCACTTTACCATGTGGTTTGGAGGAGGTCTGTTTTTATTTCAATTTCATGAAGCAGTTCCATTGCTGCTTCAGATCTGGTATCCTCAGTAAAACATGAGGAGCTGTTCTTCCTGTAATTACAAGCTTTTAAAATGTTAATCTTTCATGTTTTCCTCTTCTTTCCTCTGCAGTTAAGTTGTTGCCATCATTCTTGGCAATTAAGTGTTTTATTAGCAAGCTCAGTGTATGCCCTTAATTCCCTCTAAGCAGAAACAGTCCTTGATTTAAAGCTGTGATGGCAAATAATAAATGGGAAGTCATTCCTTCTAAATGATGATGTATGGTAGCCTTGCTTGGATTTATGTAAAGTGTGGAATGACTTATCTTTTGGGACAGCCAATAACAATGTTATCCTATGCCTTCAAGTAAGTTTGAGATGGTCAAGTAAGGAAACTTTAAAAAAAAAAAAAAAAATCCTTCCTGCTGCCTCCTCTCCCCTTGAAAGCTATGGGAATACTAGGCTGGACTTGAGTAACCCACCATCCTCCCACCCCCTCATTGGCTGTACCTCTGAGGACAGCTTCAGATGACATGAATGAGGTAAAGCCTGCCTTTCTGTCTTTAGTGGTTTGGCAGTAAATTAGGCTTCAAATGCAAATTTGATTTCTGACTTTTTTTTTTTTCCTTATATATTTGACAATGTTCTCATGCTGAAAAGATGTGCTCAAGCTAGTCTTTGATCTCAGACATTGTTAAAACAAATGGAAATTATTCTTTCAGGGGAAGCTGGAAATTACAGGAGACTGTAACTGTAGGTGAATATATATTTTGCAGGTGATTATTCTTTAAACATAATAAATTCCACTGGAGAGAAACTTTCAGTGTATTCTGAATAGATTTTTTTTTTTTTTTTTTTTTTTAAATCTGTTATCTGATATCTGGTACTCTCCATTTCATGCTCACCTGCTGGCTGGGGCCAGCAAGTGAGGATCTTTGCAGGTGAGGACCACACTGAGGCCTGAGTCAAGATCCTCTGAAGTCAGTCAAGTGGCTCCTGCTGGCATCCACAATCTCCTGATCAGGGTGTATGCAAGTGGTGGTGTGATATATGATATGCTCCGGATTTAGGTGAAATCAGTGTTTTCAGTGACTTCAGTGGCATTTTGGACTATACCTTATCCTGTATGGCTGAAGTTTGTTTTTCAGTGTAAATGTGTGTACATGTACACAGATATTGTTGCATGCCTCAATGCCATCTAAACCGAACAATCTGTGACTGGTTAAAAATGTTTTTAAGTTGGAACAGCTGTCGTGGTTTAACCCCAGTCAGCAACTAAGCACAACGCAGCCGCTCACTCACTCCCCCCCACCCAGTGGGATGGGGGAGACAATCAGGGTGGGGTGGGGGGGAGGAAAGATAAAACTCCTGGGTTGAGATACAGGTTTAATAGAATGGAAAGGAAGAAACTACTACTACTACTAATAACAATAATAAAATGACAGTAATAATAAAAGAATTGGATTATACAAAACAAGTGATGCACAATGCAATTGCTCACCACTTGCCAACCGATGCCCAGTTAGCTCCCAACCAGCAATCCCCTCCAGGCCAACTCCCCCCAGTTTATATACTGGGTATGACATCACATGGTGTGGAATATTTGGGTCAGCTGCCCTGGCTGTGTCCCCTCCAGCCTTCTTGCTGGCTGGGCATGAGAAACTGAAAAATCCTTGACTTGTTGCTAAGTAGTGTTTAGACTAACTGACAACATCAGTGTGTTATCAACATTCTTCTCACACTGAACCTAAAACATAACACTATACCAGCTACTGGAAAGAAAATTAACTCTATCCCAGCCAAAACCAGGACAATGGGCAAGTTCCATAGCTCAGCCTCCATTTCAAATTTAGTAGTGTTCTCCAAATGGTTAAAAGAAAGAGGAAACATTTTCATTACTATGGCCTCAAAGGGGAAAAAGTGAATCTCTTAGTCAAGAGAGAAGCAAACAGATTATCATCAAAATCCCAGTATTGGGCTGAAGCAGACTTGAGTGAGTACAAAGAGCTGATTTTCATCTCCTGCCTTTTTTAATCAAAATTATTTTTGCCCGAGTTGTCACAGACACTTCTACAAAGGGAAGGACAAAGTGTCAGGGCTGAGACTACTGTGGGGAGCAATAGCTGAAACAGCAGAAGCACTTGAGGTGTCCTTGTGACGAGAGGAGTCCTGAGGACTGGTAAGCTTGCAGGGCAGGGTTCAATCCCAGGCAGAAGCTAAATGCAGATTTGCAAACAAGAACTATTGGCAGCTCTGGGAAGGGTAAAGGGGAGGAAAGCCGAGTAGCGTATGACTAGAAGGACCCAAGGGATGCTTGTGTCCTTCTATCCAGGGATGCTTGGAGCAGCAGAGCTAACGTTACTGAGGGCTGCCAGCTCAGATCTAATGTCTTGAAAACATACCATGCCTGGATTACCTTGTCAGAAGCCATCACTGCAGAGCCTCAGGAACTAAAATTGGATTGGCATTTTGTCTTTAGTGATATTGTAGGGCTGCATTTGTTATGGATGTGAGGATATCTGGTATTCTAGGTATAGAGAATGGTGCAGAGGACCGTTGCTCAAGAAATAAAAATAAGACACTCCCTAAATAATGGCTGAATTTTAGGCTGGGCTTCAAGATGGCTTTCCATGATAGTGTTAGTAACTAATTAACCTTGTTAGCTGAGGGATCAGTGAAGAGCCAGGTGGAAGCCTTCCCATGTCATTGAACAGTCCTTGGCAAGGCATTTTGACTTTTAGTCTGATTTTTATATGCTGTTGAGGGAAGGATTGCCAGTACAGTAAGAATTTGGGAGAAGGAAGAAGTGACTTAAAAAAAAAAAAAGCCTTCTAAGTGCCAAGTCTATCATCTGCTTTATTAATATGTCATTTGCTGTGTTTACTGAAAACTCCAGTCATGCTGGGAGTTATCCATCTGATATGATGCATGTGCTACGACTGTTTCTCCTAATAAATCTGATTTTATCAGCTCTGTTTACAATATGGAAAATCGTGCAACTTATGCTAAAGCCTTTACTGAGAAAGAATGTCACAGTTAAGGTGTACACTGGAAATACCAGTTCTGAGAAGGTCTTAAAGATGAAAAGGAAATATAAATTTCATCCTCTGAGTGAGAGGAAAACCAAGTCATTGAGCTGTAGCTAGTATAAGTTCATGCATTTCTGTTGGATAAAATAACTGAGAGATAAAACATGAGGACAACAGTAAGAGAAAGGGCTCCCTCTTCAACAAACAGACTGGAAACACATTAATACTGTGGTGGAAAGGACAAGTTTAAGAAAACAACAGGCTAGGAGTAACTTCAGGTATGCTCCATTGCCATGAGCCCCTGAAGTGTGTAGCAGAAGAGGGGAGAAAGAAATACCCAGCTCCTCATCCATAAACTGAAATAAAAGAACAACTCAGAATTATTTTTGTGCAAGAAAGTCTTAGCATTATATTTTATTTTTTCATCTATGTTACTCTAAGCTTGAAGTATTCAAGTACAGTCTTTCAACTTAAAGACAGATTGGGCTGCAAGCTACTTAAGGCAGAAGTTTATTCAAGACAATATATGTGAGATTAGCCTGTCAGTGCTATAATTACAGAAGTGAATCCTGTATTGATCGGTTGTTCCACTAGCTGCTGCAGATCTGTCCCCTGGACAGAGACTGCAGGGCTTCTTCCTTGCTTGCTCAGTTTTGTGCTAGTTCAGGCTAACCTTAACTCTTACTGCACTGCTTCCCTCTTGTTCAATATCTGTGGGTTTGTTGGATGTGTTTAAATTTGTTAAATATGTGACTGGGCAATAATTGTAGCACTCTAACCATCGAAACCTAGGTAACAGAAAAGCTGTTCTTACCTATTCTTCTTCCAGACAGAACTGCCTACGAGTTCCTCATTTCATGTCTTTGTACTTTTCCTGATGACTTCTTAAATCTTCAATTTATACAAACTAAACCAAGGTTTATGCCTATGTCTGGTAACAGGGCTTTGGATTTTGTAATCAAAACCTTCTTGCTTGTGAGAATGAATTGTGTTTTCATCCTTATTTTTGTCTAGTGCTCAGACTCATCACAGAAAAAAATGTGACAGGTAGAGGGCATTTGTTCCTTTTTCAGGGGAGCACTAAGGTTGACTACAAAAGGATGCTGCTAACCTCTGTGTATGCACTGTCCAGCACAGGTTTTGTTGCTTACAGGATTTACAGCATGTTTCCCTGCCACGCTTGTTTCTACAGGCTTCAAGGTCCAGTTTAGATATTGGTACTGTGTCAGCAGCAAGAAATTTCCCTTGAGAGCTGTAAATAAGAGTCTCTGATTAGTGTCTGGTAGTGGAGACATTTATTCCCATGGATGCACCCATGAACTCTGTAATAAAGCTGGTTCTGTGGGCTGTGTCAGAGATGCAGTTGTTTTAGCCACTGATTTCTCTCAATATTTTTACCTGTTCAAATCCCTTTATTTTGTTTTGAGTTTCTTTAGTTGTCCTGGACCATCAATGCGATTGCCAGGCAAAGCAGTCTTTGAGATGTGTTCAGTCAGGTCAGGTTAGCTGGGTCTTCCCACACCTGAAGAAACTCTCAGGTGATGACAGCCACTGTTCTTGGCTTTGCCAGCTGAAATGCCTTGTGCAAACGACTGTCACCTGTACAGTACTGCACCTGGACAGCCTTGCAGGGCATGGCTTCAACCAGATGCAGGTTATGAAGCCACTTGCATCACACTGAGCATTTAAACAGTCTTTGCCAGTTCTTGGAATTAGGTCAGTAAAACACATCTTCTGACTGGCTTTTCTCAATTTTGGCAAGCTGAACGATAGCGCAAGCTGAAGGTCTGGTATTTGCGCAGCTAGCACGTGGGTTGGGACCAAAGTATCCTCAGAGTATCCTGAGAGCGTTCCTGTTTCTTTGTGAGGTGAGAAGCCTTCGTGGCTTCAGCCAGCCACTAAATACCTGATGGTTCAGGAGCCACAGCAGGTCTGTTGAGTGCACCCTGTCAGGAATTTGTGCCTCTTCAAAGTGGCTTAATGTTAACTTCATCATGTCTCTCAACCCGAAGACAGTGACACTTAAGTATGTTATGAATACTTAGGCAATGTTAGAAATACTTTTTCAGGCTTTAAAGTTAGCAGGATATTTATATGCTCAGCTGAATGATGCAGAAATTCCATTATCTCAGTTCAGCTGGACGGATGTCCTGCTCTGGGCAGGACTCTGAAGATTTTCTTATCTCTTTTTTTTTTTTTTTTTTAATCCCCCCCTCCCCCCTTTGGGTTATTTTACTGCTTTGTAACTGTGGCGAAAAAACATTCTGTCAGAGAACAGTGTAAGTGATGAGCATGCATGTTGCTTGCTTAATGTTCTTGGTAGTTTGTTCCATTTGTTGCAATTATAGGATCCAATAGCTTAGAAGTTGTTCTGAAAGCTTTTGGTTAGGGAAACTGATGAAATGCAGTAGAAGTTTGTGCTTGCATATAGATACTACGTTTTTGATAAGTGTTTTTGTTGTGGTTTAACCCCAGCAGCAACTAAGCACCACACAGCTGCTTGCTTACTCTACCCCCCTGCAGCAGGATGAGGGAGAGAATCAGGAAAAAAAGTAAAACTCATGGGTTGAATTAAAGACAGTTTAATAGGACAGAAAGGAAGAAAATAATAATAATTGTAATAATAATAGAATATACAAAACAAGTGATGCACAATGCAACTGCTCACCACTTGCTGACTGATGCCCAGCCAGTTCCTGAGCAGTGGCATCCAGCCAGCTTTCCCCCCAGTTTATATACTGGGCATGACATCACCTGGTATGGAATACATACCCCTTTGGCCAGTTTGGATCAGCTGTCCTGGCTGTGTCCCCTCCCAACTTCTTGTGCCCCTCCAGCCTTCTTGCTGGCTGGGCATGAGAAGCTGAAAAATCCTTGACTTTAGACTAAACACTACTTGGCAACAACTGAAAATGTCAGCTTGTTATCAACATTCTTCTCATACTGAATCCAAAACACAGCACTATACCAGCTAGTAGAAAGAAAATTAACTTTATCCCAGCCGAAACCAGGAGAGTTTTTTATATTCTTTATCCTACTCCAGTAAATGCCAGTTCCCTCTTCCAAAGTGTTTGCTGCTGTTGTTGATGGCTGGAATTGAACCCTGTCATTCTGAAGTAACTGTGATGGAGAGGAATGTATGTTCCTTGTGATCAACAGTGGCCATACTGAGTATATCTCATGCATGGTATTTCCACAAACAGAATGTAGCCACTGTTTTGTTTTTTATACTTTCATGTTACTAGCATCTTACTTGAAAGATTAACTTTGTATGAAGTTTCTTTTACTTAAACTCTGTTAATACCGACCTGGATCACTTGAAGCACAGAAGATTTTAGTTCCATAAAAATGCATAATACATTTGAGCTAATAAAAAATTAGCCTTCTTCACTTTGAAGTTAATATCCCCCTCCCCAAACCCCCCAAAAACCAACCCCCCACACCCCACCTTCAATTCTGTTTACTAGCAAAAGCTAAGATCTCACTTGCTCACGTGTTATCTCAATAATATCCCCCTACAGTTTTCCTGGGGGCCAACCCGATGCCTTTGCTGGAGCTGACTGACTCTAATCTTAGGTCAGAATTCAAAAAACAGGCTAAAAATAATCTTAGTGTAGATTTTTATTCCCTTCCACAAGCCATAGCAGCAATACTATATGAATATTAGTTATGTTAATAATAACTGAATAAAACATTTGAATCGGAGATTCATCTGATTTCTGTGAATTGGAATGGTGAAGCATACAAGAATATTTGAAATATAATAGGATGCTCTTGGAGAGCAAGTTACTTTTAAATGGGTGGAATACATGCATAGGCAGCAACTGCAACTCTTCTGTTAATTGCTCTAGACTCCTGAATTAAAGATGCAAAGTAATCTGCACGTGCCTCCTTGGAAATACTAAGGGACAATGATTCATTAAGTGGGTTCTGAAGAGAAAGCTTTTCAGACTGGGCCACTGTCAAATGCATCAATTCTCTCCTGAAGGAATTAGCAAGAATTTGCTTTTGCTTGTATATTTTGTTGCATTTTAAATAAAGGAGGGAGAAGGGGAAATGTAGACATGTGCCAAAAGTATGCAAGTTGAGTGAGACATCCTGCCAGCTGACCAAAGGCTTTCTCTTATCCTGCTGAATGTGTATTAGTAAAATGCAAATATTTCTCATGCAATTCTATCTCTTAGCCTCAAGTTCTGTATTTTAGCTGACTCTAACACCAGAGAAACTGCAGTGGAATAAATCAACTTGGAAAAAAAGCTCTCATCACAGGTAGGTGTTAGATAACTGAGAGGTGCACTAGAAAGAATCCTGGGACTGTGATCTCCAGGCAGTGGCTCTCCTTTATACTTTTCACTGTGCTTTTAATACCTTTATTGATTCATAGAGCTATTACATTTTCTACATTGCTCACTTTGAATCTGCTGCAGATTGGTCTGTATGAGAGGTAAATGGATGATTGTACCAGAATAAGGAGCTTGATACTATCCTGTCTCTTATTACAGGAGAAGTGAATTTGCCATTTCAGGATATATACAGAAAACAGGAAGTTTCACTGAGATAAACAAGCTTGGATCACATTAGAAATATAAAATATTCATGAGCCATATTGATGCAGCTTTTATTCTAGGGATTTACTCTAGATCTGCTCAGTGAAGACATAATAGACATATTAAGTGCTTTTCTTTTTAAAGATAATGTTTGGAATTGTCAAATACAGTGCTTCAAAATACTTCTTTTGCTTTATTAACCTAACTTATGAAAATATTTTTATTTGGTTTGTTATCACTGGAAGAAGCCAAAGAGGAACTCTGAAGCTGTTCTCTCAACTTTTGAGAGCAAAGTATAGAGGTTAAAGAAACCTTTTGTGTGTTTGAAGAGGCAAGTTGTTCTAGACTTTGGTTAAAAAACGACTCTCTTCAGGAAAAAAGATGCTCTACGAGTTTATTTTCCTGGATCAACAGTTGAAGATAGAAGGATGATGGCAGCCTGGAATCATGCATCTCGGACCCAAGCAGTGCACAGTTGTGAGTTACACTGTAGAGAAAGGCGTGGGGACCTCCCATGTTCTGCCAGCCCCGGTTCCTGATTCGGGGTGCTTTTGCTGGCAGGGCCGTAACCAGCCCTGAATGCAACATGCTGGATAAGAGGGATGCTCTGTTGTGGGTGTCAGTCTGTTTCACTCTTATTTCCATCTTGCTTATCTACTCTTGGGTACTTTGTGGAAGAGGACTGCATAAGGACAGCTATTCAGGACTGCTCAGAAGAGTGTGGACCCCAAAAAAGTACTTGGCTTTGGCTGTGTTGGCACAATAGGATAGATTGAGTAGAAACTTGAGTATGTGTTTTACTCAGGATTGTTATGTTTCCTAAATTTGTTGTGGAAGCAAAACAAGTTGATTTGTTTTGAATTTTTATGTTTACATGACTTTAGCTTTTTTCTTTCAATTGAGCTTGACTAAGTTATGCTTTGGATACTAGTGCAGATGGCAAATAAAACTCAATTAGCCAAAAAAGATACTGTAGTCTTATGAGATCATCTAGCATTTCAGTGATGTTATTAAGCTTGATTCTAATGAGCACTGCAGTAGCAGAACCACAAAAACCAGCTGAGGTCATCTGGCAGGTGTATGCTTCTGAATATGTTGCTGTGACACGCCAATGATTTGGCACGTCTTTTGAGAGAGGTGTGTTAGAGGAGTAGAAAAGTGGTGGAAAAGTGTGTGTGTGTTGTGGGGGGGGGATCAGCCTTGGCAATGGATATGTGGCTGACTGGGATAGATTCCAGTGTTCATGAGAAATAAATCTGTGAAGCAGGAATCTGAATCACAACTCTATCCATCTCTATCTCAACGGGCAGGGCTGCCCATTCGGCAGGGCATTTACTTTCCCTGCTTTACTAATAGCATGGAGTTCTGTTAAGAAGCAGGTGTGCATTAATCTTTCTGTATTAAACAGAAACCAAAGCCTCACTGGGGGAAACAGACCAAGAACCCATTCCTTCTGTGAAATATTCATTATGGTATATTACTGTCTCTAAAAGATAGTTAGAAGATTGGCTGTTTTGAAAGAAGTTAAACAATTATCTGATCCTTCCAAGATACTATTAAGGGGAGACTGAAAGTACCCAGAATTCTGTTACACCACTACTTATTTAATAACTTTAACAAAGGTCATTTATAGATGATACTGTATTACTTACGCTGCATATTTAGAGTTTATGAAAGTTTCCCTGAAAATTGAATAACTGAGAAATTTTCAGTTTTAGAATTGTGAAATACACACAGGATAACATTGGTTGGTATATCTGACTGGTCATTCTTTCAGGTAATAGTGAATCTGTCTGTGAATATCCTAGACCTTATTCAGCCTGAAATAATTACCTGAGTAGCTGCAAGGAGAAAATAAGGAGTTCTGTCCTAATCCAATGAAACATCTTCTTTGTTATTAGTGCCATGGAAACCTGGAGGCCTATTTACATGCTGAGGTTATCATGTGCTTAAGTGCTTTCCTGGATTGAGACCTCTTTTGCATCTTTATTGAAAATCCACTTTAAAAATGAACTAGATCAATCTTGTTGCTGTTTTGACTCCTAAAACAGGGTTTGCAGTGCTGCTGTTTTTCCTCTAATAATGCTGAGTCTCTTTCGCACTGCTTTTATTCTTCATGACTTGAAGTGAACCCACTTCCTTTTTTCACCCCTGATGATTATATTGATGACAACATCAGTGCAGGGAGCCTGGTAAATGTTTTTTGGATGTTTACATTCATCTTGCATGCTGAATAAAGAGTAGATCTCCAGCACTTCATATGACCATTAAGTTTGTCTATTTAATAAGTTAAGAGAGCAAATCTGCATCTTAAAACATCTGCTGAGATGCCTCAAGCTTCCATTTGAGTTTGGTACGGCTGAAACTTCTAAAATCTAGTTTAGTCCTGAGTATGAGATGCTCCAGTGTAGTTGACATTCTCCAGGTCTGGGTTAAGATAAAAACCATGTTTGACAGAAACATTAGCTATATTTGGGGGGGGTGGGGGGGTGGGCAGATGAAAAGGAAGAATGGTTGTTTTCTAACATGCAAAACAGTGTCCTGAAGAAGCAAGATTAATGTGTAGATACTTATTCTTACATCTTGAGCCACTAGGGACTTGAACAGCTGTTTCACTATGCAAATACAAAGCATAAGTATGGTTACTAGTCAAGATTTCTGAAAGTGTATATGACCTTGCCTGTGATTTACTGCTAGGCCTAAGCCAGTGGGATGAATCCAGCTCCCCCTAAAGACTTTGATCAATGTGATTATTTGAGCATAGTAATTGCTACATCTGACTTGCTTTTGAAATGAGGTCTCTGTATCCATGAAAAATTTTATCTGCATATCATGGCTATATAGTGGAGGGGGAGTAGCTGTTTCTGTAGTAGAGAAGGAACATCTTTAATGGAAAGTTATCTGTTGGGAGAGTGGTTTTTGTTTGTGGTTGGGGTTTTTTTGGGGGGTGGAAGGGTGTTCCCCCAATAGGTAGACCATACCTCTGGAAAAGAATTAATCATACCTTAAATTGTCACCCGAACTTAACATAATCAAACTTTATTTCATCACCTAAAGGAAAACATAGCAAGATAAAATCTGTGGAGACCAGTAGCTTTTAACAATTTGCGTAATAATGTTTCACATAATCCAGCCACCTAAATGAGAGCTTGTGAGTGGTTTTCAATGCATGATCTCTAGCAGCTCTGAAATGACTTCTCAAGGGGTGAATGACTAACTAACCTAAATGTAGACTTAATGTCAGTAGACTTAAATTCACTTTACAGCAAAGTTCTTGTAGGGATCTGGAAGAAGAAGGCGGCAGGAAGTCACTTGCTTAGATTGATTCTCAGGAATCTCCAAACCCTGTGGATGAATCTCCTGTTCCAGGACAGCAATGTATAGGGTATAGTAAAAATAGTTTTGAATAAGCAATGAAGATATCTAAACCATGAGCAGATGTTCTATTTTCTTGTGTTATATAAATTTCATATGACTAGGAAATCCATTTTTTTGGCAGGGATATTTTCTTATATAGAAACAACAATTGCGTGGCTTAATTCTCACCTTCTGTCTTGCCTTTCTGTGACTAGTTGGAAAAGATTTGTTTGAAACACCATTAGAAATTCTCTTTTCTTTCCTTGCCACTACATTCAGCTGCTCTGTCGCACCAATTATTTCAGATGGGCAGACGCATTTCCTTTTCTAAGGCTAGACATCTCGCCGTCCGTCCATCCCTTACCCTGAGCCCTGTAAGAATGTGGGCTGTAGGTAACAAACTGTACAATTTGTCATTCACTTGAAAAATACTTTACACAAGAACCTGGAAACATCTGTGAGCATGAAGGGGAACAATATACCAAGCAAAGCTGAAAGTAGGTTATAACCCTATTTTCTTTAGCAGGATAAATGAAGAAGGCTTCAGGTGTACCCAGTGACTGTTATACCTTGCCAAAACTGTTAGCTGACTTTTTCAGGGCAACCTGCTTTGCTTAATAAGGTCCAAATGACTGGAGCAAAAGATTTCATGAGATCCCCAGAAACTGGGCAAAGGTCTGGATTTTGTGCTTATTGCTTTCCTTGAGGTTGTCCACTGGTAAAAACTGAATCATTTGTACATCAGCCTTTCTAAATCCACATTAGCTCTCTGGGAGACTCTTCTGTGATACATGCTCATGTAATGACTTAAGATAGCAACTCTGACAGTGTGGGGGAAAAAGGCAGTCTTTATAAGCAGCCTTTCTTTGTGGCTTTTAAGTATATGGAGGATGGACGTGCTTTTGAACATCCTTGGAGGTGACTTCCCTTCCCACATCAGCTGGAAGAGGCTGTCCATGGGGAACTGTAGGTACATCTGCGCAACAAAGTGGTACGTGAAGATCCACATTGACTGAAAGGCTCTCATGGATCCCAGAAGCAGCACAGTACACCGATGGGGCATTCTACCAGGCAGCTAATTCATGGTGAGCTCCGAGTTGTGACTGGCTCAAGCTGTGCACCATGCCAGCACAATCACACTCATTCTAGTGCCTGAGCTAGCTCCTTCATGGCGAACTGGGTGCATTGATATGGCACCAGACAGTGGTTTATTTCTCACTTTGTTGTGTGCTATCAGACGAACGTTCCCATGGACCCCATCCTGCTGGTGGAGGCTGATACAAGTACATTCTGTCTTTTGGAGCTGTAAGAAAGGCTTTTGTGCAAGTCACGACATACCTTCTGAGGATCTCTTTTATCTTTGGGATAATCTAAAAAAATAAAAACCCAAATCCCACAAACAAACAAAAAATCCAAGCTGAAACATCAAAAAACAAGCCTTCTTTGCCCAGACTTCATAGCAGGAACTATACTTTGAGCATATTCATGTCGTGCCAGATTTTTATCTGTGGGTGGCACTTCATGCTCATCCTTTCCTTGGAGCCAGAAGGATGTTCTTGGTTGGCTGTAGCTTTTCCCAGTGCAATAGGTCAGTCAGTTCCTTGGACCATGGGTCTCCTGTAGCCACCTGAGCAGGTACCTTACCATGCTGCTTTTGGTTCAGTGACTTGTTTTTCCTATAAAAACTTCTTTTCTTGCTTGAGACCTGGAACAGCTGAGCTAGTACGCTCTCATCTTCCTCTGTGCTCCTTAGTTCATCCCTGGTCAAAGCACTAGCTGGGAAGCTGGGGGCTGACAGGCAGCACAGGCTGGTCTTCCTGCCCCGGCGAAGGTAAGGCTGTGCCCGGTCTTCCTTTAGCAGGGCTAACTGCACAAAGACATGTAAAGTAGTTGCTTGTAGCCTGTTTGATTCAGGATAATTGGTTTGACTTAACTCATACAGAGCTCCTTTTTACTGAACTACCTAATTCACTGAAGTATCAGGTTGTCTTTGTCATCTTATTTCTATAGCATTTATCAGTACATAAAATAACTTTCTTTCTGTCTTATCTTCTTTCCTGCGATTTAGCAGGAAGGCCATTCAGTCAGATTTGGTGTTGATGGCAACCACAATTCACAGCTTCATCTTTCTTTTCTTGTTTGCCTGGAGCTGCTCTGCGTTACTGAACAGAAGGCTGATAATTCCCTGCTGAATTTCCAGGACTGCTGAATGAATAAATTGTGTAGGGGAGTGAGTGGGAGGGGAAACACTTCTCTGTGGTTGCTTTTTTTTTCTCCCTTTCTTTAATGAAAAATGTATTCTCTAAAATAGTGAAGCAAATCCCCTACAAAAGTGAGCAGCACAAACTATAAAATTAGCCTGAAACGTGCAGGGTGTAACTTCTGAGTATGGTTGTTCTGTAGATAAGCCATATAATTTTCTTTTTTTCAAAAGAAGTTAAAAGCAGTCCATCCTTAATATATGCATGGGAAATAATCCTTAGTATTTCGTTAGGCTACTTTGTATCACAGGCTGTCAACTTGGACAAAATCCAAGCAGGGAGGGGAGTTCTTATAAGCAGTCCTTCTCCCATCTCCCTCCCCCAGCTCAATAGAGTACAAGATCTAACCACCTAATGTGTTTGCATACTCTCATTGCAGTAAATATCCCTGTTCTTTATAATTACTACATATACATACTCTCACATATTAGTATTTAGCAATACTGAAAAGTATTCCTTACCATTGTCATAAAGCAACTACTTATGCTGTTAAAACTTGGTTTTCCTAGGATGATGCTGATGTACACAAGGGGGGAAAAATAAATAAATCCCCAAACTCTGCAGAATTTGATGCTGTCAATTTGATGCTATAAAAATACAGGCTGTGCAGGCATGAAACCTCCATGGAATAATAGGACAGTTCTTCTGAAGTGATACATAGAAAAGGATAGGTGATGGAAAACAGCTTGTTTAGTTGGGAAAGATGAATTCAGTCCCAGACCTTTATGGAAGATATTGTGAATAAAACCAGAGGGTACCTGCAAAAGGAAAGGAGATGTTTTCTGGCTGATAGTGTAAGTGTGTTAATTAGGTGTGAAAGTACACTTATTACAAAGCAGCTTGAAAATATAATTGATGGGTCTCTAATTGGCTCCTAGAAAGGAAAGAAGGGACAGTAAATGGAAAGCAAAATAATGGAAAGATTTTTTTTTGGCAGGGATTATTTTTTAGTGTTAAAAAGACAGACTGCGGCCTCACGTGCCCACCATGCTGACACTGTGGGCTTATGTTCTATGTGGTGATTTTTCAGCTGACCCATATATCAGATGAAGTTTTAATGTAGGGGAATGATCATCTTTGTAGGAGCTTTTCATTTTACATAGTGTGCTGTGAGATTCCAGATGTAGGTTTCAGCTACCTATAACGTCCATGACATGCAGGGAGTTAGTGGTGTTTCATAACGAAAAGCAGAAAACTAGTCTGCAATTGTCAGAAATGCACTTAGAATTACTGAGTGATTTTCTGTTTTATTTTTCCTCTCATATGTTTTCAGAAATGTGGTTCTTCAGTTCCTTTCAATAGGCTAAAATGAAATTAAAAACCTAGCCAGCCTTGAAACTGAATTTCCTTTTAGCTCTCTGTGTCAGTATCTCAGGTGCTTATAAGAAGTTGTCTAGCGCTCTATTTTTCTGAAGAGGTGAAGATGCTTTTGTAGATGAAGAAATGTGACTTTTAAATGTTTGAGCTTCACGAGAAATCTATGCTAAAGAGGCTTCTGTCATACTCAGCATTGATTGAACTTACTTAAAAGAAGCAGTTCAGGATGTTTCTTACAGATACAGTTTCGGAATGGACAGCAGCTTTGTTCAATAAAATTGATCAAGATTTTAAGATGCACAAATATGCAGCTGTCCCTGTCGTGTCAGTAGATGAATTGCTGTTGCAGCATAACAGTCTGTGGATTCTGGGTAAGCAGTTATCACAAAATGGATGTTAGATATGCTATTAGTGAGAAAATGGGGAATGCAAATATATGGCCTTTGTAAAGGTAAAAAGACTTTGACTGCAGAAGAAAGGGTATTTGGGGTTTTTATGGCACCATGTATCTTTTGTACTCCAAAATTAAGACTGTTCTTGCTCAGAGCAGCTGTTACAGCAGTGGGAAAGTTAAGAATCTGGAAGGATCTCTGTCTTACCGTACATACTTAAACTGTATTTTAGGGAAACTGACTGTGTCTTCCTTATGTGATGTCTGCATTAGACCTATCCATGAATAATAGTTGTGTAAAAGCAGGTGGGACCATACTGAAAAAGCAGAAATAGCATTATTTTTTTCTGACCCATTCCAAGCTCACGTTTGTTTTGGATTTCTATTTCTTGCACCAGTTACTGAATGTGCTTGAACATATTTTTATACAAGCCATGTAGGAGTTTTTGGGAAGCCTCATAACTTCAACACTGTCCTTCACAATAAACCCCAGCTTCAATGTCACCGGTGCTGGCTTTTAGTGCCCCATCACCTGCTGATCTTTCAGTAGCCATTGTAAAGCACTTTCAGGGTGCACTAATGCGTGTTCCTTATTTCAAGTAGTGTCTTATCTTAAAACGCTTCTAGTAATGTACTGTTATTAACATAAGGGTTTCTTTCTGGTTCAGCAGAAATAATAGGGCAAGCAGCCAGGCCATCACTCACTGTCAGTGTTTTAACAGCTCAAAATCTAATTAGTTTATCTCAAAACTGCTCTCTATAATAGGGATTTGCCGATATAAATTCTGTGTACAGAAATGCGCTAACTCTTATGGTTTGAGTAATAGTCACAGTTGACATCCATGATATTTTGGGTGAAAAAACGTGGATATTTTCTGCAAATCAGGAGGCTATTTCAGCAGCATTAAAATGGGCTGTGTAATTTTACTGTTATGATTTTGCCTACTTGGACCATAATTGTTTAAATGGAGAATTGTGGTAGCATTTCTGTCCTTCCTGCTATGTGATTCACCTTAAAATATTTATGTTGATTTTCTGAAACATTCTGACAAGTCGGTAAAAATACACAATTGCAGCATCAACTGGTGATTTGTACGCACGCAAACTACTTATGAAGTAAAAATTTGGAGAGACTGAGGGAATGTAAAGTTTCTGGCTCTTTTTTTAAGCTAAATGTTTTCTATCTTCTCACTTATAAACAGCATATAACTGTTCTTTTAAAGCGTAAACATTTGTAATTTCCTGCCATTGCCACTAATAATGCTTATAGTGTTTGTCTATTTAAAAACGGAATAAAAACTTTTGCTTTGGGACTGCCCTTAACAAAAGTTCTGTAAAAAAATTAAAGCAACCATGTTGAAGACAGTAACACTGTCAAATCCAATTTGATAATTTAAACAACAAAATCAAAGTATGATAAATAGTATCCCCTATTTTGAGAAATAAGAAAATGTTTACACAGCCCTGGATTGTTGAGGTGAGTGTAGGGAAGGGATTTTGATTCTTTCCTTTTATCAGACCCCAGGCTCCTTGCTCTTCAAACTGGAAGGTTCGTATGGTTTTTGCATTTAAAAATATGAATTGTCCTAGAGGTAGACAAGGCTCTCTGCTCCATTTTTGAGAGGAAATACTAACTAGAATTAATCTTTCCAGGAAGCTTCCAAAATAACAACAGTAATAAATTACTTATGAGTGCCCAGTTTGAAACTAGGTTACAAGGGACTTGATATTAGAAAGCACTGACCTCCTACCTTTTACGATTTAAAGGCCTTTGAAGTATATAAATAAAGGTACTTGATACTCTTTGAAGAATGTTGGCTAGTGTCTTCACTTCGGTATTGAAAAACATTATCAAAATGATATGGTGATGTTTAAGGCCATGATCATTGTGGTATCTACTTAATGTATAAAATGAACATTGATCTATCTCCACCATCTTCCTAACCAAATGAATACCATATTCCTGTCAGTATGCTATTATTTATTCATATTGAAGTGGTATCTATAAGTTCCAGCTATCTAGAAGGAAAAATAATCTTTATTAGTTGATGAATAATTAACTTAGTCAAGTAGTGGAGAGGTGGACTAATCCACACAGAGAGGTAATGTGAAATGAGTGTGGTTACATAGGAAGTTTTCCTGAGTTTACAATATAGTTTCTTGGTTTCTTTTTTGTCTGACTTGTAATTCCTGTCTAACTTTTAACTCTTTTCTGTGAAAACCCATTGATGATACCGATTTCTACTCGGGAAGTATTCTTTGCTTGTGTTAGTATCCTAAGCTAAAAGATAGGCTTCTGAAGACAGTGACAGTCTCAGTATAATTACACTGCAGCACAAAACCACTGCTTTTGGTTAACTGGAGTCAACTCAGTAGTTACCATTGTAGGGTCTTCAGTGTTAAATTTATGAAAAGAGAAAAAGGATAATGCACTTCCAGGTATGTTGTAAAAAGGCCAAGACTATTAAGAGAAGAATAAATCTGAAGGCCAAAAGAGACTGTTATATTAACTATCTTAATTTGCTATTAAATACACGCTATAAAATTTCATAGTCGTTTTTCTGTTGAGCCCAAGAGCTTATGTTTGACTAATGCACGTATTGCATCCAAACTTTACCACGTCTTCAAAGGCTGGGTGAAGAGACTGACCAGGCAAACATAGGCCCAATACTAGAAATATATCCCTTTCAGTGGTAATAGGACAATACGTACATATGCAGCAATGCAGACCAGGATATCAGAGTACTGAGCACATATGCAGCTCTGAAAAAGAGAGACCAAATGGTGTTTTTGCAGTCTCGTATGGACAGTCTAGAGGCAGCTCTGCTTCTGTCAAAGTAATCAAGATGTGATGTCTCATTTTCTTTTCTTTTTCTGGATTTTCAACCACCTCCAAATATTACTAATTGGGTGGGTATCACTTAGTTATCTGTGTGAGTATAATTGTAGTATGGTAGGTGGACAAGGAGCAGGTGCATTTAGGAAAGTCTGTGGCACGTTAATAAGACAGTACTGCTTCCCTTGGAACAATCAAAACAAATTTATAGTGGCATTATTCTACTAAACTTGCTAAATGTACTGCTGAATACCATTTTGCCCTTCCAACATTCATAGTGCTTTAGCTGCAGCTGGAGCTGTTTGTGGAGTTAAAACGTTTAGGGCGCGTTCTATTGGGTTTGGGACTATTTTGCGTATTTAGGATTCAGTCTACTGCCTGCTGCAGCACTGGCCGGACTAGAGCTGTGTGTAGTACAGGGCTGCTTGCTGGTCTAAACTATCCCTAACAAACTGCAGCTTCTTCAGCTTCTGTTAGATATCTGTACTGGCACTGTGGGACTGGGACTGGACCAGTAATAAGTACTTCCACTTGGACATTCCCGTGTTTGTTCTTCTTTTGGGCTGGGTGCTGTTATTGCCCAATATGGGTGAACCCTAGAAATACAGTTCTCACTAACCTCATTCATAGACATCTGTTAGCTAAATCAGCACCAAATTTTTTATTGTCCCTTAAAAACAAGCTGCCTAGTATGGCTTGTTGTGCTCCTTTGGGCCTGTCTTCATTTGAACACACAATGGTCCTTTCCCTTGTTAATTATAATTTTTTTCTTTTTTTTTTTTCTTCTTTTTTTCCCTTAGCAGCTATAATATCAGGCCCTTCACATGTGCTTGTGAACTACACCTACTGTCTATGTAGTCCCTCTGATTCCCTTTGGTACTCAAGCCTGTTAAGTACTATTTACTCTGGCCCTGGAATCAGTTAACCTAAAGGGGTGGTTCTGGTTGGCATTTATTTATTGTTTCCCCAGCTCTCCCAAAATAACAATTAGCTTCTATCCTAATCTGATCATAAAGGTTTTTTTGCTGTATCTGTGGACTTCATGTCCCTCATGGTTTTCGCTAAACCTCTTTCCTAAAGCACTGGTTTCTTATGGCAGCTGTATCTTCTCCCCATCCCTCTGCTCCCAGATGTTACCGAGTGTTTCTGTTTCTGGTATCCTTTAAGGACAGGGTCAGTCTTTTAATGCAGATTATAGGATACCTACATCTTTTTATTTTGGTTTCTTCTTCATCCATGAATTTCGCTTGACTCTCTAGGCCTTCATTGTAATAGATTATCACTTAAATAGGCTCTTCTTCATCCTTATTAAAAAAGCATGCAAAAGTTCATTTCACAGTCTTCCTATGCAATGTTTCAATCTTTCAGAAATTATCTACAAGCTCAGTCAAGCTAGCTACTGCTATCTGGTGGGGCAGTAATCAGCTTTAAGAGGTGACTTCATCCTTCATATACTGTTAGTTTGAAGCCATCTTCATTATAGTTATGTTCCCTCTTGTTCTTGAGCACAAATGCAGCTGCAGCTCCCAGTAGTCACTTCCTTGCGAAGACCAGTAAGAAAATGAGAGATCTGAGGAATGTATAACGTTTAGGCAATCTTGATAATATAGCAAAGTCTTTAAAGCACTGCAAGACTCATAAAGTCCATCTTATCAGTTCATGTTTAGTTATTGGATTAGCTTGCATTTCTGAAGTAAGCGCAACCCTGTCATCTGCTATTCTGGTTGATTGAGCAATTTGATTTTGATCTATATTTTACTCTTCCATTGCAAATCACTCATGTCTCCCTGTTTAAAAGCCTAATATAATTTGGTATGGTTCTAACTTGACTGGCATCTAATTTCATTTCAGTAATAATTTGCTCATTTCTGCTTTGCTCGTGATCCCTGGCGCTCTGTGTTTAATAATGTGCTCTGTCACAAAGTTTTTGCATTTGGTATATTTCTTTTCTAAAGGAGTGCAGGGGGAACGTGTACTATAGTCTCTAGGACACTCAAAGTCCTGCAAAATGTGAGTCACACTAGATGATTCTGTTCCAGTTGTTTGAATTGTCCCCAACTTTTGTGGCTGTTAGTGTACTGGTTTTCCTTGCTAACTTTCTGAAGCTGGTATTTGCTCATTACCTGGTTTTGAGATGACAAGGGATGGAGATCCTTTCAGTCCATCTTTCCTGGGTATTACTGGTCAGGTCACCACCCCTTGGGTAATTCCATAGCTCTCAATCATGTAGATTACTTGGACATTTGCTACCTTGCAGCGGAGCAGTGAAAGCAAAACAGCTTCCTTTTCCATTAATCATTTACGCTGTAGACGCTGCTGCAGACTGACAGTGAGATGGTGTTTTTGTCATCCGTGCAGACTTTCAGCAGTCCTTAATTGCTTAGGCTGTCAATACTCTCTATCAGTTATTTCATCCAAGCTTTACAACTAGTCTTCAGACGTAGGTAACCAGACCGGTGAAGCGTAAACAGCAAACTTAAGATCAAATAGTTGAAATGCATTTTCTTTTTAATGATAATAGGACAATACTTCATAGAATCATAGAATGCCAAGTTGGAAGGGACCTCAAGAATCATCTGCTCCAACCATTCTTGGCAGAAGCATGGTCTAGACAAAATGGCCCAGCACTGTGTCCAGCCAAATCTTACGTGTCCAATGTTGGGGAATCCACCACTTCCCTGGGGAGATGATTCCAATGGCTGATTGTTCTCATTATGAAAAATTTTCCCCTTGTGTCCAGTCAGAATCTCCCCAAGAGTAATTTGTATCCATTTCGCCTCATCTTTTCCATGTGACTCCTTGTAAAAAGCGAGTCTCCATCTCCTGTGTAGCCACCCTTTAAATACTGGAATGTGGTGATAAGCCTTCTTTTCTCAAGGCTGAACAAACCCAGTTTGTATACTTCCATGTATACTGATACAGACCAGGAAACAATTCTGTGGACCCAGTTTTGAAGGAAAAAAGCAATGAAATGGTATTTCTTGCAGTGTCTTATGGGCAGTCTAAATGTGCCATCAGACTGGTTGATTTATTTTGTTTTTTTCTTAGAGGTGCCTATTTTCATCAGCTTGTTTATCTGTAGACCACCCATCACAGTACAGGAACTTAGTGTAGCAAGGCTCAATGAGATACCTCATTGGAAGAGGAAGGTGATATTAATTTCACAAATTTAACTTAATTGGTTGAATAATTAACTTAATTGGTTAATTAATGCACTTGCACTTGCTTTTTCATAATTATATCTCACTTATGCTCTCATACCTGTGTGGTGGGTACACCCAGATGTGTATGCTAAGTGGCCTGGCCAGGGCCGCTCATGTGGAGCATAGAAGACAAGGGACTCCAGCTATTAACTGAGTCCTTGTCATGTCTGTTTGGTTCTTCATGATTTGTGTGGCAAACAGGTTTTAGTCCGGTTGTTTATTTGTTTATTTGCGACGTGATATTCCTTTGTTGTTTAGGGTTCTCAGATTTCGTAGGTTCCCTTCGAAATGCATGCTACACAGCAATATTAAAAGAACATGGGTATATATGGATATATATGGACAAATTCTTCCTAATAACTTCTTATTAACTTCTATCCAAACACTGCTATGGTACTGGTATTTTTGTCCTTTTCAAGTTATAATACAGTGACTCTACAATTTGAATGCTGAAGCTGTAGTTCTTGCTAGTGATTTGCTCCATTGCTGTCACTTTTTGAAGTATTCATGCTACTTCTCATTTGGACTTGTCTAACTTAATATCTTTCCCTTTTGATTGAATAGTTATTGTTTCATGGTATTTTCTATTCTTGAAATAGGTTCACTTCTTTAGGTAAATGACATATATTTGATAGACAGAGTAGATGAGTCCCTTTGCAATTGAAATTAATTGGGAGTAGTTTATATATAGTCACTTCAATAGAAGCAGAAATGAAAGGGCAGAAATGTGTTCCCCTCTGTTTGGTTCTTTGTTTTTAATGTCATCCCCTCTTTAACATAGTGGTAGTCACAATGCAGTCGAAAAGAGGCCACAGGAAGAAAGTCTGGGTTTCTTCCAGAGGTGCGACAGATGAAGAAGGTGGCCAGTCACAGGACTTGAGTGACCTCCTCGGTCCCCTGGAAGAGGCTTGGCCAGGTCCCTGCTGAAACAGGCTGGTAACTCATGTGCAGGGCTGCTGCTTAGAGATACCAAGCAGGTAACATGTTTCCAGGTACTTAAGTTACCATTTTCCACAGCAAGAGATGAATGTTCCTAAAATCAGGATGTCTGTTGTAGGTGACCCTTCTACAAGGTAGCTAATAAATGACTTTTTTGTGAGAAGTTTTTCATTAGAGATGTGCTTCTCCCTGCCACCATTTAAACTCTTTTACGTAGGAAATGTTTCCAGCAGCAGAAGTTACAAGTAAGAACCATTCAGTGTTTAGTAATTGTTACAACAAGCTGGTCTAGTTGCCTGGATAGTGCAGGACATAGAAAACTTCGCTCTATGTTGAGCACACAGTCTCAGTCTGAAGAGTAGCAATTTTTATGATGGTATCACAAGATGAAATCTGGCCATTTTTTCTACTTTTTCTGTATTTATTTTCAGTGCTCTTTTTTTTTTCCTGAGAAGTATAGCCCATCAGAGCTTTCAACAAATGGCATTATTCTTTTTCTACAGAAAATATGCTGTCTTCTTACTCTGACCTTGCCAAAATCTGACCTTCCTCTGTGATATTTCACTAAAGTTAAAAGCCAAAGTCCCTGTTTTTGTTTCCAAACATACCTGTTTGTCACCAAGGGTTGCTGTGTGCTGTCATTCTAATATTATTTGTATTCTGTGCTGTATTGCTAGGGTCAGCAATGAAACATGATTATCTTGGGATCTAATGAAATAGTTTCCTGCCTTCTGTAATTCTCTCAGTGGCTCAGACATTTAACCTTTTGACCCATTGGGACTAGTGGCCTAATAAATATACTGCTATGACAGCAGAGCTGTCTCAATTGTTTGCTGTATCTCCAAGAAGTCAAATATTTTAAACTTTTAAATGTTTTGCACTTCTTTTATTTCTCCCACATGATGGGTTTTTTTTCGAACACAGCTCAATAAACTTAGTATGTGTTGAATTTGAGTCTTGCATAGTATCTACGTGAATTTTATAGTAATAAATTACAGCATGCCAGGTAATATCTGGAAGAACTTTTAAAGGCAATAATGAAAATATTTTCTGTTATACTACATCATTATTTCTTTTTTACCATCTTTCTTTACCTTTATCATCTCTCTGTCTTTGGCATGTGTATTTAATCAGGACAGCATAAGTGGTGGATTTTATCTTAGACATGGCTCTGACAAGGTTCCGGATACTTGATTCCTCTCACTTTTATTACCATTCCTCTGATCTCTCTGGGCACAGTTTCAGCATGTGCCTGTGTTTCTCAGCTGTGAGATGGGCTGCCACACGTGGCTGGCCCAGCTGAGCTACAATGCTGCTCCTGCTGAACAGACCTTCAAAAAATTGCTTGGAGCACATTAGCAAAAATGGATTGAGTAGGCCTAAAAAAAAAATGAGTTGCTATTTTCAAAGCAGCCTAAGGGTTTTGGACAGTCTTTTAAATCACAAATCCATCTCCATTTCCTGGAGTGTTATGAAATCATCAGCACTGGTGTGTGATTAGGTGTATGTGTATGTAAATACACAACACAGTGTCTCAGTGCTATTTGGGTAATAAACAGCAGAGTCATGATGAGTTAAATTGATCTTTTTTTTTTCTTTGAACTCTGTCCTAATTGATTTCTTTTTGAGATATAGCATTATAAATCTCTGGGTTCTATATATTGCTAGCCTTTTCTAATTTGCATTGGGCCAGAGATATATGGTAGCATAATACTGTAAATTTACTAAAAATATTTCATCCCCTTCTTTCCCTGATTTTTTCCTCCCAAGTTATGCTTTATGAAATCTTGTCACAGCTCCCAGTGATGTGTTAACAGTTTCTGGAGGTTGCAATTCATCCTGTAAAGGCAAACCAATGCTTGAGAAACTGTAGGAGGTAGCTTGGATTCACCGACTCAGACAGCCTTTTGTGCAAAAGGGGCAACTCCTGCCATGTGGGGCTAGCTCAGAAACCGGTATTGTGGGGCAACATGGTACAGAGATGGCTGATCAGCTTTCTGCAGAGGCAGCCTGGGTTGGCTTGGCCAGTGTTGAATTGGGTGAAGAAAATATTACTGGTTCTTACCAAGCCTTTTGACTGTGCTCTGCCATTGGAGGGCATTCATCAGCTCAAGCGCAAGATCACGCTTCTTGGACCTTCTAAGCCCAGCCTTTCTGTTTCTCTAGCAAGCCCACGGAAAACCTGAAGTGCTGAGAAACATGGTGCAGAACAGGCTGGCTGGAGCTGCAGTGGTCAGGCCAGGTCTGGCAGGGCTCATTCATGCTGGTTTGCTGCTGCCCACATCCCGTCCCGCTGATGGTGCTGAGCCCTGTGAGAGTCTCTTCTCTGCCTTCCTAGGGATCCTGGTTAGCGGGGCACTGCACAGCCACATGGAGTGTGTCAGTGTTGCTATACACGCAACTGTACTTGCATGTAACTGCCCTTAGAGGGTTTTCCAAAGTGTGTTGAGAAGCACATATCCTTCCAGTTTCCTAGGGTCATTTAGGTGGGGTACCCTTTGGGTACACAGAGACTTGAGAGTGGTGAAGTTTGACTTAAACATCATCTGCATAGATTTTTATATGCAGTCACCACTGTCTTTTAAAAGGCTGGCTTATAGGTTCCCAACAGTAAAGGTAGTTATAACTATATTTTGACACAAAGGAGTATCTATGCATCTGTTGCAAAAGAAATGAGTTATTTGATGACACAATGTCTTTTTCACTCTGTGTATCTTTCTATTGGTGTGTGTTTCCTACAAATGTACAAATTGTACTTGTAGATGTGCTGCAGTTCAGGTTCAAGATGTTTTGTGGATATGCAGGCTTAAAAAAAAAAAAAAAAGGGGGAAACCATCAACCCTCTCAGGAGTTGCCTCAAAGTGGGAGTCAATAGGGAGCTCTCTGTCCCCTTCTGATGTTAAAACATTTCAATTAACTAACAGATCTTCCCAATGTGGATTTGTCTGACATTCTCCAAAGGCTCTTTGCCTGTAAAGCAAGGAATGGAAAACAAGCATCCCTATAGACAGCTTCACCATCTCTGTCAGGTGTCATGTTGTGATAGTATTTTTTCGTCTAATGAATTGTCAAATATGATTCAGTGTAAATTGCAAATGTAGATTAGAAATGCTCTTCAAGTAATGAAAGTGTTTCATAACACAGAGTACGAGAGGCTAACAATAAAGGAAAACTGCTTATGATAACTTGTTTTGTGCTGAGGAGGTCCTGGTTCTTTTGGGATCTCAGTAAGAAAGACACCCAATGCTTAAAGCTGGTTAACTAAGTTATTCAATAAAGGATGGAAATTATAGAGTGCTAGCAATCTTGCATCCCTCTTGATGCTGGGACCCTGCCTGCTGTGGCATTGGATGAGCCCTGGGTGGCTCATGGCATGCTGTGTCACTTCCATCCATGGTGAGTGTCACCAGCCTTTCTCTTCACTTGGTACCCTTACAGGGTCTTGGTCACAATACACGTCCATCAATCACTGATAGGCAGACAAGTTTGGAAGACGGATTTAGTTTTGAAAAGTCCCTTGGATAATATGGTCCACTACCTTATATCAATAAAATTATAGTTCTTGTCCTTGAAATATGTGCATTTGTACGAGACAATGCTCTATACACATATAATTAAGTATGCATTGTATGTATACACCTTGATTATCTATGCATTGATTATGTGTACACAGATTAATCATATTATTGTGTAGAGCAGCCTCATGGTATCTGTGATATGGAGGCATGCATTGGAGAAGTAGTCATGGCTATTCTGACATGGCTGGCTGGTATCACAGGCTACCCAGAGCACACCTGCACACGCGAGAAGGAACCAAGGGTGCGGATCACTGACTCCTCGTCCCACAGTCTTCAGCTGTGCCACCGCAACACTGAGGGATGAATAGAAACTTGTGAATGGTGATGTATGCCTTTTGGTAAAATACCACTGTGTTAGACTTATTTGCCCAGTGAAGCCAGTATAGTTCAGGTAATATGAAGAGGTCTTGTAATGAGTTGTTAATGTTGGAGGGGTATACTTTAAAAAAAATTAAAAAAAATAAAAAAGCCATCTCCAAAGTAAGGCAAATGCTGCTTCTGGAGATGTTATGGAGGGAGTAGGTGATGCTCATTTTGCATAATCTCTAAGATGCCTGACTTCTACCTACCACACTCATTCTGTTACAGATTTCATTCACTCATGTTCTCATATGCACATACTTTCAAGAACCAAGACATGTATGTGTGCACAAGTAGTCACATTGGGACCATTTGTGTGACAGGGGATGTTGGGCACTCATCATGTGTTTTGAGTTCTTATTGACTGGAAATGACAAACTTTTTTTGACTGTACGAGTTAAGGAGTGGATGGTGGTTTTGCTATTGTGCCTCATTTTGTTTCATTCCTCCACAAAAACCCTGAATTTCAGTTTTCTTTTTCCTTATCTGGATGTCTTATGACTCCAGTCCTGTTCTTCATTATCTTGACACCTTATCTTCAGTTATCTTAAAGTCAGTTTGTTCTTCCTTTTACACAAAATCACATATATGGTACTCAGTAGCAAATAACTACTAACTTTCCTTTTAACCCCTGTTCTGCTGTTTCTTATGGTGTGCATGTGAGCACACATGCACACATACACAAATATTTTCTTTTGCACTTCATTTGTACCAGTCTTAATACTTTTGTTTTAAATCTCTTCAGAAATGTAGGAAATCGTTCACCTTAGTCATTTGTGGAAGGCGTTGATATTTGCGTTCTGATGTTGCAGCTGTGCAAATGGCCACCTGACTCATACTGGAATACATTCCTTTACAGTTTGCTAAGTATCAAGTTCAGAGATGTGTGAAAGCTTCCTTTCTGGAAAAGAAAAGGAAAGCTCCAGCATCCGGTGCCGCGACAAGATTTAGCTTGCTAGCTAAGCATTCCCTTGCTGGCTGCTGACTGGTGTGTTCTCCTGTCTGTGTTGCTGATCCTCTGCTCTGTGGGAGCGTAGGCATCGCTCCTGTGGATGGGCATCAAGGGAGGAAAGACGACTTCGTATTCTGTGAAAACTGCTGTTGAGAGAAGGAAGACTCTAAAGGGAAAATTCTGATGATGCTGGTGAAGTAGCTTAAAAGCTTCTGTGAAAATGGGACTGCCTCTGAAAGAGCTGAGATTGATGGGTTTTGCTGATTTTCAAAAGTTAGTTGTTTAAACTGTTTGCAATTTGCTTGCGATTTCCACATGAAACAAATATAGTGAATCAGGAGCCAGAATACAGTATATCATCCAGAAATAAATACCCAGGGGTAAAATCTGGGCTTCACTGAAGCCAATGAAAGCTCTTGTTACTTTCTCAGTAGAACTAGATAAGTCATGGATGCTTGATTTGCATATACTTATGCAATGATTTTACAGTTTGGAAGATAGGTCACCCTGAGACAAAGCTGCTGACAAAGCAAAAGCATATTATCCTCTTAAACTTGTTATCCTTTGCAAATTGCTTATTGGGAGACAACTTCACAAATGGGAGTTTTCATCATCAGGCAGTATTACGTATTTAACAATGTGTCAGAGAACAAGGCTGAGAACTACCTAAGATTTTGGCTGAGGCAAGATGGGCCCATCCTATAAAGGTGCCTGCAACTCTGGATGTTGCCTGCTGATTCCTGATCTCACTGTTTTGCATGTGGCTTTCAAATCCTGTCCTCGCTACAGCCACCTTCCTCTGTGTTCGTGCAGTAAAAGGAAAGTACTGCTAGGGACAGCTGAGTCCTTAGGCAAAAGCACTGGGAGAGCTATGCCTGGACAAATGGCTTAGATTGCAGGTTTCTTGCTTATAAAGCTAAATCTTGGTTGAACTATTGTCTTTTGCTTATGTGGGGGTGACACATGGGAGCCTGATCAGTCTGGAGCCCTGCTGCACTAAGACAAGTAGGTATACAAATGCGCAGCATGGGGCATGGTCTGCCTTCTTCAATTTGTCATCAGGTTGGCTTTGGACAGACATGTTTGGTGTGAATGCGGTGGTACTTGGAGGAGTGCCAGGCCATCTACCTTCTCATGCAGCCTCATGTCAGACAAGTCCCTCTCCTCATTAGTAGATCTGCTGGTCAGCAGTGTACACCAAACTCCTTTCCTCACTGTCTTTACTTTGGTTGAATAAACGAGCAGGGTTTTTTGTTGGGTATTTTGGGTTTGTTTGGATTTTTTTTCTTACTCTATACAAAATGAATTAAAGCTCCCTAAGGATTACATTGGGGACAATTTATAGCAATCCCATTCTTTGAGTCTCTTTTTTTTTTTTTATTAAGTAGGCAAGCTGTTGTTGCTGTAACATGATTATCAGTACCACCATATGCCTTAAAATCTCACTTGCTCCGGAGGCATGAGATTATCCAGCACTTGCAGTAAGCACCCAGCTGCAATAGCATTGTGTGGAACAGGTGTGTGCGCTGCATTGATCAATGCTGATGGAAGCATAAAGTTCCCTATGGTAAATCTGTGGCTGGCAGCACTCTAATTAAACCTTCCTTTGAACATAAATGAGAGGTCTGTAATTTTGGCCTCTTGTTCTGAAGGTCACGCTTTTATTTAGAGATTTTTCCAACTTAAACTTTTAGGAGGTTTTATAAATGCATGAAGCAGCAGAAATCTCTGAATTGTCTGTCCTTCTCCTTTTAAACCTTTGGTTTAGAAGTTATTTTTCTAAAAGCTAATGTGTGCCCTCTCTGAAACTTAGAACTAGAATGTGAAGCTCTCCCTTGCACTCCATTGTCCAAGCTACTTGTGCTAAAGTATTAGAGAGTACTGGAGTTTTAGAAAGCACGCATTCTTTACTGCAGCGCTGGATGCAGGGGGATAATTCCACCTAGTGTGCATGCTACAGCTTCAGCACAAACAGATTATATGGAGTAACTAGTTACATATTAATCAGATTGGTATACATAATCATAAAAATTATTGTAACTGATTATCATAGTACTGCCTACATCTGATCATGTGCAATGAAGAATTCATCTGATTCGAAGGGCTGCTATTGTGACCACTGACCCATTTGAAATTCTGTTTGCTGACCTTGAAGTCTTTATTCTTCATCCTTATTCTTTGATCTTGGAGCTTAACATGGTTTCAGTCACATATGGTTGGTTTCAATATTATTCTTATCTAATGTACAGGAACATCCAGTCATAAGAGCAAAGAACTATAAAACTTATGAGTAACTGCCTCTACTAGTTAATTGCTTGGCTACACTTTTGTCTATTGTTTCAATCATAACGTTAGTATAAGATTTCTAATAATTATTTACCAAATCTCACTTTTACAGTCATCTAGCAGCAAACTAGTTTCCGTGGCTGGTGCAAAATATTAAAACTATAAAAATATTTAGACTTACCATACAGAATGTATGGTATATGCTATCACTTTGAAGACAAGATTGTACTTGTATTACTTGTTTTCTTATTCAAGAAGAGAAGTTTTCTGTTCTTAGAGAAGAAAATCCTTAATTTTGCTGCTTGGCAAAAATACTACTGTTTACCATATACTCAGAACACATAGGTTTAGATCTCTGCTTTTTTTTTAATTGAAAGAAAATAGTACAAAACATTAAGAGAAAAGGGTCTAAATAAAATAGGTGTTCTATTGCTTCCAGGATATATGTAAATACAGCTAAGTGTTTTGCAGCAGCAGCATACCATTTCCTTCTAAATTTGAGACCAAACCTCAGAATCCCTCCTAAGGTGAAGCCCAGCTAGATTAAAGATTTCCGGTGACTCAGTAAGCAGGTAACTTACATAGTTCTGTTTGTCAGCTATGGTGTGGGAAAATAACAATTAGTTGTTTTATAAAATTGCATGAATGTACTTGAAAGGTAGCACAAACCTAATATTATGACAATGAAATTACAGTTTTCCAGTCATCATTTTTTGTATCTGTGTTGAGGCATACTCCTTCTTTTTGCAGCAGACAGTGATACAGGATTTCTCCATTGATTTTTTTTTTTTTTTTTACTCTAATGTGCAAAGAATGTTATTTTCTAAGCAGCAGCTTTCTCTTTCTTTGCTCCATCCGACTTCACTGGTTGGTGTGCATCTCTGTCTAGGATGTGGTTGTCCCCCTACTCCTTATTTCCTCCCTTCTTACAAGAGAGATTCTAGGCATGCAATCTCTGCTTCCTTATATGCTGCTCTGGGATAGTCCTAATTTGTTGTGATTAGAGTCCTTCCTCCCCCTTGTGCCTTTGCAGCTGGAAATAATCTTTCCTTGTAGAATACTACCATTGAAACTTTTTTCCAGCAGAAAACTACGGCAAAAGTAGTAGCAGCAATGTAGAATGCAGCTGGTATACTTCATGGGTTGTTTTTATTATTCACTAGCAACATGAGTTTTCTTAGACCACTCTTAAAATGCGCTGTAAAGGTGCTCTTACTATGGAATGTGAGTTTATATATGGGGAGCTAATGTGAAATAAAGAGTGTCTCGGCAGGCCGACAAGTCTAAAGAATTGGATTTTGGCATGCATTCTTTGCAGCTTTATTCAAGCAAGCACAGGAGAAGGAATTACAATTATCTTGGCCATTTCATAGTTAGAAATGAAAGAAAAGCAGCCAGAAAAGAAAAAATCAAATTTTAGTTAAACATGGGATTTTGCCATTTACTGCAGAAGTAATAGAGCTTCCATGGAAGGCATGTTCCATCTCAAACTTTAGACACATTTTGTTTAAAAAAAACCAAAACAAACAAACAAACAAACAAAAAAACACCAACCAAAAACATTTACAGTTTCTGTGTTTATTCTGGTAATGCTTCTATTGGTTTTAATTGGAATTTTGTAATAGCTGGAGGTTGGCCTGATAATATTGCGAACTCATATAAGCACCAATATAGACATTGGTGCAAGTTTTTAAGCCACTTTATCTTTCACTAATAATGTGTGAATTATTTTGTTTGTAGAAATAATTTAATTATTGGCCATATTCATTTTGAACAGAGCTGCTTTAAAATTACCAGCATGAACATAATTAGTTGTGTTGTAGATAAGTGGTGCTCTTTGTTACAAGCTTCCCTTTTCTTGTGTTTTCTGTGCCTGGAGGGAATGCTCAGGATGGGGAATTCAAATCCTCATCTAAGAGTGCTGTTAAAGGCAATTAAATGGAAATTCTTACTCACTCCCCCTTTTACTGGATTGCTGATGAACAATGGAGGTTAGTATTGAATGTTCATTTTCAGGGTAGTGCTTTCTTCTTCTTGTCTATAAATATTTCCTAACCATCACATTTAGGAGTATTTTTGTTCCTTATTTATAAAAAAGCAGCATGGTTGCCTAAGGCCTCACACCGTGGCATATTGATTGAAATCAGCACAATATGTACTGAGACTGCAGAAGTGTGGCCGTGTCTGTAGCCGAGTTGAATGTAAATGCTCATTTCCCCCAGTATTTTCTGAAGGCTTTGTTGATTAGCATCTGATGTATGAGTTTCAACAGGCCTGTAGACACTGTAGGGATACACTGAGAACAAACAGAGGACGTCCACATTGTGCACACTTTTATCCAAAGCTTCCTTGAGGAAAAGACTATGAATAGTTGACATTTGTCCTACTGCTCTGCATCTGTAAACAGTCTCAGTATTACTTTTGTTTTCCATGTATCTGATCTCCTCAGTATTTCTGGCACAGATAAAACCTCCAGCACGTTAGTTTGCAAGTCTTTTTGCAAGTTAACTCTCTCATGCAGATATTAACTTACATGACTTTACCATTGCACCAGCATTTGCATTGGTATTGAATTGAGTTCATTAAGTAAGCTGGTATTTGGAAATGAAGTTAAATGCTTTTTGCCTTTAGGAGATAATAATAAAATATCTTCTTCAAGTAACATTTATGGATGTATCATAGTTATGAGCACAGTATAGTTAACTATAGTATATTGTATCTCAGATTGTGAATGAGTGTATCATAACAGTCGTCTTCACTGCATAGCAGATACTGTCCTCTACATTTTTCAAGTGGGAAGTTGAGGAACAATTTCCTTAAGGTCATACCAAGTGTCTGTAGTAAAGCATGAATTGAAAACTACTGTCCTTTAAAGTTTAACCTTTACCTTTTTCAGAAGGCAGACCAACCTCATCAGAAAAAATAAGGAAAACCCAGTTTGTCATCTTGCTTTAAACAGAGTATAAAACATTTAGCGTTTTTTCTCCAAGATGGGGCGTATGAAGTAAAAAACAGGTGGTTACATTTAAAAAACAAACAAACAAAACCAAAACAAAACAAAAAAACATCCAAACAAACACACAAAAATCCTATTCATGTTGTGTGGCATAGAGCATAAAGCTGATCGTCTTGAGTCTGGAAATTATGAAATGACTAATTCTTAGATGGTTGCTTGGCTACAACTGAATTTTGATCAGTTATCTCATATTCCTTTTGACTGGGGGACAAGTTAAGTGTAGGAACCTTGTTTGCCATTCTGAGCTGACGGAGGAATTAGTGATGGGATCGAGCATCTTTCTATCTTCTACGTCTTTGTAGGAGAGTTCAGCATCCTGCTTGCTTGAACGCAGGAGGAATCAGGCAAATGGGACACTCCCGTAGCTGTAAAACAACAAGCTGTTTTCAGCTAGCATGTCAACCCAAAAGTTCATGGTCTAGTTTTCTTGCCTATATGCCCATGCTGATTCCGGCTGTGTTCTCAATCTGGTTTTGAGTTTCCAATCTGCTTCCCTGCATGGGCTGTCCATCTCCCATGCACTATTCGCATATACCTATTAATTTTTTTCTTCTGTCATCATTAAGCATGCATCTGTCTGTGTTTTGATTGCAACATGCCTATTATTTGCATTTGAAGACTTTAATCGCTTCAGAATTGGATTCCAAAAGGAAACCTATTGACCTCTCTCAGCTGTCTTAAATTATCATCAGGAGGTCATGTCAACTACTTAAAGATTTAGTCTAAATTATGAATAAATTTCAGAGGCATAAAACTTTACCACTTTTTAAGAAAACAGATATAACATGATTGGAGCCCTTCAGTAACTTCTGTAAGAGTGGTGGTGTTTGCTGTTGGCACCACAATGCTGCCAAAAAAACCAAGTGGGGTGTAGACTCAGTGCTACCTCCTGTGTTCATCAAGAATAAAACATGGTCCTTGTCCAGGACCCTGGACAATCTGTGTACCCACAGTGTGAGGGAGCAGGGAACGACAAACACCAAGTGATCGGAACCGAGCATACGCCTGTAAGAAAGCCCACGGAGATTCCCAGTTAGGCTGAATACTGGCTTGGATTTACTAGCAAAGAAACTGCTACAGGCAGGTTGATTTCAGCAGCGTTTAAGTGAACAGGGTGTATAATACTGGAGGTAAGTTAAGGAAATAATGTGTCTATATGGAGCCCATCGCATCTTAGGGGGGACGGGGGGCAGTTTTGTACTGGCTGGTTTTGAGGGCAGGGCTAGAAGCCTGCTCACCCACTCGCTCCCCTGCTCAGCCTTGCCTGGAGGGGATTTCCTCCCAGACCTATGTCTGCTGCTGATTGCTCCCTAACAGAAGAATGTCAGAGAACCATGAGCTTTGGATAATGAGTTGTGAAGAAGGGAAAAAAAAAAAAAAATAATAAGCTTAAAAAAAAAAACCCAAACAAAATCTGAAACACACGGAATTGCAAGTGACTAAAGGAATATTCAGTGATAAGTGGGCATTCAAGCTGTGCCACAAAATAAGGCCTGTCCCTGATATTAATCCCAGTTAGGCATTTCTAGCAAAGGTTTCAGTTTGTGGTGCCATACTGGTGTTTGGCTAGGAAATATGCTACCCTCTTGGATAATCCCAAACTGATTTTTTTTTTTTCCCTGCTTTTGTGTTAGGAATGTGGAGGTAACTAATACATAATACATTCTGCTTTGCAGCAAGTTAGCAGCTGAAATGGGTAATTATTTGAACAAGTTCAATGCTGTTGCATTATGCATCAGAAAAACTACATTAAGTGTCAAAGCCATGAAGGTAGGCTGCCTGCTTGTCCTGATAGCAGTCAGGTCGTGTTTTATTGCTTATTAGTCATCACAGACTAGAAGAGTGAATTTCTATGCAAACACTTCAGAATTCCTGCCCCAGGAGGTGGCTAGTAAAAATAAAACTGAAACTCAGAAATAGCATCCTTCATTACCTACTTATGTTTTTAGCTGATCTTTTGCATATGTGCTGCTTTCTACACCTAAATTAGACATCTAGTTTCTCTTTTTCCCTTTTTTTTCCAAGTGCTAAATATAATTTTCATTTTACAGACATCATTTCATGTCACTCACTGCTCATGAGCTTTCTATTGGTGTTTATATTTGTCATATAAATATTCTTACATATGTTGTTTGGAACAGTCATATTTTTCTATTGCTCTTTTACAGATCTGTGCCCATTTTATTCGCTGCTTTCTTTCTTTCATGCTAGTTTGCTTCTGACACTGTAATTTCTATTTGGGGTTATTTAGAGTTCAATGGCAAATGGGCTTTTCCTCAGAAGTTACACCTTTCTCTGTGATCAGACTGACCTCTTGCCTGTGTGTGCCCACTGTTGCCATCCTTTATCACGCACTCAAATACTGATCATTATTTTATTGTTCTCAAAGTTCAAATTTTAAGAAACCCCCTAAAAGGTCATGATACTGTTATACAATTCTCAGGTCTCGGAATATACATACAACGTTTAATGGCATCTTGTTTTTATGACCAACTTACCAAAAAAGTATCTCCTAACTCAGTCGAGAGCATCCTTTCAAGCAAAGTCTTGAGAGGAGTGCTGGGACTAGTGTAAGGTGAAATTCAGACTGGTTTCTGTTAGGACAGTCTTTGTCAAAACAGTAAATGTGCCTCAGTCTTTGTAGCTGACTTTTAAGTTATTGTGCCTACGCTGGGAGGGGGTTTCTCTGGGGGATAGAAGCCATAAAAGACTATACAGCCCTGTCTGAGTCCTGACTTAAGTTTGGGAGATGTGCTTTGTCAGAAAAACTCTGCAATGTGATTGCTGAAACTAAGGGCCACCAAGGGACCACTAGTGATTTCTAAGTGGTTTTAATGAGTAGTCATACTAAGCAAGGCAGCACCATACTGAAAAGAACTGTGGTAATTAAATAACATGTCTGCAAGATATAGTACAGCACCCATCCAAATACTGTGTAGAAACAGTGCAAGCGAGTTGGGCACCATTCCCGCAGTTACAACCACAGTTCTTTGCTTCTGCAGTTACTTCTTTGTGGCTAGGTCAGAGAACTCCGCAGCATATGTGGATGTACTTGTCCTAACCCATTTGAAAAGATGGAACAGAATGGAAGAGCCACCCCTGTGGTCCCCTCTCCTGCTACCAAAAAGACTCGTGCCACACAAACCCTGGCATCACCTGAAATTTGGTTTAGGGAGAAGCTGGTGTGGTACTAATATAGGTGACAAAGTACTTTTAGGCAGGAACGGTTTATCTCCAGGAGCCAAGCTATATACCTTTGCTATAAATACCTGACTAAAATATCTATCTTCATCAATGGTGAACACAGGGAACATCTGCTCTCCATTTGCATGGTGCTTCTTCCTCTCCCTTGGTGTTGTGTGGTGTCAAAGGAAAACTGTTTCCCCAGTCAGGCTTCCATAGCAGGCTAGTATTTTCCCATATGCAATACCATAAGATATGTTCAGCAAACTAGTTTGTACCCAACACTTGACCCAAATGCAGGTGAACTTTCTTTAGCTTGCAGTCCAGGTAGCCACCTTGTCATGTTTTAAGCTTCACCTGCTGCTTCTTCCTTCCACACCTGATGCCAATACTAGTTGCATCCAGTTCTCACATATGAATGCCTCTGTGCCAAATGCTCCTCCAGTTCGTATCCATTACTGGCTTTCACTAACATGGATTTCCCAGCTCCTGGGGACCTTTTGACTCTTTACTGTCCAACCTGCTCAGGAGGTAATTGTGAGGACTGAAGTGGGCTGTTCCAGCTCTCCCAGGCTGCAGCCAGCTCGTGCTGTTCGTGTGAAGCGGTGGTGTGAGGTGTACTGCCCCATCCAGACCGGGAAACTGGGAGTTGTTGGATGACAACAGTTGCGCTTGTCATAAAGTTAGTTGACCTGAAAAGTTTTTCAGGTGACTAACTGTTCCTGCTGCAGGGATGGCTTCAGGGAGATAAGTGAGCGCAGTTAATTGAAATATTTCTATCATAGCGAGGTTATAAGGTTTTATAAATAAGTAAACATATTAAGCAAATTATTAAAACATAAAACCAAAATAGAACAAATATCTGGCTACCAGCTGAAAAATACTGATGTACAGCTGAATTTAAAAGTGATCAATCTCATGGAAGGCCTTAAGTGGGTATGTCTGGAAAGTTTAAACTTTTTGGTGTTGTATACAGACCATGAAATACGGAAGCAGGACTTTTTACTTGCTTTTTAATTAAAAGACATCTTGTGTTCCTCTCCTTGTTGTGTGGATCTGCAGAATTTCCATCGATATGGAAAGAGAACTATGCTTCCTTTCTTTCCTTCCCCTGATTTTTAATGTTTAAGAAAGAAATTGAATAGTATAATATATGGTAATGTTCAAATTTACTTTCGTAGAAAAAAAGTTTAAATTATTTTCTCTGACATTTTCTGTAGTCATAGCTACAAGAAAATGTTAAGTACACACTAATTTTCTGTTATGCTATGCACCTTCCCCAAAATGTGCATTCATGGCCATTCTCAAACATCACATGTGCTAAAATGCGCCTTTAAAGTACGCTTGAGGAAAATATAGTATGTACCTGGAAAGCCATCATCACTGTGTACTGGTATTTACCCATAGTGCTTTTAATTGTAGTTCTCGGGTAGAGAGGGCTCCAGCTCCCATTTCTTCAGGAGCTTCTCCAGCTCTGTCAGTCCTACCTGCTGTTCTGCTGTGTTTTGATTTTTTTTTTTTTTTTTTTTTTCCCCTCCCTGCCCCCGGATATGTGGTGTTTACATTTGTCTTGTAGGTATTAGACTGGTGCTTTTTGCTCAGTCTCAACTTAGGAACAGTGAGCCATTGAATGTAAGTATGTTGAGTAAGATATAATTTATTAGTAGTGTTCCTGAAACAGTCGTCTTAGTCACAGATATAGTTACTGAATCAGTGCTTAACAGTTTCATTAGACTGAATTTCTTGTTACTTGGAAAATCCTATTTGGCAAGTTGCTGATGCTTGCTATTTCAGTAACTTGCAGTCTTTTGAGAAGACAGCTGGGTTAATACATTATTGAATATTTTTAGAATCCTTTAATGCTGAGTTCACAGGAATCTCTAAGTGAATTAGACTTAAAAGCTAAAAAGTTTTTGAACAGGGTTTTGCTTTGAAGTTTCTAAGGGGTGGCTTCAGTTCTAGTGCCAGTAAAACGTAGAATGTGTTCTGAAAGGCTATAAATAGTGGCAGTAAAACAATGGATTTCATTTGGCAAGTAGTTCTTATTGACGGGAAGGCAAAGGAGGACACAGCTTACAGTGGGTACAAATGTATACTCTGCTTTGTGGTTTCATATAGCTGGGTAGAAATTGGGCTTTAGGGGAGAATTTCCCACCAAAAGAACATATATAGCCATGACATATCTCTCCTATATTGGGGAAAAAAAAATTTTAAATCATGGTCTTTCAAAAATACTCTCTTTGAATTGAGAGAGAGCTTTTGCCTACATTAGGCTAAATATTCTTAACATTAGAGGCCGCCTTCTGGCTTTTTCCAGAATTAGTCCATGTCATTTTCAACCAAATATCTGTTTTTAAAGGCAATACAAACAAAATAGGCTGTGCTTTTATTTTACCTTGTATATTATTTCATTACTATTTTATTTTTATTTATATATTATTTTGTGTTATTACATTATTTTTTTGTGTTATTATATTATTGCAGGTTTTTCCCCTCTGTCTTTCATAGCTGAGTATCTCCATCACTTCTACTGTTGTGGCTTCTACTTTGCTTTCTTCCGGGTTGCTTCAGAGCTGTCCAAAATAACATCAGAAACTGTCACTGGGAAAATACTGCCTTACTAAACTGATCACTCTAAACCAGTAACAAAAGGGGGAAGAGAATCACTGAAAATTACCTATATATTTAGAAACTTCTTGAATACTTAAATATTGTTTCTTTTCAGTAGAAGCAGAAGACACTGTGTAGAAATGAAAAGAAGGGGCTTTCAAACTCCGTGTTTAGCTTACCAGCTAAACTGCTGAAACAGCTCATTTATGTTTTTTTCAAGTTATGGGAAGCTTTTTTCCATACCATGAAGTCAGCTCCTATAATAAAAGAATGTTGAAAATGGAAAGCAATTTCAAAAAGATTTGTCAGCTATTTATGCTCTTCAAAAAAAAACACCACCTTTTGTTTTGCAGAACTAGAAAAGAAAGGAATTGACGAATTGTCAGCTGCCCTCATGCTGGAGAGTTAAACACTGGCACTAATTAACGGCTAGTTAGCAGAGTACCATCTTGATCTCAGTGGAGGTTGCCTGGATAGGGGCCATAAATCCATACTGTAAATGAGAACAGCTTCAAGATGCTTCATTTCAGCTAAATGAGATGGTGGCCTTCAGCTGCTAGGAAGCTGCTAAAGCAGTATTTATTAGGTCAGAGTTTGGGACTCACAGATCTATTTCATTCCTGCTGGCTATGCATCTGCTCGTTATTGTTGATAATTTTTCTAGGGCTTCAGTCGTTTTATACTGTGCACTGTTTTCCTCTTCCAGGCATTTGGACAGTCCTTCTCAATTCACCGCAAAGTGGCTGAAGATGGTGAAACACGTGAAGAAACTCTTCTCCAGGAGTCTGCATCAAAAGAAGCTTATTACCTCGGGAAGATTTTGGAGATGCAGAACGAGCTGAAGCAGAGCAGGGCAGTGGTCACCAACGTTCAGGCAGAGAATGAGAGACTCACTGCTATTGTCCAAGACTTGAAAGAGGTAAATGGGGGTGTGCAGGGAGCTAGGGGCTGAATTTTTTTTTTTTTTTTTAGTATCATGGGTGGCATGGCTCTGAGTCATAAAAATACTACAAGAAGTAAAAATGCTCGCCTACCAGTCTGTGATCATCCCAGAAACTACCTGGCCTGAGAGGGTTAGAATTTAGAAAGGAAAACATGTAACTTTTAAATTATTATATTTGTAGGGTTCTTTTGTTGTTCTTTAAAAATAAAACTCAGTTCAGGAAGCTATAATTTCCAAAGCACTCTTAGCATTTTGCATTGTATTTTATAGTGCCTACATATAATTTAATGTTACATAAACACCTTTTCTGCACACTTCTAATATTCATGCAACTCCTGTCTTTCTCAACACTCGTGTAATTTCTTAGGTATTCTGGGTTGGCTAGAATTAGATAAAGCTTTCGCCAGTTTTTTTCTACTGTAAAGCAAAATTAAAATGCATGCTCATGTTTTGAAAATGGGTAACGGTAAGGAAGCCAAATGTAGTTAGTGGCCATATGGGACACAGTGGTTATTGATTAATTTAAATGGAGAATTTAGTAGTATTTAGTAACTAGTCTTTTTTCGCTTGAAATTTGGAAGTTTAGATAGAAGGGTTTTTTACTTACTGTTGTTCCTATATCCCAGTTAGTGGAGGACTGATATAATTTTACTAGTTCATTCTTTCCATATTGATGGTTAGTTTGCACAATTCATGTAGCAAAGCTTAACACAAGACCGTATGTGAGAGGAAGGTTTCCTTCAGCTTTGCTAGCAAATTGGCTCTTGCTCACTTTCTTAGACTCTTAAACACACACAACTTAGACTTACTAAGATGTGTGTGTCCCACCACTCTGGCCAGCGTTAATTACGGTGAAATGTAGGATAAGGAATACTGACTATCAAGTCCTCATCACCTGTCCTGGGCTCCTCATAGATTTGTGACCATGAGCTCATTTTGGATGTGCCTTTGTGCCCCTAAGGAGTTGACATTTATCAAACTTTTCTCTTTGGCTTATGCCACTCCTGTGAGTCCCTGCTGACCTATTTGTTGCTCTCTAGTCTCCTTCCCTGGGTGTAGGCTGTTTTTGCAGTCTGGGTGTCTGAGAAATTGCACACAAGTCTGCTATGATTTTGATGGCCTGTTCATCAAGGTGCCTTCAATGCACACTTTTATCCTTCTGCTATTCCTTTTAGTGCTTTCACACACACATTTATACCTCATTGATGCCAGTCTTACTGTTTCTCTTGCAAACCTCTACAGATTCAGTTTTTTAAGCAGAGCAGCTACGCGCAGGGGAAGGCAGCACTTTGAAGTAACCCCACATCTTCCTTGCTTTCCCCAGGAATGCTTGGACGTAGGGGCTCTCCTGACTGTCCAGCTGCTGGAAGAGATCTTTCCTAGGTGATTCTGGAAAGTGATTCTTTCATGTGAATTTAACAAAGATTATCATGGGGAAGTGGTGCAGTCACCATCCCTGGAGGTATTTAAAAGACATGTAGAGGTGGCACTTAAGGACATGGTTTAGGGTTACTTGGCAGTGTTAGGTTAACAGTTGGATTCAACGATCTTAAAGGTCTTCTCCAACCTAAATGATTCTGTTTTCTGTAGCTGAGTGGAATGGCATCCTTTTAACCTACAGAAACCCCTGGGACAGGGTCTCCCTGGGACTGGGTCCTTTAATCCCATTGAACATTCTTATTTAACAGTTGCACTGGACTTGCCCATAATACAAATCAGGTTTCAGTAAAAAGTAAATATATGCTGTTTATTCACAAGTTCCAATTAACATATGTGATTGTAATTGCTGTTGCAGTGGTTAACAAAAACAATTAAAATCAAGTTTATATCTACTCATCCTAGAATCTTCTTGGTAATAGGCAACCAGCTGCTGACACACCTACCTAACCATTTGGTGAGAAAAAATACATGTTTGTCTTTGTAGTCAATTCCTTCCTTTGGGATCTCCTTGGGATTCCTTCAAATGCAAATCTCCCTTCCATTTTCTATCATGATTATTGATCTGGAAGTTATTCAGGAGGCAGTTTCAGTACCTGTCCTCCCTACAATATTGATTGTCCTCATTTCTTTGGAGATAATAGGAACCTGTAGTGTGAGACCAGCTGCAATTATTTTGTGTTCCAATGCTAAATAGAAACAAGGCCTAGTAGTTAAAGTGCAAGAAAAGAATTTACTTGAATAACAATAAGATGGATAAACTGATTGTTATTATTAAGATGATGTTGGACCCTGCATGTAAAGTCCTTGACTATGTTGAACTTTTATTTTGTGGAACTACAATCAATGTATTTAAACATAAATGGGATTAGTGCAGTTAGTTCATTCAAGCTTACACCACACATATTGTGATTAATTACTTGAACATAATAAGAGATAGTGGGTGGCTGACATCTGCCTCCAGGCTCTTGAGGATGTTGTCACACTGAATTACACTGGTATCTCTCCTTGTGCTCAAAGGAGTCTCACCCTTGTACCCAGCTCAGAATACCTTGGTCCAAACACATAAATCCTAAGGCTGTGATGTCCAAGTGCCTGCAGAAATGCGATGCCCTTCTACTGCAAGTGTTTATGAACTTCGCTTGGTGCTGAGTACTGCTAATAGGAAAAGGCAGGCTTAGCCTACTCCAAATCTTAACAAGCACTAAGGTGAGAAAAAAAATATGAAATGTCTGGTACATTTTGGGGTAAAGACAGTCATTAGAAGCTGCCACAGGTAGATTGCTACAGTGAGAAAGTAGTTTGTCTCTTTAACCAATATATTTTAAAATCTACTTAGAGAAAAAAATGGAAGAAGAAAGGATGGTCTTTATGTGAGCAGCTGTAGTGAGTGATGTAAAGATAGATTCTGGATGGTAGCTATCTGGCTGTATACTGTCTCTTCCCCTCCCCGCCCCCCTCGCCTGCCCAAGACAATATGCTTTATAGTTGTTTTTTAAAACTTACTAAGACATCTTATAAATTAAACCAAAAAATCATATTAAGACTGAAGGCAAAAGGAGTGATTAAAAGTTTGAAAAACTGCTGTGTGGTTCTGGAAATAGCATTTTTGCATAGATGATGGAAATTTATGGTACTTTATCCATGCACTCAGTCCCTTATGATACTGAAGACTGATAGCTAGGATTTCAAAAAGTGACCCCTGTTATTGGTACCACATCCCTAAATAACACAGTCAGTGCTTCTCCGTTCCCTAGTCTGTCGTGGGAGTTCTCTTCTGAACACACAATGCTTTCTCAATTTGCACAGAAATCCAACGTCATATGAATGTGTATGAGCATTTTGTGAACCATCAGAATACACTCGTATGAATGCTGATGGCTTTTAGGAATCTTGGGAATTCCATAGCCCCAGAGTTTAAAAATTCATGCCTTTTTGCAAGTATCTGCCATATAGTCACAGCTGATGTCTGCAGGGTAGCTTGACCTGGATCCCTCTTGCTATTGAAGGGAATGTATCAGGCTCAGGTCTCTCGAGACTATGCATCGCAGTCTGGGAAAGCAAACAAACTGATTTCAATGCTCATCACTGGAAAAAGACATATATTTGAAGAACTTGAGCATTTTTTTCATCCTGATGGTGAAGGATGAATCAACAATCTCTACAGAGATGGCTTTCTAGATTCATGTTAAAACAATCAAAAGAGTAAAACACTAGCAGCATTATTTTTGATGTAATAAAAATCCCTAGAGTTTTGGATAGGTATATTATTAACTGTCACCTACCTAAATAAAATATACGTTTTGGAAAGTAGGTAGCCCTTTTCATTCTTTTCTATCACCAAGACCTCAGACAGGGGATGTAGAAGGTTATTTGGAGATTCTTAAAACTGTTGTAATCTGAACGAAAAAATATACTGATTTTAAAACTAAGGCCAGCAAGATCATTTTTTAGCAGTCAGAGACCAGATTTACAAAATCTGTATGTTATGCATCACACAGTTTATGGTAGATGGCCTCTCTGTGTGGAGGGATCAGTATGGCAATTAGCTCATTTAACCTTTTCTAACCGCATATGAATTGCCTGCCCATAGTATAACTGTTAAAGAAATACTCTTTTTAAAACATATTTTAAAAACACAATCTTTTATCATTTTCTAATTCTCTAGTGTTTGGTTTTTTTCCTATTTAAAAACACTGTGCTTGCTTATAGTTGGGAGATGAGTGACTGGTTCTTCCATTTGTGCCACTGAAAAATCTTTCCTTATGGTAAACATAAGCACTTCATAGATGGGTAAAGAAGATGAAATCACTACCTTGAGGAGTTGATAACTGACAGAGGTGGTTATAGAAGCACAGATGACCCAGCTCAGAGGTTGGAGCCAAAAGCTCTTGTGATGAGATCCTGCTCCTCCTTCATGAGGAGGCTGAATGCCTTGGAGCTGGGCATCTGACTCAAAACAAGCGGCAACTGGAGGGGAAAGAGCATGAAGCAAAGAGAGGAAGCAGGTGAAACTGTAGAAAATGGAGATGAAAGGTGATGGTACAGGTTGTGTCTTGTAGGTGTTACGAGACTAGAATTAGGAGTTGTGTGAGGTGGGTAGATGAATGCTGTTGTGTCTGAAAAGGCTGGCAGGTATGGGTCAGCTCTTTCTTCCCAACAAGACTAGTGAAAAGGAGGAATAACATAAAGCCAGGAAAGCAAAGGGTTAAAACTCAGAACCTGTGCTACTAAATGTCACTGCAGCAGCTGCTGGGATTGCAGAAAGAAATCAGCACCTGGGTACCTGCAGACGGGGAGATAATAGATGAACAGGGCGGTTTATGTGATGGCAATGTTAATAGACCACAGCAACGGCATGCACCTGTGCTTCTGGAGCACAAAAGCATGGATGAGCGCAGTGGAAAAGTGGGTGGGGAGAAAAACACAAATTGGTGAGCCATTATGTTCTGAAAACAGGTGATAAAAAAACTGGGATGAAGTAGTGCAGCCCTGCTGCCCTTGAAATCAATAGTTAAACTCTTGCTTATTTCAGCAGTACAAAGATCTTGTGGTTCAGGCTAATCAGGCAATGTATGGGTGTGATAGCCTGGATTTTTTTGGAGGGCAACCTATGTATGATGCAAAGCATGAGCACTTGTGCTGTGTGAATAATTATAAGAACATTTACTGCTAGCTATGGCCATTTCAGAAATGTAACCTCATGCTAAGTGGCCACATCTCTATTCTGAAAATACATAGGAAATGGAAAAAATTTACAGGCATTGTGTTCAAGCTGACTTTTATCTAGAAGAACAATATTAAGAACTGGTATTTCTATACCATATTATCTTCAAAAAATTCCTATTTGGCTATTTGCCATTTAGAATTTATCATTTCTCAGTCTGAAGAGTTAGGGTGTTTCTCATTTTTGACAATTCAGGGTAAAGCCTAAAAACTAAATGTGGGCACATGTCTAGTTAATAGCCACACCAATTTCAGGTTCTTGTTTTGTTGCTCTAGGGTTAGACCGTAACAGGATTTGGGTACATAGTGCTTCCTGTTTAATGTAGGATGTAGTTAGGTCCAAAACTGAGATCCTCAATGCACTCAATTGTCATCGACTCCTGGAGGCTCCTACAGTCGTTAGGTGCTGAAGTTTCCTCATGTAAAATTTTCTGCCCCTGTAAAGGTCTGCTTCCAGATGCGTTCAGGAAGACCTCTGGCTTGGACTGAGGTCTGTTACTACACTGTTGCTGGATATTGAACGCTGCTGTAGATGCTACTGGGATCCTCCAAGGAGATGTTTCCCTAGCTGACCTCATCACCTAGTGATGTCCTTCCATCCTCTGGTTCTGTGGTTGTGGCAAGGTTTGGGGCTCCAATTTCTCTTCTGTCTAAGGGATTATGAATCCCCTTCTCCCTCTGAAGAAAGTGCCCTAGCAGTCAGTTGGCAGGCTCTTCATTCCTTCAGATGAAGGTGTTCCACTTTGTTGGGGGATAGTTAGTATTTTGTGGGTCAGGGAGAGCAAAAGCGATCAAACTCATAAGAATGACTGTAGCCTAAAGGCGAAGCCATTCAGCTGGGAATACGGAACTAGTTCTAGTCCCTATTTCAATTAATGTTTAATAAGATATACTTAAATATTAATTGGGGCATAGACTAGAACCCCAGTCTCTCCTCTGTGAGGTGACAGCCCTTAGCAAAGGCTGTCTCCATCCCTCAGAGAAAGCATGGTCTTTGGCCTGGATCTCCTGTGGCTACTGGTTTGACTACTGAGCTCTTGGAGGGAGGTAGCTCCAGATTACCAAGTGAGGTAACTTTCTTCAACTCTGTGTTGAAGAAAGATGGAAAAGATGCATCCAGGAAGAGGAATCACTGCTATGAACCATGTACTGCAGGAAGCACCTCTTAGCAGCCTGGCCATAGTGACAAAGCTCTCTTGGAGAGTAGTGAACTCTCTTCAATGTTATTAGCTTGCTTTGCCTCATAGTTGTTTAATTTTCTTCATGCATAGAATGGGCAACCTGTGATTGTGCTTTGACGATTATCCTAGATGGTGAAGTGGTTTAAGTGACTACAGTATTGACTGTGACAACACATGCAGCATCCTTCCATGATCTCGCCTGCTCCCTCATTGTGTTGTCCTGTGCTTCCCAGTGGCCGTATCTACTGAAGAATGGAAGTTTCTTTGGGGATTTATACTGATTAAATAAAGCCTGCATTATAAATATGTTTACCTTCTTACTAATATTACACTGGTACTTGCAGCATGGCTTCATTTCTAGAGGGAGAATGAGTAAGGAAATACAGGGAAATATTCAGTGTAGCCATTGGTAATGGTGTCTTCATCCTCATATACTATCATGCAAGCACTGCTTTTTGAAACAAAGCTGTAGGAATGTGATGCCAGAGCAGCCCGCGGAGATGACTTGGGGGTCAGAGCTGCCTGAGAAACAAAGTGCAGTTGAGGCCTGATAGGGAGACGGCAGAAGTGTTTCTCCTGTCAGGAGAGCTATCTCATCGCGTTTTAGGGTAGTACTAGCATGGTCAGTCTAATTAACTATATTTACATTCCTTTGTTTTGGAAGTTTCCTTCAGTTGGCTAGAACCGGCTCTAAATTAGGCTTAGAATATAAATTTGTTACTTTGCCCACAGGGAGGTGTCTTTCTTTTCTCTCTCCTGTTTTTAGAAAAGCCTGCTGAAGGGAGATTTTCCAGCTTGCTGGTGCCTAGCCACCCTCATAAATTTTTCTCCCTACTTTGCTGACAGTGCTAATGGGTGGGGGTTTTTTGTCCTGAGAGGCTTAAAAGTTTGCTAAAAATGTATTGTTTCCTTCTGCTTTCAGGAAAAGTTTTCAGATTGACCATAATCTTAACTATCGTATAATAGCATAATGTTCTGTAACATGGGAAATTTTATTAGATGTTGCTGACCTGCTTCAAATCAAACTCCAGTATATACTTGTGTCTTATCTGGACCTCTTTAAAAACATGTTAACAGTTTTTCTGTAAGCAGTAAGGTGTTAATGCTTTTCCTGTGAAGGCACTTACTTGTCTATGTTCTATCTAACTGGAAAGAGCTGCAGGACCTCTGGGGGCTTTAGGCTGAAGAGGGTGGAGGGTGACCCTGTCTTTGCTCCAAATTCCTGTCCTCTTGACACATTCTCTGTAGAATCAGCAGTGCGTGTTTGTAAGTGAAGGCCACTGGTGGGCCATCATTGCATTGACTGCAAGTGGTGGCCTTCACTGCCACTGCAGGCCATTCCTTTAACCCTTGTTCTGTTTTTAATTTGACACTTACACGCACATTTCCATTCATACTGTGTTCATATCAGTCTCACTAGTTCTCATGCAAGCGCCTACACCTCCTCGCTTCAGAGTGATGTGGATGAAGGTGTAATCCCTGTAAAAGAGGTCCACTGCAGGTTTTCTCCTAACAGGCAATGAAGGCAGTGTGCAGATGGGTTTGGTGACTGTTGTCACCACTGGCTGTGATGGGAAAGGGTAGCAGCAGATCACCCTGAAGTGTAAAACCTGGCTTTGTGGCACGAGGCAGTCTGGAAGGTACAAAACTGTGGAGGTCATACTCAATGGTGTTTGCTAACAAAGATTTTTTAACTAATTTTCACATAGTTTGTACAGCAGTTTTGTGAGGGTGTTATTTCACAGTGTTAGATACTGATGCTTGTTAAATGGTTTTCTCTGCCCTGTGCATTTATTTTTCCTGTTCACAGAATTTTACTTCCGAAAAGAAACAAAATGTCTTTCTTTATGTCTTGGAGACAGAAAAATAAAGCAAGCTGTGACTTGTAATCCTACCAAATCTCTCCTTGTGCAGTGAAAGGGATAGATATACTAGCAGCTGATACTGTCCATCTATCAAAGAAAGAGCCTTGAGTATAGACAGCAAGACCTGTCCAGCATAGACTGCTTCTGAGTGCCCTTGTTAACAGATAAAGGTTTAATTATAAATCTGCCATTCAACTTCATCTACTACGTGTTTACCGCCAAACACTTTCTTGTGGTTCTTTTTTCACACATTGACCAACAAACCACTTGCTCCTGCAGGTGAAAGCAAAGGTGGCCATGTGAGATTCACCCTTTTGAGTCCTGAAATATGGTTTATAATCCTATAATTGCTCATAAAATGATAGTGTTTCTAAGCACACACTCCTCATAAGCACCAACTGTAATAGAATAGGGAGGTCAACAGTGCAGGATAAATACATTTTGTTGTGGCACTGTTTCCTCAGGGTGATCTTCAGCTCCTTGTTCTGCTGTTCTCACCCTCGAATATACCTGCAAGCTACCAAAAGCAGCTTTGGTTAGTTGTGTTTCCTGTTAATGAACCTGGAACAATGACTTAGGATGTAAACTTGTGATCTGACACATGCATGACACTGCTTTCTTTGGCAAGGTTCAGGCATTTAGCTCTGCTGTGAATAACGGAGTCAAACAATGGACAGTAGGGAGGTCAAAAAAAGGCCAGGCAGGATAATGAAGCATAACCAAGGGACTGTTGCATAAATACATGTTGTGGTTTAATCCCAGCTGGCAGCTAAGCCCAACACAGCCACTCGCTCACTCCACTCTGGTGGGATGGGAGAGAGAATTGGAAGAGTAAAAGTGAGAAAACTCGTAGGCTGAGATCAAGACAGTTTAACAGGTAAAGCAAAAGCTGTGCATTCAAGCAAAGCAAACCAGGGAATCCATTTCCCACTTCCCATGGGCAGGCAGGTGTTCAGCCATCTCCAGGACAGCCGGGCTCCATCACGCCTAACGGGGACTTGGGAAGACAAACGCCATCGCTACGAACATCCTCCCCTTCCTTCTTCCTCAGCTTTCTATGCTGAGCATGACGTCCTATGGTCTGGAATATCCCTTGGGTCAGTTGGGGTCAGCTGTCCCAGCTGTGTCCCCTCCCAACTCCTTGTGCCCCCCCAGCCTCCTCGCTGGTGGGGTGGGGTGAGGAGCAGAACAGCCCTTGGCTCTGGGTGAGCACTGCTCAGCAGGAGCGAAAACATCCCTGAATGACCAACACTGTTTTCAGCACAAATCCAAAACACAGCCCCATACTAGCTACTATGAAGAAAATCAACTCTATCCCAGCCCAAACCAGCACAATACAGAATGCCTTATTATAAACACTCAAATTCCCAGCTTCTTTCAGAAAGAGTCCTTTGCAGGGCCTCAAATAGAAAATGAAAGAGAGTGTACTTTCAGCTGTGCTCCATAATCTCTAGGCGGTAATTAATCAAATCGGTATCTGGCAGTGCTTGTTCTTATATAAGATCTGTGAAATAATGACCCCTTATTTGTGCTGAGGTAATGTTTCAAAGCCCTTTATGTACACCCCTGTACAAGGTATTGCGTGAGAATGTGCTGAGAGCATAGCTGTGGAGACCAGAGGTATACCTGGGTTTAAAGAGGAGCGAGAGATTTCATGGAGGATGGGGCCATCAGTGCTGCTTATACCTGAAGACCCAGACCCAGTGCCCAGCTCAAAGTTCCTCAACCCCCTGATACAGGGGGCTGGGAGGGGATGCTGGGGAGAGCATCGTCGTATAACATCCCTGTTTCTCGTGTGTTACCCACCTGTGAGTGGCTGCTGCCAGAGGCAAGCTATTGGACTAGCTAGCAGCTCTCTGAACTGAGAAAATATTAGTTTTGTGTTGCCTCAACTTTCTTAAAAATACATAACTTTGCTAACTTGTTTTTGTTTCTAGATGAGGAAGCCCTCATAAGAACGGCTTGTGCTGACTTACTCTTTTCAGTACTAATTTGCTGGTTAAGAATAACTTGGGCTTTTGTCTGTTCAAGTGGTGCAGAGTAAGATGGTTTTTGGCAGTGCTGGGATTGGCTGTGTTGCCAATTTTTAAAGGATCCTTGCAATGTGATCTGGACTCTCAGGAGCAAGAGCCCAGGAGCTGTGTTGACTTGTACCTTGTGACTTCATTCATTTGCCTGGGATTAAGCGGGAAAGGGAGAATACCCTGGGTATTTCTGAAGCTCAAGTCCAAAAGCTTAAGCACTTTTCCAGATAAAGGAAGGTCATAACAAGAAGAAGGAGAAATTTTTGCTGGAAATCTTCACTGCCTGAGTGCATAAGCAAATAGAGCGTAAGTTTCAGTGAGATGTGCCATGGATAAAGATTATTAAACAAAGAATGAAAGTAAGTTTGTTGTCCCTGTTCCAATTAATTCCCTTTTTTTTTTTTAAATATCCTGAGTGGTTTCAAATTTAAAAAAGAAAGAGTTAAAGCTTCTCCAAGAGACTGATGCTGTTCTTCCTAGTCATCCAGTGTTAGAATGTACCTGGCAATTGTTGAATGTTTTATGCCTTCAGGACTCGTTGGGGTTACAGAACAGTAATCTTGATGTATTCCCAGTTGTCAGTACACAAGCAGTGCAGTCGTATTTCTCCTCTCCTGGGAGTCCCTGTGTGCTTTGTAGCTCTGTGTGCCTTTACCTTCTGTTGTTGACTTTCTCCTGTTCTCTGCATATGGATGCATCACTGCTTGTTTTCCTAACCTGCTTCCTCCTAAACTTTTGACATTGCTCATAATTAAGCAGCGCAGAACTGATGGCACTGGAGAGCACTGATTCAGAGATGAGATCCACCAAACAAAACTGAAAAACCTAATGATCTCGTCTGGTGCTGTGATTAGTACTTGGACCTTGAGAGAAACTCATGCACGCTGACCACATGTGGAAAATAATTACCAGCCAAGATACTTGAGCTTCCACATTTGCTCTTATTTATTCAAAACCCACATTTATATTCAGTGTATTTTTTCTTGTCCTTTAATCAATACCGATTTATTTGTAAGAGTTTCTCCCAGGACCTTCTAGGTAATTTTGGGAAAGGGGGTTTACCTTTTTCTAGGGATGTGTCTTGGATACCAGGGCACAGAGCACTGCTGGTGCCCTGACCCCAGAAGTGGATGATTTCTGAGGTGCAATCAGAGCGAGACTGAGCATGACACATCTAATACATGCCTTTGGATAGTTAGTGACTACTAAAAACTTCCTTGGCAAAAAAACACCATACAAATAAAAAGAAGGACACCACACAGGAGCAAAACCTATGAAACCCTGAAAAATATGAGAAAAGCAAGCATTTTGGGGGGGTTGTATTTTTGTGCTCTGTATGTTGGCATCCTCTCATTTAGATTAATTCAGCCTGCATCTTCCAAAACCGAAGTCTGCTCTGTGTGGCAATGTGATGCTATCCTTAAGTATGGTCCTCTGTGGAGTATGTACTCCTGTTCAATTCCCTTTTCTGCCTCAAAACTCATTACCAGTTTGGCCTTGGTTTGAAATCATTAATAAGTTCTTGGCTCCCATCATCTGTGCTAATTGTGGTTTCTGCAACAAACTCTGTTCCCAAGGGGAAAAATATAAGAGGAAGATGACAGGAGGGTGAACAGCAAGAAACTCAAATATACCACCTCTTTTTCTCCCTTTGCCCTTATTACCATATATGAGACAAGCTGGTTATTTTTAGTTATTCTCAACAGTCAGTGCCAGTCAGCATCCAAGAGGAGGGCAGCAAGTCAGGCAGAGGTCAGACAGTGTTATCACCCTTTCATTGTGATGGTCAAATCCACTTTTAAGCTTCAGGATTGAGAGAAATGCACTTTTGCTGGCAAATGTTTTAGATGTGTACGTGCAGATGCTCATACATAATCAGAGCTTGTCTGCTTCTGTGACATTATTGTTCCAAAAACCCCATCAAATAGGTAGGACTAGATATGAATGCAATTTTTGTCTTCACTGCTTATTCATTCTGCCTGCATAGCCTTTCCTCTCCTTCTGAAGCACAGTACATTGGCTCTTTCAGCCAAATGTGCCTTGAAGGCATCATCATAGATACGTGATTTTCACTTCGGTGAAACGGTCAGGATGTCTGTTCTGATACTGGCTGTGAACTATACGTGAAGAATGGCTGTAGCATTACAGTGTCCGCTTCAGAGTGAGGTGGGTTAAAAATGGGCTATTTCCCATCAGTCCTGCATACCTAGTCATGAAAAGGGGATGTAAAAGCAACTGTTAGCAAATACAATACTGTGAGTTTTGGTTAACGATACAGGGTAGTTTACATTTGTTGCTCATATTCCCACCCATCTCATTTTCTCAAGGGAAGTGGCAACACAACAGCATTGAGAAGATAACAGCTTCTGGTTCTGTGCTTAGTAGCTGTACATGATTACAATGGCAAGGGCAAAGTTCTGGTCAATGTGGAGAAATGATTCTTTCCCAGATAGCTTCTCTCCAAGTGGTATTTCATGTGCAGTGACTATCTGTCCCTCTCAAATAAGGCATGCAGAGTGCTCAAGACAGATTAAGAAAAGCAGGGAGGAAAAAGTAAAAAATCTAAAGAATAGATATAGACAGGGGTTGGTTGTCAAGTAGTTAGGAATATATTAAAGAGAGAAATTCAATATTTTGGCATACATCACGTCAGCAACAAGGTTTTATGAACTCGCTCTGCCTTGGCTTGCTCCAAAAATCTAAGAGGAAAAGGATGGCCTTGGTTCGTTGTCCAAGTCTTCAAATGCAATGAGGAAGGGCTGAATCTGCAGACTCCTTTGCAAGATGTCAGAAAAGAAGTTCCAATCCACAAAGACATCTAAGCGTGTTTTGAAGCAGAAGCATAAAGGGTGTCCAAGAAAGCCTATGGATAGGACTTTCAGACATGTTCACAGACACTCTTTGGAACTGGTCCTCACCTTGTTTTGGCACCAATTCTCATAAGCATTTTACTGCGCAGTAAGTTGTTAAGCGGGTAGGAAATAGCTATAGATGTAGATTTATGTGATTAGTGTATTTTTTGACATTCATTTTATTGCAGATCTTTGAATCATCATCAGAATATTTTTGTTTTGGGAGCTAGGAGGTACAGCTGGTTTTTATATAACTTGGTTTGCCCATACTCTATAAATGTCAGTGGTGATTTGAAGTCAGTCCCTTGACAGCTTTCATATATTAGATTTTTTTGCATTGTTTTTATCCCTTGCAAACACTTTTAAAAAGCCCGTTACGAGTTTTTCATTACCACTTTTTTCGCCCTCTAAAAGTTATGACTGACTCTTCCTCCTAACATGACTATATAATTTCTTCTCACCAAATTTGTTATGAGATGGAGTTATACACCAGAGCCATAACTCTGTTTTAAAATAAATCACTTTATAGGCTACAAATGAAATTAAACCTTAAATTGCTAATAGAGTTTAGAAATACTACTATATTGTTAATCCACTTGAAATTGTATTAATGTCTTCAAGGGAAAGAAATAATGACAGTGCATGTTCTGAAGTTTAAAAAGTGAAAAAGTTTTAGAGCGTTGGGAAGGAAAAAAAAACCCTACATGGGTCTGGAAACTTAAAATAAAAAACATACAACCTTGCTAGGTTTCTGTTTAAGAAATCTTTCTCCTATTAGCATGTTATCAATAGTAATAAACTCTTCTTGTACAGTCAGCTCTAACACAGGACAGCTACACCACCTGTCTCCTGCTGAATTCAGGCTGTGAATTGCCTGGGTGAGCTAAGGTCCAGATTGCAGGAATTCGATGAATACTATTACCTAGCTTCTCCCTGCAGCAATCAGAAAGGCAAGGCGAACCAACTACCAGCTCAGCTTCAGCAACATTTATGTAGATTAATCATTCTTTTATACCCATTTACTTTGGGCAACTATATTTCCTTTTCAGACCCAATAAATGCATGTTACAAATTGAAACTCTGAAGTCCCCCTAACACAGTCTACATTTTTGTTCTTAGCTGAAGTCAGAAATATCAGAGATATTGATTCTTTGCATAGTCAGGATAACCCGTGCTATAGCCTCTGTAACTTTGTGCCTTGAGGCAAAAAGAGCCATAACTATCTATTTAAAGGCAGGATAGTTAGCAAAAATTTTGTTCTTTGACTAAAACTGGAAAGCTCCTTGCTTCCAAAGGTGGCAAACTCATTGGAGATTGTTTTGAATCCTGTTGTCATTTGATTAAAAATCATGGCAATAACTTAGAGTGAATTGGAGACTTAATCTTTCTTTCCATCAAGAACCAAATGCAAAGACTGGATTATCATTGTGGTTTTCATACTGTATTGCACTGGCCTTTTCACCGGGAGTTTTAAGCAAGCCCAGGACATTAAAAACAAAATAGGCTGGTTTCTTCTTTATTACATGCTGCTACTTAAGGAAATTTAGCCATGACTATTTCTTTCTTGTCTACCACTGCAGCAAAATTCTGGTGTGGGCTACACAATCTTGCAATGTTTGAAATATCAGAGCTTGTCTTATTACTGAAACCTAAAATCACATTCAGTTTTTGTTATGTGTATTTAAGCATTTTTGTTTAACAGGTTTTTTTATGCTGTGCTTCATAAGGAAACTCCCTCTCATAGTTGTGCCTTGAAGTAGTGGAGGCAGCTCTAAGCATCATTCGCATCTGAGGTCTGGAAGGTCAAGTTATTTTTAAAGCTCATGTTGCAGCCGAAAAACAGTTCAGGCCCTATAATGGTGTCATTTAGTGGTGTGGTAAAATGGGTTGTGAAAACAACAGTAAAGTAAAATAAACACATGTCACTTCCTCCACTGAAGCACATAACTCAGGGGCTATTGGGGTGCAGAGCCATGTGCCTTCTCCTCTGGCTTTCTGCTTTCCATCTCCCGTCTGTAATCCATTAGAAACTTTCATTATTTCAGCATGACTGGGGTTAACTTCTAAATGTGATTTATTGCTGCCTCTTCTCGTGAATACACAGACGGAACCTGTGTTTTCAGCTATGCTGTTCTCCAGTTAGATTCAGATTTTTTTTCTTGCTGTAATTTTCACTTTACAGTGTGGGGGTTTGTTGCACAGCCTTGATAGCCTATTATTGTTCAACCAAGGGTGGGGAAGAATGATTTGGTCTGAGAGAGATTGTATATGAAGTAAAAGACTTGCTTTCAGTTGTTTTGGGAACAACATTCATGTTCTTCAGAAGATAGATTTTTATTATTATTATTTATTTAGTATTTTCCTAGAGTTTTTACTGCTTTTCTTTTAGAAAATAACAACCAGCACTGAAGTGCTAACTGGGCCCTTCAGCAAAGTGCACCTGTAATATTAAGGCTCTCTCTCTCCCACCTTTCCCTCTGTGCTGCAGCTTCTGCTGGTGCGTGAAGTGGTACCCTGTCCTTGCAGTTGGCCAGCTGAACAGCAAGTCCATGCAGTACCGGTACCTTGCATTTTCACACACTTCGGACTGAAAAGCTTCAGTGAAAAATAAAAATGTCATTTATTTAAAGAAATTCTGTTATGTTATGCAGAATAGATAAAGAACAGACAAATTCTTTTAATAGCAGAAATAGTTTACCCAAGGTGAACATTTTTCTATATTTATGTACTTCATTTTTTTTTTCCAAAAGAGGCCTCAGACTTCCTTTTGAAACAAATTATTGTCACACAGTCCAAGCCACATCCTACCCCTTCTCTTAAATCCAGCCAGATTTAAGATGTAGCTGTACTGGGCGGTTTAAAAATGATGATGGAGATGTGTCTGGGTGCATGCTGAGCTCCCTTGTGCGTGGCTGGGCTTTCAGAGGGCACCGACTGCAGTCAGTGTGGTCCTAGTGGAAGGTCTCCCGTGCTGCCGGGTACCTGGCTGGTAGCTAACGATAGCACTCAGGGCTTACGCAAAGAGGATTTTTCTCCCCGAGGAGACGGGTGGATTTCCTGTGGCTCCGGCGTGGCTTTTCTGGGAGCAGATAAGCCGGGCAGCGGTCGAGTTATGAGGGGACATGGATATGAAAGAACAGCCAAAGCACTAATAGAGCATCTTCCCTGATTAAGATAACGAACATTAAGGGGTTGTATCTGGGCCTTGTACAAGCGTGCTTGTCTCTGGATTGATGGGTTGGTAGGCTTTTGTTTGTTTGCCAAGATCACTGCTGTATAAGGTGAGTAGGATTGGTGTTTGTGTTTCAAGAAGAGCTAATAAGGCAACAAACGTTCAGAGCTGATACCACCAGGGTTTTTTTCAGCCAGGAAATGGCTCTTGCAGATCTCACTTGCTGTTGTTTCTGAGTAAAGGGAGAACTGCAGATATGTCTTCTCTTGTGTACTCAAACATCTTTTCTGTGCCTCACCTCCCAGGAGGACTATTCCTTTCTTACCTGTGCATTATTGACTTTCAGTATATTTTGTAGCCTTATAATAATTTTGTGCCTTACTCAGGCCAGACACATGCATTTCAACTATCTTCAGTGTAAAAATAGCCTGAAGGCAAACCCAGGTATGTATTGCATCTTCAACTAAGTTAAGAAATCCCTTATAAGATTCAGGGAATGCAGTGGCAATACCCTCCAGCACTATGCCATTATAGAAGAGTCGCCATCCCTCAGCTTTGTGCACTTGCCCTGATTCAAGGACATTCAAGCTCATAGTTATTGTGAAAAAAACGAATGCAAGATTTGCATTGGAATAAAGTTCTGCAACAAAGAGAACATTTCCAACCTTCTTACACTGTAAGAGTTACCCTGGGAGGCTTTTTTTCTGTAAGGTACAGACAGCTGGCTACAGGAAGCATCTTACTTGGTGCCAGATCAGACTTCAGAAGCTCTGTTCAGTCTGTGGCCTAATTTGACTTGCTCTTTTCAATTGCTTATGTGAGGGAAAGTTTCTGAGACCTTAAGTGCTGTGCTTTTTTTTTTTCTTCCCCCAGAACTGGTCTCATCTAGATATCAAGAGGCATCAAAGACCTGTTTGTCTATATAGTATGTTTACAGACCTTGGCCAAAGTTAATCCCTAATGCATTACTGTTGACCTCAGCTGAACTATATCTAGTATATATTTGCCTCATTGTTCACAAATTGCTACTAAAAATTGCTAAATTCTTCTTTTTAACCATTTCCATAGTGGCACACTAATTCAAAGAAAAAAAAAAAACAACCCAGACAAACCCTAAACACAGACTCCACACTGCTCTATTCCATTCAGTACTACTGAGCTAATTTTCTCAGCCTCAGTGTGCAATGCTGCACTTAAAAACTCATTTGTGAGCTCTAGCTGTTAATGAAAATAGTGATAAAACCAATTCTTTTTCTGAAAAGGCTCTGCTGTGCTTTGTAGGTAGGGAAGTACTCCACTAACTCCTGTAATTACGACCTTTCTCCTTTGCTTTGGAACATATGGCAGGATGGGATAAATGAGCAGGAAGAAGGAAGCTTTGTTTCTCACTATGACCAAGGTATTTTTTTCTCTCCATATGTTTTGTACGGCTGTATAAATTCAAAAGTGCCCAAAACCAACCGTGGTTTGCCCTCTGCAAGTAAAAGATTGACTCCCTATAAATGCTGTCATGCATGTTTTGGCTGGGCACACTAATCATGCTCTAAACCAGTCTTCTTTATGGGCAAGATGAAGGTGTATGTGTAGTTCAAGATGATCTTATATATAAAAAAAAATAATAAATCTTGCCTACAAAGAAACAAAATAACCTGAAGCAGCTACCAGCAGCCTGCATGTAGTTCACGTACATTCTGAATAAACGTTCTCTATCAGGAAGTGGTCTTTAAAAAAGAAAGCCTACAAATTACCAGAAATAGGATATCTCTGTATGTGATTTTGTTTTAGAACTCCTAACAGTATAATGCTGATGTCTAGACAGTCCATAATCTTCCATTCCAGGGGGAAAAAAAGGTAAATTTTCTGCCTCATCCTCAGAACATTGTATTTCATAGGTGAGTCATTTTCTAATGTTATGGAAATGATAAAGATCATCTGGATAAGTGAGGACTAGTAATTCCTGTTGCTACCTCAGTGGTGCTGCCATCTGTTCAGCTCCCTGCGTACTTGGTGAGAGAATTTAACCAGCCTGTTCTTATAGCGCACATTAATCTTATTCATACGAAAGATAAAATACTATGAAAATAAATTATGTTTGCAATAAGACTTTTTTTAAAACCAAGACATGTTTTACAAATTTCCTACCTCTTTGTATAAATGCATGTATTGTTTTACCTGGTAATCAAATTTTTGCACTGCGTTTTAACTGCTCTAAGTTCTTAAGGTCAATAATTTTTACAAATTTTTTATAATTAGATGAGTTTTTTCCCCTAATTGGGGAAGTTGAGGCACAGAGGCTGAGATCCCAGTTTTTAATAACTGGCTGCCCTCTTGCATTTTTTGGTTCCTCTGACGCTTGGTGATCTATGCAAGACGATGGAGGAAGTTTGTGTTGCATCCTGAAGCTCAAATTCCTGGGATTCTCATATCTGCAGCACTAACTGAAATGTAGTTTTCCTTACCCAAGGTTCAAATGTTGTAATTTTTTCTACAGCGCTTCTGATATTCAGGAGCTTTTAACAATGCTAGTATGAATCTGTTGGGTTCTTCTTTATATCGTGCAAAAGAAGACCCAGACTCTGTCACACAGCAGCTGTCTTTCACATCTATTTTGTGTGCTTAAACATAGAAAATACTAGTAACATTCTGCATTTTCCCTGATTGAGTATTTAAAGAACCTACCATCCTTTTTTTTTTTGCTATTAAATTTAGGGTATCATAACTTGCTTTCTCTTCAAAGAAAGATTTTTTTCACTTCTAGAAATCCCTTCTTCTGCATCAACTCTGCATTTCCCAGTTGCTCTCAAAGCTGTGTACTGGTGCTAAATCCAAGTTTCTAATTGAGATTCTAAGCAGAAAAAATTGCATCATTGGCTTTTGTTCTGCCGTGAAAGCCCATATTAATGGAGACTGCCTTATATAAAGCAGTCCCCTTTCACCTTTGAAAACAAAGAAGAGTTCCTGTCTGAAACAAGTACTGTGGCATTTCAGTGTTTTTAAAGAGCCGTACTGAGCTTTATCCAGAGCCTTCACTGTTCTCCTTATCAGTGCAATGCACCATCAGCACCAGTAACGGTGTGATGAAATATATGATACAGTCAGAAGGAGCTCCATCTCCGAGCTGGTTCCCTGGGCTGGGAGAAGGGCAGCCTTTGGTCTTGGCAGAGAGATGGTGCTTCACCTCAAGGCCACTGCAAGAAAATGGCTGTGCCACGGGCTGGCCTATGCTTCGCGATCTGCTGCTGTCTTACCTACCCCTTCCAGTCCCACACTTGCCAGAAAAGTGGGATCCTATCCAAAGCTCACCAAACTGATTGTGTTTTAAAGTTTCCTATCCATGTTCTTCCCCTGATTACCCTGGATTTGGATCAGACTCAGGATTTCTGTAGCAGAGAAAGGGGCTGATGCTAGAGCTCATGGCATGGGGAATCTCTTACTGCAGTCCATTACACCAAAGTAAAAAGTGTGAAGGTAATTCTGTGGTAGGATAAAAATAAGATTCAGGTGTGATTAGTCAAGCTCTAACTAACCTTTCCTTACTACCCTTCATTTCAAGAAAACATTCAGGGCCTTGTCAAACATAGAAGAAAGAAAAGATGTATTTTTTTCAGGTGTTATCTGATAAGTATTAAAATCCTCCTGCTAGCAAGTTACATTGGTGACCCCTGATGAGGCCGAACTCAGCCATGTAACATGCAAGGATATTATGACTGACTTTCTCCATGGTATGCTTTTATTATGGGCTAATTAACATACACTAGCTAATATATGTTAAAATATGCATTGTCACCTAGGGGGGTCTGCACTGTGGAAAGAAAAATTTGTGTCCACTGTGGTTCCCCAGCCTCTCCTTCTGCCAAGTGGAAAGCCAAGAATATCACAACTATTTTATTGACAGTTGGGTTTTCTTTTTCAAAATTATGATTTGGTTTGGCTTTGTTGGTTTGGGGTTTTTTTCTTAATTAGGTTTTTCCCATCAATATGAGAATATGGTCTTAAAATGAAGGGGGAACTTGAGAGAAAATTTTGATTTAAAAAAAAAGGAAAAAAAAAAAAAAGAAAAAAAAATAGACTTTGATTGCCAGAAGGTATCCTAAGGTTCATAAAGCTTCAGTGGAAAATGGTATTATAGACCAGTCTGTCTGCCCAAAAGACAGATAGCACAGTGGCATAGACTGCTGCTGTTGGTTTCTGTTTCTGATTTTTGTCATAGCAGTATGATACCATCTTCTTTTTTAGCTAATAAATAAACAGCTTAAAACATTTGTCATCACTGAGGTACTAATGCACTTTGTTGACGAAGTTTGGCAAATGAGCAGCCTGGAAGATTAGCAATCTTTTTTATTTTCTTGCCACTTTGAGTTTAGCTATTATACATCACATTTGTGTGTCTTTCATTAACCCCTGTTTAACCGAAATGACAGGTATTTGAGAGAAATTAGTATTTGTTGCAATTCAACACACTCATGCCTTTTGTTGAAGAAATGGGGAGTAAGAAGTAAGGATTGGAGGGGCAGAAGAAAGAAACATTTTGGCAGTCTTCAGTGGGGCAAAAAAGGACCACAAATGGTAGAGGAGAGAAAAAATTGAATTGTTGGTGTTATTAGGCAGGGTGGGATGTTTTTATTGCTGGGTATAGAACAAGTCAGGGCAGGAGAAGCTTTCAGTACAGTGTTTACATTTGAGTAAAATGGTTTTAAAAGATTCACGGGCCTTTCTCTGGGTTACCCAAACACTTCTCCAAGGGAATGAGAAGAAAGAAAATGAAAGCCTGTTTGGAACAGGAATGTTTAGTTTTGTTTGAAATCTGTCTCCTCTGTCAGGAAACTATCATGCCCACTCCTAAGTAGGTAGTTTACTGAGAAAAGCAGTCCCTAAATAAAACACCAGCTTGGTCAGGGTCAAACATCAGTCTGTAAGAACAGCGCTAAAGCGGCTCCAGTCCCTTAATGAGACTGACTGAGGAAAATCTTTATGCTACATTTAGTTCTAAGAGCAAGCAAAAAAAGGCCCTGTTAGAAGACGCAGTTGTGATACCATAGTGTGCTAGGCTAAAAACAAAGAGTACGTCTGAATTCTGTCTTGATGCTCCTGAAATTCAACTAACAGGATCTCTGAGGAGCCCAGGAGTGTGGGGAGAAAACATTTAGGATTCAGAGGCTGATGTCTTAGTCATCCTTTTATTGCTATGTGAGAGCTGTCTCCAAAAGCTTCCCATTTAGTGATGATAGCTGGTCAGGTCCACAGGGAAAGCGATGGTTCCTACTTTCTCAGGACCAAGGCCAGAAATAGATTTTTAACTTTAACTTGAGGCTTTGAATTGCACCTAGAAAGGAATCCATACTTTATGGAAACCCAGGGATTTTGACTTAGCACTTCTCACACCATTAACATCGCTGATGTGTTGTGGGGCAGGTTTTTTTCCTGGAGTGGCTCAGCTCTCTTCCCTGTGCTTGCTGCAGCTACGCCATTCCTGCAGCAGATACCAAACTGCTGCAAAGTAATGCCTGCCATACTCTGGAGCACCAAAATGGGTAGCACTTCTATTTCATATACTGGGATCATATAATGGGGCAATTTGGCCACTCGATCATAAGGAGCCTCCATCAGTGGATGCAGGATGAGAGCAAAGAACAGACAGATGTGGCTGCAGGGTTAGTTTTTCCTGCTCATGGTTGCAGTCTTTCACAAGAGGTACTTGTACTCTGTACAAGTTCAAGAAAAATTACCTGTGCCACAGAAACTTCCATGTGATCAAAGGTGAAAGATAGAGGCTACTAAACAAGCGTGCAGCCTCTGACAGGGGTGCGCATTGCCAAAAGTTGTGGTTACACCAGAAATTTTGTTTGGTTTTTTTTCCCATTCTGCCACTGTATTTGGCAATGTCCTACATTACACTGCACAAAGAGCATGGTGCAAGTATGTAGATGCGATGCATATCCCCTGTCCCATATATATATTTGTATGTAGGCACACAAGATCAGGAAGATGCAAGGTCGATTCTCTGGTTGAGATGCTGGATGAACTAAGCCTCAGTATAATAAAGAGCCCAAGGAATTGTTAGCAGTCTGGATCATCTTCCCAACAGACGCTGGTAGCAATATTCCAAACATGAAAAACCTGTGAAAGGTCCACAACTGTGTGGGTATATGACATGGAATATATTGATCAATTAATGAAGGGAGTGCATAAATCTCATCATATTCCTGTTGCTTGTCTGAATTCTGGCCTAGTTCAAGTGTGATGGTTTTTTTCCTCCCTGAGGACAGCTGTTGTTTTACTAGATTGATTATTCTGCTGCACTTTTTTTGCAGTGTATAACTGAATTCAGTTGTGCTCTATCAAGCCATTGGGCATACAACAGAATAAATGGAAAAACTTGCATTTAGTTATTTGCTGAAACTGAGATTGGATTTCATTAGTAATGATGTTACATCAAGGTCTTGGTTGAGTACTTAAAAAACTCAGAGGAAAGTTAAGAATGCTGTAATGAGCTTGGAGCCATCCTCTAGTGTTTTCTTATTTTATATTAAAAGTCAGTCAGAAAAAAGCAAAGGGAGGATGAGCTGTCAATCAGCAGTGGCCCGCTGGGATGTTAGAAAGCAAAGGGAGCAATTAAGACTTTGGACTGCAATCCTTCTCTGTCACCTAAGTTTCTTACCGGTAGCTGGAGATTTACAGTCCAGCACTCCAACATTATCCATGGGTGCGCTTGCACTCGGGGGGGATTGCTGCCGAGGGCTAGATGGGGAGGCTGTAATGCTGCCAGCATCTCCCCCGGGCAGCCAAACCTGCCGGGGCTGGCCAGGCTGGCACCCCTGTTTCCCCCAGCTGCCGCTGGCAGGCTCGAGGGCTTGAGTGAAGGCTGGGTTCAGGATTTGGAAACACTGATATTGAGATAGGTAAGGCTTAGGCGAACATGTCTTTGAAAAAAATGTTTTCCACTCTCCCTGTCACATGGGCATGTTGTTCTGGATTTCCATAAATCTGGAAAAAGGGTAGTTCTTTGTTTATCAGAGTCCTTAAGCACATCAGCAAGGACAAGGAAACTGCTTCCCTCTCTTGCTGAACCTGGGACTTTGCAGCCCAGCTCCAAGAGCTGCCGAGCCCCTTTGCTCACGTGCACTTTAACGATCACCGAAATCTCTCGGTATTTGCCACAAGATACTGTCCTCCTCGTGCCACAGGGTGTTTATAGAAAATTATCAGTGCTTTAGTGAATATTATCTTTAGGTAAATAAAGGGCTGGTTTAAGTTTTTTGGGGGGTTCCAAGTTCAGTTCTTTTAACTGTATCTTATTAATAATTCAATAATCCGTTTCAGCAGAAGGCTCCTGTTATCAGACCAACACCCATCGTGAGCAGGATGGAAGTGCAGTAGAAACAAATGTTGAAAGGAAAACAGCAGTGGTTTTAAAGGGGAATACGAAAGAATAGAAAAAAATAGATTTAAGCATCATTTTAATATCCAAAGTTGAACAATCCCAGAACTTGACTAATATTTTACTCCCTGAGTAAATATGGCATCTGATGGCATTTTTCTTCTGTTTTGTTGCATTGCAGGCAGTGAATAATATTCAGTGTTTATTCAATTTCCAAAAGAATAATTTAATTCTAAGGCTGTGCTGCCAGGAGCAACATGCTTGAATAATCTTTGTGAGAGTTACAGCATTGATAGTCAGCCCTTGCACTGTGTTCTTATGGCACGTATTACATTTGTATTTCTGACCCGTGTGCCGAACAATGAGAATCTTGTTTCCTCAGCCTTTTAAGGACAAGGGAGAAAACTGTCAAAGTAAAAATTACTACTGTTGATGGTAATATATATATATATATACACATATAAAGTAAATCTGTGAAATATGCAGTCTGTATTAAAATAAATAAAGGAAAGGGCAGATTATAAAAGCCAAGATCAGGTTTCAAACCAATTTATATTGAACAGTCAAGAGTACTACAATGTTAGAGACACTTTCTGAGGACAGGTGTTTTCGCTGTCCATATCAATAAATTCAGGTAACCTTTAGTGCAGTTTATTTTATCGAATCTTCTATGTAGGCATTCATATTCATGAATCACCACGTGTGCTGTAATGAATAAAAATTATGTGTAAAATTCAGTCCTAGGGAGTGTAGTTTTCAGACAGGTGATGTACTTATCTTTGGCTATATTTGCCACCTAAGTCATTCAAATATATTACCTAAAATAAAAATGCTAAGTCTTTGAGGAAAAAAAGGCATTAGTCATCAAGCCATTTTCATCTTTTTAATATTAAACAATTCCTGTTTCTGAATTGATGTTTCTGCTCATGCCACAGAAGAATAAGCAGGGGTGGGTGGGTGTTCTGCACACAAGGTCAAATAAGCTGCAGAATGCCGTGCTGCTTTTTGCAGCAGATGGGTAATGTTACATGGATTTTAATTATTGAAATTACTTCTGACTTTGAGGAAATACTCTCTCTTAATAATGACAGAATTGGTCACATGATAACATTTGAATTTTGTGGCACAGATGTGTTTATTTAAAGAAGCCATGTCTCTGTCCTTCTGGAGAAGAATTACTGATGTTTAACTTTCTTGTTGCTCCTCCTTTCTTAGCAACCTTTTTTACCATATTGATATTTTTCAAGTGGAACTTGAAATAGTCTGTTGTCATTGGGTGGGCAGTGGGTGCAGATTCACAAAGAGCTTTTAAACACCTCTGCAGCTGGCAATCTGCAAGAATAATTTTGATAAGGGAAGCTCTGCTATGAGCATGGGCTTACAGAGCTGCTTTGATGCTGAGCTCTCACAGCTCCTCTGCAGCCGAGGAGGAGAATAGAGAATGTCCCAGCAGATGACTACTTGAAATAGATTCGTACCTGTGAATGGTTTCCTTATATCCTCTAGCTATTTATTCACGCTACTCTCTAAAAAGTACTAATGGTTTCTTCTTTGTTTCTTTCAATATATTTCTTCTCTCAGTCCACTGTGAGGAACCAGGTGCTAGAGGGAATGCGGAGTGTTAACCGAGGTCTCCTTTTTCCCCGTTTGCTCTGTGGCAGGAGCTATCTGGGATCCTCACTTCTCAGGTGCTTTTCTGTTTGTAGAGGAGAGAGAGGTGGTTGAAGATGAGTACGGTGGGTAAATGGAAGACTCCTGCAGAGAGAAATAGGTGCATTTATTTTTCTGCCTTTTATGGCTAGAAGAAGTACTGTTTTCCAATTGCAGTGTGAAAGACTCGGGTTCAGATTAGACATTCAAAAGAGGTTTCTGACAAAGGCAAAAGTGAAGTCAGGAAACAGGTTTCTGGGAAAGGTGATGGGATCTGTCAGTGGAAGTGTTTAAGAAGAGATTAGGTAGGTTCCAGGATTGACATAGGGGTAGTTACCCCTATCCTGGGAAAGACGAATGGACTAGCTGCTGCCATGGGGCCCCTTTGAGATCCATTTTTCTATTATTTTTATGATCTTTTATGAGCTGAGGACAGGGATTAACTGCATGTCTGATTAATTTGAACTCAGCCCCCTACTAATTTAGCTGCACTGTCCTGAGGACCAGATTTATGAGTACTGCTGCCCAGCCCGGGGTCTGTGTGTCGACATGCTCTCGGTTCCCTCAGCTCTAACGTGGCTCTGCAGCACAGTCCTCCCACAGCAGGAGAAGGCAGAGGCACTTGCTCACAGACATTGGTATTGCAACTTCTAGCCTGTATTTATAAGACCAAAGATCAGTTCAGCGTGCAGATTTCAAAACCAGAGCTCGGATAGTATTGTAATGCAGCGCAGGATGGTGAAGCTGAGCTGAGATCCCTGGCCTGGCACGTGCATCCCTCGACAGCGCGGCTTGATTACTGATAGAAGGAGTATAAGGAATGTAGGATTGAGCTAGCAGCGAGCTGTAATTAAAATAGCTCTGAGTCCTAAGGAGGGGAGGCGGTTGCCATGGGGAATGGAAAGCTTACAAGGAGCGTAGCTCCATGCCTGGAAGCAACACCAAAATTCATGGCCTGTAAAGGAATACTCTGAGATTTATTTTGGAGTTTTAGAAAGCAGGCATTTTTATTGCAGCGCTGGATGCACAGGGGATAATTCCACCTAGTGTGCTTGCCACAGCCTCAGTGCAAACAGGTTGTATAGAGTAACTAATTACATATTAATCAGATTAGTATACATATACATAAAAATTATTGTATCTGGTTATCATAGTACTGCCTACATCTGATCATGCGCAATGAAGAATTCATCTGAGTCGAAGGGCTGCTTTTGTGACCACTGACCCATTTGAAATTCTGTTTGCTGACCTTGAAGTCTTTATTCTTCATCCTTATTCTTTGATCTTGGAGCTTAACATGGTTTCAGTCACATATGGTTGGTTTCAATATTATTCTTATCTAATGTACAGGAACATCCAGTCATAAGAGCAAAGAACTATAAAACTTATGAGTAACTACCTCTACTAGTTAATTGCTTGGCTACACTTTTGTCTATTGTTTCAATCATAACGTTAGTATAAGATTTCTAATAATTATTTACCAAATCTCACTTTTACAGTCATCTAGCAGCAAACCAGTTTCCATGGCTGGTACAAAATATTAAAACTATAAAAATATTTAGACTTACCATACAGAATGTGTGGACATATGCTATCAGGAGAATGGAGTCACTGCCTGGCACGCTCAGAGATGAGTTATCACAGGGAGCTCTGAAACCATCCTGACATCAAAAGTTAGACAGCAGAAAGCAATGCAAAAGCAAGCAGTCAATAAACAGAGACATATTTTTCTATACCAACCAAGCATAATGGGTCCTAAAATAGTCACGCTCACCCCTCTTATTTAGGTGCTTTGGTGTCTTTTCTCTTTCTTCTTTTCTATCCTCAGAATTTCACTTTACTGCTCCCTGCTCTGCAGTGTTTCAGTGCATATAGTGAAATCTTAGTCCTGCTGAAGGCTATATAAATTTTACAATTTACTTCGATGGGGCTGGGTTTCCCCCTCTAGTACTTGGAGTAGGTCATATAGATGTTGCTGAGCAGCAAGCATATCGAAAATAGAAATGGTACGTCTTGCTATTCCCTACCTCCTGCTAGCATCAGTGTGTCCACGCTGTCAGCAGTGTCAGGGAGTTTAAATACCATTAAAAGTAACTTTTTGTTTGTTTGTTTTCTGGGGTGGCTTGCTGCCCCTGATCTGGCTGATGATGTGAAAGCTAGCGCTGGCCCAAGGGAGGGTCAGGACCTGGGAGCAGCAGCTGTGATGCTGCTGAGCTTAAACTGATCACAGACCCACACCCTGTGAGCACAACTTCTCTTTTGTTGGTTAGCGGGTGCCCCTTTGGGCCTAGAAGGAAATTTGGCACTTTGCACCTGACAGATGGCCTCTCAAAGAGATACGGATAACTGGCAGATGCCTCTCCCAAGCGATCAGTTAGGCTTTAAAACCAGCTCTTGGTTTCTTGATGAGCTTGAAAAGGCCTGTGTGGCTCCTCCATCAAAAAGCCTGCCTTGAGGCATTGTCATGTAGAATCACTGCTGTTGGCTTCTTAAATTGTGGATAGAAAGAGACAACCTTCATAGGAAAGGTTGTAATAAAAAAAAAAAAATAATTGCCATTCAGGCCAAAATGCCCCAGATCCCCCTTCCTTTTTTTTTTTTTTTCTTTTCTCTGAGCTAATCTGGCAAGAGCAATTTGGGTTTGGTATCTTTATAATAGTACCCAGTCAGCCGTGGGATAATCAGTGATGTAGAGTGGGCAACAGCCCTGCTTCAGAGAGTGCGGTCTTGAGCGTTTGTTACTCAGGCACTATTCAGTGCAGTGGGAATAATGAGGATGTGGCAAAATAATTCAGGTAAAGTGTGCTGTTAAGAGGCAGTGCCCTGTCCACACCTGGCTGCGCCCCTCTGCCCCGTGCTCTTCACCCTGACCGGAGCGCAGGGGTCCCGGGGGAGCCCGTCCTGCTCCCACAGCAAAGGGGTTGGGTGGATGGCAGCAGCAACGCGGCATGGAGGAACCTGGTGGAGGGTGGTCCAGAGCACAAGTCTTCTGAGAAGCAGCTGAGCGAACTGGGGTTGTGTAGTCTGGAGAGAAGGAGGCTGAGGGGAGACCTTATCGCTCTCTACAGCTCCCTGAAAGGAGGTTGGAGCGAGGTGGGTGCTGGTCTCTTCTGTCAGGTGGCTGGAGATAGGACGAGAGGAAATGGCCTCACGTTGTGCCAGGGGAGGTTTAGATCGGATATTAGGAAAAATTTCTTCACCAAAAGGGTTATCAAGCACTGGAACAGGCTGCCCAGGGAAGCAGTGGAGTGACCATCCCAGGAGGTATTTAAAAGCCACGTAGATGTGGTGCTTAGGGACATGGGTTAGTGGTGGACGTGGCAGTGTTAGGTTGATGGTTGGACTCGATGACCTTAAGGGTCTTTTCCAACCTAAATGATTCTATGATTCTGTAAGTGGGAGTGGGATTGGCCTTTAGGCTGTGGCTGGCCCCTGGGTAGACGTGGTTTTGTCCATTGGTACCTGGAGACATATAGGCTTGAATGGACTGAGGAAAGACTCTTTGTGGAGAGTGCTGCATTTGCAAGGTGTTGTTATCAGCCTGCTCCAAGGCACAGGTATGTCGTCATCTTTCTTTTACCCGGTCAGCGTGGTATTTGGAAATAAATCCTCCCACTTCTCAGAAATGTTTAATGCTACTAGAGCTGCAGGAGACAGATGAGTAGCAGAGTTTTAAGTTTAAACAAAATGACCTCCACAATGTCTTTCTCATGGCAAAACTTTTTCCAGCCAATTGATATCTTGCTATTTGCAGTTATCATATGTTAACGTATGATGTCATTCTGCAGATATGCAGAAGGATCATATTAACTGAACTATGCTATAACCCTGGAGTCTGAATTTCCTCTCACGCTGTTTTAATATAGTTTAGTTCAGTAAAGTTTCTTTACCTTTGAAGGAATTAGGAATATTACAGCAGTGTTTGTTACAGGGTGCTAATATTAATTAATTATAATTAATACATCATATATAATTGATATATAATTAATGCATTAATTGCTATAAATGCAGTCAAATCAAAACATTATTTTTCAGATAAATATGTATGATTAGAGATTTGTAGTTTATATCAGTTTATAAAGAAGTCATTGTAATATTATGTGACCATGATACTCAGCAGGAAAATTAAATACCTAAGCAACCAGAACATTCCTTAGTTCTATCTTTTTATATATACTTATATATAAAAGTCAATAAAACAGATATTTTGTAGGGATTTATATGTAGCAGGATTTACAACATTAAATATTATGGGTTTCAAACTGTGATAACTACATAAATGGGCCATTTAATTGCCCTTGATAGAAATTCACCTTACTACTTTAGATTTAGTGATTCCAATTAAATGCATTGAGCATTTCAGATAATGAAATTATTAGATGTATTGTAAATGCTTTATTTAAGAGCTGTTCCTGCTGAAGGAACTTGAAACGTACATTATCTTGATCTGGCTTCTATTCAATGTGCTATAGCTAACAAATATATGGCTTTTTTCTTCCTTGTCTCTGGTAGTGCTGTCATTCTGTAAGTAAATCCATGGAAGAGAAAGATTATAGGTACTTATGTTATTCTACAGATGTATTTTCAAAAATATCTTGTGCGCAGTAGCACGTCTGCTTTTTTTTCTTGTTTTGAGACAATGAACGATACATCAAAAGCTAAGGAATGTCAGAATTGTACATCGTTTCAAAAGTTAGTAGTTTCTGGTTTTGGACAACAGGAGCTGCATTTGTGCTCTTGAAGTGGTATGCCAAAACAGCTGGTTAGATCAGATACAATATCATGAGCTCTAATAATAATGCTACCTGAATGAAACTTTTTGAAGGATGAGATCAGATAAATTCAAATTAAAAAGGAGGATGCAGACTTTTAACAATGAAGAAAAACAATCATTGAAGTAATTTATTTTGGGATATAGAGATATCTGTGTATTGAAAGGGAAGCAAAGATGGTTCTGCAAGAGATACTCTGTCCCTGCTTAGCTAGACATCTACATCTATGAATCAGGAGGATTGGGCTGCAAATTCTGCAAAAGGGTCAGACCAGGTCACACTAGGTCATCCACAAAATCCCATTATGGTTTTTAATATGTCTGGAAACACAGAAAATTTCGTTCTTTCAGTTCAAGGTGAGTATTCCTGTATATGAGAGAGGGAAAATTTAAGACTGTTCTAGAGGATCTTCTCTGGGGACTTAAAATAGTTGTTGGTAAAGAAAATAAAATGGTCCTTGCTCTTCTATTCCCCCTTTCGTCCTCTCTTCTCTCAACTTCCCTTATCCCTTCAGAATTAAAAATCAGGACCTGCTGGGGCAAGCTGGGTATTTCTGCAGTGCTCCCTGGCTGCCTCCTCTCTGGGATGGCAAGTCTCTTTCTGGGTCTTTACCTTGTACTATTTTTCTCTCTGGATTCTTCCATCAGTAGAAAGGAGGAGTGGCTTTCCAGTGGTGTCCTAGTGTCCTGCTACATTGTGCTGGTGACAAGAATTCTCTTTGTGTGATGCAGAATTAGATTTTTTCCATTGTTTATGGAAACAAAAAATGTACCAATAACTCACATTAGAGGCTTCTAAAGAGGATATGTAATTGGGCTTTAAAGTTTCTAAGGGTATATCTGTGTATTCTAGAAGTAATGAATCAAAGATACTTTAGGGTTTGGTTAATTTTTCCTCATTAATTTCTCAGGAATTTACTTATACTTGCATGTTGCCAAGAAGATACAAACAATATATTTAAAAATAAGCCAAAATTATTTATAAGTGGGGTTAATTTTGTGACGGAAAGATCCTGAAGGAAGCCCCAAACCTGGTTTTGGCCAAAGCTGTGCTGGTGGTGCTTCCCCATGTGAAGTTAGTGTGTTTGTAATTAAATTTGAGCCCCAATTAAACTGTATTTTCTGTAATATGCCTATTATTTATCTTCATAAAAAATACACCTTTTATTTTCCTCTGCAGAGTAAAGTAAACATGACATACAAATTTACAGTAAGACTTGTCAACAAACACATGAGATCATGGATATTAGTCTGAGCATAAACTTTCTATTACATTCAATTTACTGCTAGTGCAATAAAACTGTCATCAGATCGAACGGGATTTTATACTGCATCAGCTATAATACAATGCCATTAAATTGGAAGTATATACATTTTCTATTGTTCTCTTACTCATGAATTATGAAAGTTAGAGAGTTATGCACAGCATCATGGTACAGCTTTCATATTCCAACAGATAAGTGGTGATTTAGTCAGGGTAGTTTGGGGCAGGTAATTAATTTCTGATTATAAGGCTGTTTTTCAGTGTGAAAAATAGTATGTTTTACTGCAGTAAGGACCTGAAATCTTTTCATGAAAACTTGTATGAAAAAAATGTAGGGAAAAAGCCCAAATACCAGTTCCCCATTTTTGTTTGGGACAAAACCCAGTAGACAAAACCCAGAAATAATATCCTTTATGTATTTCAAGATAGGGGAGAACCAAAATAGTTAATGGAACTGCATTCACTTTAAGAAGAAAGCCTCAGAACACCACCAATTTCCAAGAAGGGTCCACAGTTCAGGAAATCAAGAGCCACTAGGGCTCACTTCTCACCTTGGAGATGAGAATACCCAACTTCAGGTCACTGTCCCTTGCCCAGTTTGCTTTCCTTAGGTATATTGATAGGACACAAGTGGGTTCCTTGGGCAACACTGGGGATTGACATAAAAATGACCCTGAGGGAATCATATATTTTTTCATAGTTCTTTCTCATCGTTTTCAACATTAGACATTTCCATTCTTTCATTTTAAAATAGCTTCTCACTTGCAATTATTTGATATTACACTGTGTATTACAATGTATCTACATACACAATTAATACAACACGCTCTGTAGGTAGCATATGGAATACAGCATTTTAAAAGTCTACACAGAATAAAAAATGAATAATATATTCATATATATTGCATTTAATTTTGGTAAGAAGTACAAAAGTTTAGTATTTAATATTTATAGTCCACTGATGCTCAGAGACCTATAAGAATTGAAGTGATGGTTGTACTATACAGGTACAGTCCTTGCCGCTGTAAAACCTAGAGATGTCTTTCACTTTTCATATATGGCAAGTCTGAAAATATGTCTAAGTACTAGTGGATAGGTGACCTGAACAGACTTTATCTCAACTGAACCTTCTGTTTTTCATTTCTCATCATCTGTTCCATTATGTGTAGATTCATTAGACATGCTATGTGACTGACATCTTCCACAATTAGTGCTCACATATAATTAGATGCAATGCTGACAAGGACTCTGTTGTTTTCTATAGTTTCACAGAAAGGCCTTTTCCTTCTTCTTTGGCACCAATCCATTAAAACCGTTGCACCATGTTCAGCTGGTGACTGGGACTGAAAATAATTTACAGCCTTTAAAACATTGCTTGTGTATCATTAGCTCCACCTCTTGGATTAATTTTGTTTTTACAGATCCAGTAGTTAGTCCATAGGGGAATCCTCTCTGGAAATGTATAAAGTCCTGAGGCAGTGCATCTGGCTTTATTGCTCTATCCTGCAAGTTTCATGTTCAGTGCTTGATTACCAGTAAATTTTAATTACAAATTATTTTACTAATAATTTGGGTTACGTTGTCCTCTAGTGGCTCATATAGATAACTGCCCTGCTGACAGGCTCCTTTTGCCTTGTGTTTTAAATCCTCTCATACTGTTTTCATACAAGTCCAAGTCACCTCGGAAGAGGACTGATGCAATGGCCAAATAAAAAGTTCGCTTCTTACTGCCACTGTACCTATACAGCAAGTTCTATCCTCTATAACTGCGTATTATCTGCTTAAGAAATAGGTATTTAAAATAGTTCAAAGAAACAATAGAGAGTTGCAAGAAGATACTGTATTTAATCAGAGCATTTGATGGAAACAAATATATCCTGCTTACTGACAGTAACAAAGAATAACCTCAGCATGAATTTTTTTAAATAGGTTAAAGATTAGTTCACTTCCACAAAAGACATCAAGATCTCATACGAAGGAAACAGAACAGCCCTCCAGCACATCCTGAGGCTACTCACTCATAAACCTCAATTAACGCCAGGCTTTTGCCTTGTAACGTGGCAGCATCCCCTTTTATAGGAAGCAGCGAAAGCACTAGAGTGCTTTGCAGCTGGATGTTTGCCAGCATCATGCAGGTGTTTGTAAAGAAGAGGAGGGATCTGGGAGCGTGGAGAAAAATGCCAGGGTGCCTGCAGTGACAAAACGCACATATTGCGTCACTTTGAAAAGGTGATACCATATTGTCTAACATGCTGAGTTTGTTTTGCCCCCGTGGCAGGGCAGTAGGATTGCTTCCAGCAGTGGCCTGGGCCCTGGTTACGGGAAGCGCGGCGGGCAGCGCTGCCGCAGGGACGGCGGGTGGGATGCTCCGACTGGCGAGTCTTCCCTTTCCATGCTGCCGCTTCCTTGACCAAATGCCATGAGAAATGAGGAGTAGAGGTTGCTCTGCAGAGAGAGTTTCTGTGCGTGTAAGCGGAGGAGGAGAAGTGCTATAAATGCTGCTGTTTATGCCTCTGAGATTACATGGGAGAAGGAGCAGTTACAAGTGGTGAAGAAATGTGGTTTCTGTCTTCTTAAAGAAATTCGTGGTGCACTCCAGCAAGATGACAGCTCACGTTTTCTTTTGCTGTTTGCAGTAATAGGAAAGACAAAGGAGTACTCCGACCTTACAGAGTTAATGAGAGGCTTTTTCAAAGTAGTGCGCCTTGTACTCTTTCAGGGAAATAATATATCAGGATTCAGTAAAAATTCTTTGCTCAGGTCCTGCATCTCTGGCCACCTTCTTTCTTCCTCCCTTTCTGGAGAGGCCTTCCTTTCAACCAGCAGTGTGACTGTGTGCCGGTTGCTATTCGTTCCCTGGCCTCATCGTCCTCCAAACACCGGGAATGTTGCCGAGTAGCTTAATTATACTTGACACAGCGGATTCGTGCGTTTGGTGTTGTCCATGTCCTGCCTCAGACTCGCACGTATACCCACACCTAGCAAGTGTCAATAACTGCCACAGCTGACAATGTGCTGACAGAAACAAAATGTATAAAGGCAGCCCTGGGGTATAAAATGCCTTCACCTCCTGAAATCATCTGCTGTGCCATTCTTACAGTTCACTCAGAAGTTTATTAGGCAACGATGGATGTAGGAATATTTGCAGAGTGTTACGTTTATCTAGTGCTCAGTGACTCTTCTGCCACTGGGGATCTTTTAAACCAAAGGCATGCCTTCAGTTAAAAAATCACGTAGGGTCTTTATTTCTTCTTAATTAGCTGTCAGGAGGGGGAAGGTGATGGATTTTATTTTTCTTTCACAAAAACCCTTCATTTTAAAAAGTGCTTCTGTAACTCTTACATCAACTTTTTTTTTTTCTTTCATGTTTTGCAATGTTATTTTTCAGGGGTTTATAATAGTTTATTTTGCCTTAGGTGCTAAGCAAAGTTCTGTTTACCCTCAATTCAGAATATGGGGTTTTGTCCCTTATGTACCAGAGGGTGAGTTGTACATATTGATCTATTTAAAGCTCCCCAACTACAATTTCTACTGTAGTGATTTCTTAAACATTAGACTATTTGCAGGTAGCTGTCAGTGGTTGCCCTCTCTCCACACTGGAATCTTTTACAGAAACCCATTACTGCTTCCCAGGTGTGCCCTTTCTGACACCCCAGCAGCGAGGGGGCTCTGCCCCATCATGAAAGTCGCAGTGGTGCTTCCCTCCACCAGCTGGTGCGGCAATGCTTGGGTTCCTCCTGCACGCAAGGAGGATATATGACTGATTATGCCTATTCCTATTAATCATGAAAATGTCGGCTTTTCTTCAAAGTAGAGGGGGAGGTTGCTCCTACCGACTGTGTCGGTCACTGTTCTCTTCTAGCTGTGTGTTAACTCCATCTTCCCGTAGTGCATTTTACATCGGGGTTATGTCAGCAGAGTCTTTCCAGACTAACCTGACCCTTGATGTCAAACTCAGTCAGAGATGGAATCTGATGGAAGCAATTTTTCGTGAAACTGATCCCTCATGACCTCTCTCATAAGCTGTCTGGGAACCGTATATGCTAATGGGAAAATAAAAGTGGTGACCTTGTGTGTTCTCAGACTTGCCGGGTGTAATCCTGCTCAGCACAGCAATGCATTTGTCAGTTTTTTGATGAGCACTTTACAGCCGCCTGCCCGGCGGGTCCCCCCTGCCTACCTGTGTGCCTCTCTAATGCCTGCAGATACGAACATGTGAGTGCACCTTGCTCAGTAACAGATGTCTTTCCAGAACAGATGCCATTACTCATTGCTTTTCTGTATGGATGTCGAAAGCATCCTTCAGTGGAAAACAGGTGATAATTTTATTTAAATCCAACTGTTTTCATAGGGCAATAAAACTAATGAGATGATAAAGCCTTGCCAGATTTTCCATTTCAATAAGCATCTAATCTTGAAACTGTTTTAATTAAGCTTCCTTATCAGATGTTGTCATTTGTGCACTGCCAGCACACACCTGAAATTACAGCTTGGCATCAGATTAAAAGGTGATGCTGTTTTGATTTGCACTGTTAAATCATTTCTATTTGAGGATTGATTTTTTGTTCGACCTTTTTTAAAGGCAGTGTTCATCATTATAGTGGCTGTGTATGAATGGTAACATACTTGCATTTTCTCTCATCAGAATAACGAAATGGTGGAACTACAGAGGATACGAATGAAAGACGAAATTCGAGAGTACAAGTTTCGAGAGGCGAGACTGCTACAGGACTACACCGAGCTTGAAGAAGAAAACATCACTTTACAGAAACTGGTGTCCACACTGAAACAGAATCAAGTAAGCATCGAAAGATTCAAGGCGCTATGCTGAAAAATGACACCATTTATCTCCAATTTCCATAATGTGATCCTGCAGACCACTTTGATAGGAGTTTCTTTGTATGTCTTTTTCAGTTGGGTTTTTGCTAAACGCTTATTCTGAAACAGTGTTATTGGCCATTTTTGATGCATGGGGAGGCCCTTACCTCAGTTTTAGGAAAATCCTGGTGGAGTATTTCATTGCAGAACTTTGTAATAGCAGAGGAATTATGAAAATAGATAGAACTGGTTTTTCCCTTCCTGCTTTTCCTCTCCTCCCTCCCTGCACATTGAACTCAATGCCCCGCAGCAGAGTTCAGCCCTCTGTTTCCTCTCGGTTGGTTTCCTGCATGTCCTTTCCTCTTCTGAAGTGGATAAAAGGGGAAATAATCTTCTCCTCGTTCTCCTTTTTTTTTTTTCCTGCTCTTTGGGTTTTCCTGTACCAGTGTTGCTCTCTTCTCAGCCATGCTAACCTGCGAGTTTAGCAAGCTTCAGAAGTAGGTGAAGGGATGTCATATGTTCCTAGTTTGTCTGTTGTGTTCTCCCTATTGCAGCGATTTGCAGCTGATGACAAACCAGCACGCTGTAATTGTCACTGCAGTGCTGAATGCTCCCCGAGGAACCAGCATACACAGCAGCCTATTGCATCCAGATGCGAGCAGTCGTGGGGTCTGTTCTCCCCCCCTTACAAAAGCACAGCTTCCTTTGCTGCTGGATGTATATACTGCTGAGGAAGCAATCAAGAGCACAGTTGCCCTTTAAATTGAACAAGAGAGATTTGTTCTCATGTCAGAAGAGTTAACTTGCCGTGATCAGTATTTAAGTATCCGCGTTGGACGATGTAACGCTTTCTGGCTTTTCGACACCGTCCAGACCAGCGTAAGGTCGTGCTCCAGGACGCCGTTTCCGTAACTGCTAGCAGATGGTAACGGCACTGGGTTGCAGCCCCTGGTTTATGTCCCAACCTACTGCCTGCTTCAACTGGGGCTTTTATCAAATAGCCAAGACTTGTCACAGTTTCTAATGGCAGCCTGGTAACAAAGCTGCCTTATTCCTGCAGGAGTATGCAGTACTATTTCAGCTATCTTTTACTGCTCTTTTACTGCTCTAGCACAAATGCAATTGAAACATTTAAAACAAAGGAGCTGTGCTGCAGGGAAAACGCAGATAGTAGAAATGAGTACATAGTTTCCTTATTTATGAAGATACCTAGACTTTCACATTCCTGAAACTGAATTTATAGCAGATCATCCTTGTGTCAGAGTTATTTACCAAGGTAGCAAATTATCCCTTTGAGGCACAGATTTTTTTACCTCCCCAACCTCATAGGAGACATTTTCACACTATCAGGAAATTAAAGACCCCTTTATGGACTGTCCTAGTTTCCCCCAGCAGAAAATATGTTTGCAAGTGTTTATATTTGTCATAATATTTCATTCTTAATGAAACCAAATGCCAGCAGTCTGTGGAGAGAAAAAGCATTGCCACATTTTGAATGGCTTTAAAAATGAGACATTTTGCATCACATATCCATGCACTTGTGATTCCTACAATAACTTTGATCTACAAGGTAAAATTTCAAGAGCATTTTATACTTTAATTTACAAACCCATATGTTACAAGTCTTGGTGCTGAACTGTCATTATCTGGGTTGGGGGGTTTTTTTGTAGCTTTTGTAAGCAAGAATCTATGAGAAGGTTACCGTATAGATAATGTAGACCTTTGGTTTTCATATGGATTTAAAATTGAAGAAGGGTTGTTTTTTTCTTTTTGTGTCCTTAAGTTATAAACCTAGCTACTTGATTGGATTTCATAGTTTTTCAGATGAACCTGTCCCTCCAGCCAGAAAAGAGATCAAGTTCCTAAATGTAGATTTGAAAATATAATGGATTTTCCTTTTCTGTTTAAGAATCTCAGTATGACTTTGGAACTTTCTTTGTTGTTTGATATGTTTCCATTTTCTGGGTTTGAAGATTAGTGCTTCAGTTTTTAAGTTTGCCTTTCCAAATGTTTATGAATACAAGACTTCTGACAGGTTGATAAATATTCTACTCCAGTAGGAATGGTGGATGTCTCTATTTTCACCAGAACCTTGTTACATTTTGTTTAAATATCTATATATGTCAAATAAAAAAGTATTCTAGACAGTGCTTTAAAACTGCAGATAGTAATGTATTTGAGTTATGAAAGCCTCAACTGCAAAAAGTTTTTTTTTTTTAATGGAATTGTGAAAATGCAGTATTTCTTTTTCTTTTTCACCAAGCTATTAAATTATTTCACCTGATAACGGGGATTTTTTTTGCATTTAGAAATGAAAAGGTAGATGAGTAACATGATTAAAATTAAACTAAAAAATCAAGGCGTGACCGTTTTTACCAGGAGAGTTCATCAAGCATGGACATGGATCTTTACAAAGCTCTTCCTTTTAATTGCTGTGGGATTTTCCAACAGTGAAAAGGAAGATGAGGAGGGCCAGCAAGGGAAGGCATTCTGCAGTGGGGATCTGCTGCACCGTCTAGATATTGCCGAGCATCTGGTTTTCAGCTAGATTGGGTTTTCCTAGGCTTTCCTTCTTGTTAGGGGCAATAGAGAGGACTGCATAAAGGCGGCGGGAGCTGCCTTTAAGGAAGAGAGAAGCAGCTGTTTTCCTCAGCCCACAATGCCTATAAATACTTCGATAAAATACTGCACCTTGGTGTAGGGTGGGAAGCCTGCCCTCTGAGAAGGAGAAAGACCAGCAAGTCCCTCCAAGCCTGGCAAGGCTGCACTAGGTCAGTGGGACACGCTTCAGACAGCGCTGTCGGGGCAACAGGTTGCCGAGTGCTCCGGAATGGCATCCCTACGTGCAGATCTGGACCGCGTGGCTGAATGAGCTGGTTACTACGTTTTTCTGGTGGTTTAAAAATCTCTAACAATTTGGGGCTTCTTAGAGTTTAAACTGATTGTATGAATAGTTTGCTGTTTGATTTTTAAAATTAAATGCTTCTTGAATAATGGAGAGTCTTGCTTGACACAGAGAAGAGAGTTGGGGCTCTTCTACCATCCATATTTTTGAAAACTGCTAAGACACCAAGATACTTGAGAGTGTCTATGCCCGAGTGACTTTACATCTGGTAAGAATTTAGATATGAAGTCATCTTCAGAACACTTGCAATTAATAAATCGGACTATATTAACCTGAGATCTATACATACCATGATATACCAACATTGCTTATGGTAATTCATAACAAATCTATGGTTATGGGGACATCTGCTACTAAACAGCCTTCTTTCTGTGAAATACGTTATTTATCCTCATAAGCTACTCAGAAAAAGGTGTTACATTTCCTGATTCTCACATGCTGAAAAAGTGAGCAGTGGAGTATTTAACAGAGCGCGCTCCACTTGCATTTTCTGTGCAGCCAATTCTCTGCAGCCGCAGGCAATGTCTGGTATTTCAAACTATAGTTTCTGTAACACCTATTTCAATAGGGCTGATAAATGGCAGGTTTTCATGACTCAAGTTTTAGTATTATGAATGTTCTTTGTCTTGTCTAATTCAGGTTGAATATGAAGGCTTAAAGCATGAGATTAAACGATTTGAGGAGGAGACAGTGTTGCTTAATAGTCAGCTAGAAGATGCCATCCGGCTGAAGGAGATTGCTGAGCATCAGCTGGAGGAAGCCCTGGAAACTTTAAAAAATGAAAGGGAGCAAAAGAACAACCTGAGGAAGGAACTCTCCCAGTATATCAACCTCAATGATAGTATGTATAATAACCATATTAATATATCAGTAGATGGATTGAAGTTTGCAGAGGACGGGGGCGAGCCCAACAATGATGACAAAATGAACGGACATATCCACGGGCCTCTTGTGAAACTCAACGGTGACTACCGAACTCCCACGGGTAGGAAAGGAGAATCTCTGCACCCTGTCTCTGACCTCTTCAGTGAGCTCAACATATCGGAAATACAGAAACTGAAGCAGCAACTCATGCAGGTAAGAGCTGAATTTAATGTTCTGAAGTGTTTAGACACACATCCTATGGACCCTAGTGCCAGCTTTTGCAATGATTTCCCCTAGTAAAATTCTTGACTACCTATGTTCTGTGCTCAGGCTTCTGCTTTGGTGTTTCTTCATATCCAGGTTTTGCTAGAAATATCCCTAGCAAACAGAGTATCTGTCTGCAAAAAGTCAGTGTGATCTGAGCAGATGTTTAGTGCAGAGGAGAAAGGGACCTAGTTGCTGTGGTTGCAGATGGTTAGATTCTTTTCCTGCTTTGATAATGGGAAATGTCCCTGAAATTGCAAGTGGAATAAAGTACTCTTCAATATGGCCAAAGCTATCTGCAAAAAACCCCACTAAAATACAGACAGACTTGATGATGCTCCCTTGCAAGTCAGAGGGAGGTTTTGCCATTAAATTCAGTTTGAACAAGATTTGGCATACCGTCAAGAGAGAACAAAAGGAGAGGAGCGCTCCTCTTAGTAACCGTGCACTCGAGGAGCATGTGGTGTGCGAGATGCCACAGAGTGCCCTTGTCCATGCTGGCAGTCCCGGCGGATGCGCAGGCTGCAGGGGGTGCCCTGGGGACCATACAGCGAGCGTTTGTTCTCTAGTCATCCAAGCCCAGCCCAGGCATAACCAGAATAGGAGCCTGGGATGCAAGCCAGGTAAAAACTCAAGCTGCCAGCCCCGATGCTGACATCATCTTAGAGGGGGTACAGTGCCACACAGAAGGGTCCTGCTGCCCAGGCTGTTGAGCATCTTCTCTGCCGCAAGAGCTTGAAAGGTTTTGGCACCATCAAGGAAACATTCAGTGTTTTCTAGCTGCAGGCTTCCAAAAAGTGCCTCTTCCAAAGAGAGGAAATGTAAATCCTTTACTGCTTAAAATGTAAAAGGCGATATGGAAGTAAAGTAGAGCAAACCCAGTTTTCAGTGCTTGCTAGAGAACAATAAATCCCTATGTGGTCTATCCTATATTTGTTGAAGAGTTAATTGTTTTATTTACTTCATTGCCAAACTCACCGTGGGAAGTTTTGATCTGAGCTCTGATGTGGCAAACACTGATGACATGTAGTGCTTTACACAAATAACTTTGATGCAAGACATACATAATTTAAGTGAGAAAGCTAAAATTCAGAATTTATGTGAAAAATTCTGTCAACCTTTTCCAGTATTAAAATGTAAACAGTGTGTGTATTTTGTGTATATGTGCATATATAAAAACACACATGTGTATGTATGTATACATTTGTGGATATAATATATGCATGTATATATTATATGCAACTTTTGATTTCATTCAGAAACACAATGATAAAAATTAAAAAAACCATGTTCAGAAGAAATGCTTTGAAATGTTCACGTTTTAAAATACAGCGTAAGCATTCTCAACCATAATTTACAATGAAGTGTATGCGATATAAATTTGAGTGAAAGCCTCTTGGAAATGAAAAAATAAGATTGTTTGGGCTATGTTTTGTCTTGATTTTATTAAATTAAATATTGACCTTGATGAATTGGCAGACTTCTACTTCAAAGATACTGCAACTGTATTTGTCACCTCTGACTTAAAAACTTATTTATTTTACACCTCTTAAACAAAGAGGCAGCCTTCTGACAGTCACTAGCTACAAACTTAGGACCCTAGAAAATAAACATAACCATTTTTTCGATTACAACATTTTTCGATGCTGGGCCCCAGCACCCTCACAACTGTACTCGCCACCATTGCTTGGCATTCTAATCCTGTTAAAAGGTTTGCAGTTTAAAAAGAAGGACTAGACCTAGGTGGAAACCTGATTTCTTTAGATACTGAAAAGGGTTACTGCAAAATGCTGATGTGTACTTTTTATAAAGTAATCATCTTCTCTGAGTTGCACCAGGTCACCTTGGGTCACGCAAATTAAATGTGAAAAATTCCTCAAAAAATTTTCCTCATAGTAGATGGGAGATTTAATCGGGTTCAAGCTGACAAAAGGTAATTCTTCAGCAAAACTGGATTTCTCTTTTTTTTTCCTCTACAATGTCTTTGCCATGTGGTGTTCATTCAGCCATATCTCAATATTTGGTATGTGTTCCTCTTGTTTTCTCTGAAGAGACTGTACTATGACAGAGTTGCTGAAGGAACTGACCCTCTCTTGGGAACTATTTTTATGTCTATAGGACAGCAGGCTCCTTTTCTGAGAGAAGCAAACTTCAGATTTGCCATTTTGTATGTGCGTGGCAAATTTTTTCACTCCTTAGTCTCAAAAAGAAGCCTTCACGAAAACAGTTAGTATGACAGGTATAATTCCTTCTGCAGCTTTAGAGTGCTGTTGCTCCATAATCTGTGCTGGTCCCTAGGAGAGATTTAATTGTAACTGTTCCCTTTCCATCTTCTCAATCCACTAGGTAAGAAATGTCTTGCTGAAAATTCTCATATTCTGAGATTTTCTTGGAAAAGCTCAAGGCTTTCTGCTCTTCCTTCATGTTTGCTTTCCAGTGGAAACAATTCTCTATCTCATCTTTAAAGCCTAGGACTCCTCTCTTCCTTCCATGGTGATGCTTTCCTTATTCCTGAGGCCAACATCATATTCAGAAAACTTAGATTAAGTTCTCTTAAAAAAAGAAGAAAAAAATAAATCATGCAGCCCAGTTTCTGACACTCTTCCCCAGCTGCCTGGTGTTCTGACAAATATGAGACAGCTGAGATTCAGGGTTCTTGAGCTGAATTTTCCTGTTAATTTGTTCCAGTCTCCACTAGGAACTGTTCACTGACATTCTGATGTTAATTAAAAAAATAAAAGGGGGGGGGGGGGGGAAAAAGGGGGGGTAAAATTGGTTTCCACAATTGCAAAGATAGATCACATTGGGAAGGAAATCTCCTCAAACTGAAGTCTTTGAAGGGAAGGATGCATTGCAAATAGGTACAGCTACTTGTGAATTGCTTTTGTTTTAAGATGATAAAGATCCTTACTGCAGCTACTAATTTCAGTGTCAAAAAAACCCCCACCAACTGGACTGAAAAATAACTGCAATTCCCCAAAGTTTGCTGTGGGTGGAAATAAGAGTATAGTGTTGTCTAGAACAAGAAATATAATTATCATACTTGGAAACAGCGGAGTCATTAATATGCAGAAAGTGTGCTCAGGGCTGAGTTGGAGCTTTGGGTTTTTTTTCCATTGGAAGTAGGAGCATGTATTTATAACTTTAAACAGAAGCAGATTAGCTTAATCCATAATTACCAGACCAGAATGAGTAAAATTTAGTAGATCTACGTATTTAATTTTACCTACTGTCCAAGTTGGTATATGGGTTTTAAAAGTTGCATATTTTCTCTGGAAAGAATCCTTTCTATTTGTAAGAAGTATTTGTTTCCAGAACCCATTTATGTTCAGCAGAGAAATGATCATAAAGATCCCCATTAACTCTGTTACAGTTTTCCTTCACGATAGAATATGATGGCTGAGATCAGTAATCTGGCAGGATCAATTCTGTCTGATTAATGTAAGCAGACACTGAAACACTGTGCTGCTTTAACACTGAGTTGTTTTCTCAAAGGAAAGGCTCTCTGGCTGGTAAGCCCTGTATTTATTTTTACACTAGTGCAATCTACAGTTAATTGCCTGCTTTGGTGTGAACATACCCACAGTGGAGCCATACACCTCAAAAAGCCAACTGCCTTTGATGTGTAATGTATGGATCTTTATTATCCATATGACTTCTCACCATAAGGTGAGGGGATCCTTTAAGTTAACCAAAACTCAGATTTTTCATGCAAACGTGTAGCTTACCAGTCTGAAGGAATAAATACCTTTATTTTCTGATGAGGGTAATGTAATTAACACCTAAGCCTGCTATACCAGGTGATAACAACTAGAGTTCATCTGAAAGTTTCTGGGGAAAGCAGACCTGGGGCACACTGCTTGATGGAAAAAAACAGAGGAAATGAGTGAAGAGGTTTCTGCTGGGTTGATCTCTGAGGCTCCCCAGGACAGCTCTGACCGAGAGGTGTGTGGAAAGCGGTCACCTTTTAAGAAGATGCCCTTGGCAAAGGGGAAGGTTGCCCTGTTTTGGATTTTCTCAAGAAGAGTGGTTTCTCAACTAGAGCACAGGGGATGAGCAGTAAGGGCGATGGCCAGCAGACTGAGGCAGCAACAGGGGAACAATGTCAAATGGAGAAAGGTACCAATATACTCATGGTACTCGTCTGTCCTCTTCTGCCCAGACTATGTAGTGCCTAAAATGGAGCTGTATGTAAGGAGACAGACTCTTCCTGGATCATAAAATAATGATGTTTGGCCCTGTTTTTTAATTCTTAAGCTGTCAGTCACCTGTACACAAGAAAACTAGGCTGATTTTTTTTTTTTTTTTAACATGGCTTCTATTTTTACAGTTTTTGCCTGCAGTTGATTGCTGGTTCTAATAGAGGCCGTGTTTTGAAAGCCTGTCAGTAAAACCAGGGGATTATCGCATGCTTTAGTGCCTTACTACTTCTGAGCAGCAGCCACTGCTCAAAAGCCTCGTTATGAGAACATAGGAGTCTGAAGCACTGCTTGGAACATTTTGTGAGATGGCATTAATACCCTCTAGGTCTCTAAAAGGCTTTTCTTTTCCTTCAGTAAGATTTGTGGCGGCTGATCTGACTCTCTTCCAAATACTACCTGGGGGAATACTGTTAGGGAAGGAAAGGTTTTTTTTAAAGGGTTTTTCACAACTGACAGCTTTTAATTCTCGAATTAGTAATTCAGCCACTCATAAAGGGAACGTGGAGCATGCCATTTTCACTGCATGTGTAAACATGGGGCTGAGATACTGAAACCATGGGAGAGAAAGAGCAGTAAAGCTGATAGGCTCAGGGTCCTATTGCAAAAGCCATGAAAGCAAGAAGGATCCCATCTCCCTGTGCCTTCCTCTGCTTCCCAATTGACAACTCAGAACAGGACAAAGGCACAGAAAAAAAGTTGGAGCGTTACGCTTCAAACTTGAAATAGGAGTCTTTCAGAGGTGTTAGCATGAGTAGCAAATACCTGAGCACATCAAACTCTGTCTTGTTCACTTGCTTTAAGATGCTGTGCGTTAAAACTTCTGGTGGAGTCCTCCATGACATCTTCTGTTGTTCAACATCCACATATCTCTGTGGATATTAAGAAAGGAACTTACTAGGTCAGAACCAGTGGTTTGTTAGTTATACCACAAATTCTGTTTTTCCTGCCTTGTCCTTAAAAGGATGGATTTTGCTTACAGTTAAGTGCTGGGAATGGGCAGACCTGGGAGTTGCACGTGCTTAGTGTCCTGATCTGTATTACGTTCCCACACAGTGGGTTATTTAATCTAATCTGTGGAAATGTACACGGACATTTGTTTATGGTATTTGCATTCTGTAATCAAGCCTTAATGAAGTTTGTAACAGTCCAAAGATATAAATAAATATTGTGAAGGATTAGTAGAGCTATTCATGGGAAATGTAAATTCAAACTCCATTGAGAAATATATATGTACCAGTGGAGTAGCTTATAGTTGACAGTGATGCAGTCCATATGTTCAGGGAATGTATGTCGTAGTAAGTCCCGTATCATCACTCTAGCTGACTAGGCACTTAGTGCTTGGGCACTAAGTAATTCTTCAGTGGGCAACATGTACAATCATGACCTAGAGATGTTGCAAATTGTAACAGAGGCAGGGACTTCCCTAACCCTATGAGAGTTTGTTGTGGTTTAAGCCCAGCTGGCAGCAAAGCACCACATAGCCTCCTCTTCCCTGGTGGAATGGGGAGGAGAAAATATAAAGAAACACTCGTGCGTTGAGACAAGGATGGGGAGGGATCACTCACCACTTATGGTCATGGGTGAAAACCAGACTCAACTTGGGGAAAAAACAAAATCAATTTAATTTGTTACCAATCAAATCAAAACAGGATAATGAGAAGTAAACCCAAATCTTAAGAACACCTTCCCCCCACCCCTCTACTCCTGATTTTCTCTACCTCCTCCCCCCACAGTGGCGAAGGAGACGGGGAATGGGGGTTGTGATCAGTTCCTCACACGTTGTCTCTGCCGCTCCTTCCTCCTCAGGGGGAGGACTCCTCACTCCTCTCCTGCTCCACCGTGGGCTCCTCCCTGGGCTGCAGGTGGGCATCTGCTGCCCCGCTCCCCTCCGTGGGCTGGGGGGGGACAGCCTGCCGCCTCACCACGGGCTGCGGGGGCATCGAAACCTCCTCCGGCACACCTCCTCCCCTCCTTCCTCACTGACCTGGTGTCTGCAGAGGGGTTCCTCTCCCATCCCACTCCCCTCTCCGCTGCAGGTTCCCCCTCTGAACTCCGCTCTCCCAGAGGCGCCAGCGCCATCGCTGAGGGGCTCGGCCTGGGCCAGCGGCGGGTCCGGCTCGGAGCCGGGGAAGCTTCTGGCAGCTTCTCACAGGAGACACCCCCGCGGCCCCTCCCCTGCTAACAAAACACCGCCACACAAACCCAATTCAGAGTTACGCACGTCTCTCTCTGACTTAATTTTATGGTTTAGGTATATATGGCTAGAATCTATTGGAAGCCCTCAAGCTGTGTACACAGAGTGGGGGAGATGAATGTGATTGCAGAATTTTGTGTTCATCACGGGTAGGACGAGATCCTGGGTTTCTTACTTTGGCTCTGTTGCAGGTGGAGAGAGAGAAGGCCATTCTCCTGGCCAACCTGCAGGAGTCCCAGACGCAGCTGGAGCACACCAAGGGAGCCCTGACCGAGCAACACGAGCGAGTCCACAGGCTCACCGAGCACGTCAACGCCATGAGGGGGCTGCAGAGCAACAAGGAGCTGAAAGCTGAGCTTGACTGTGAGAAGGGCCGAGAGCCCGGCGAGGAAGCACACGACTATGAAGTAGACATCAATGGCTTGGAGATCCTAGAGTGTAAATACAAAGTAGCTGTTACCGAGGTGATAGACCTTAAAGCAGAAATCAAAGCCTTAAAGGAGAAATATAATAAGTATGTAGAAAACTACACTGAAGAGAAGGCCAAGTATGAGAGCAGAATCCAGACGTACGACGAGCAGGTGACGAGCCTCGAGAAGTCAACCAAGGAAAGCCAGGAAAAAATGGTCCACATGGAAAAGGAATTGCAAAGGATGACAAGCATAGCAAATGAAAACCATAATACCCTCAACACCGCCCAGGACGAGCTGGTGACGTTTAGTGAGGAGCTGGCTCAGCTCTACCATCACGTCTGCCTGTGCAACAACGAGACACCGAACAGGGTCATGTTGGACTATTACAGGCAGAGCAGAGTGACCCGCAGCGGGAGCCTGAAAGGACCGGACGACCCTCGAGGCCTCCTTTCCCCGCGGCTCGCCAGGAGGGGGGTGGCATCGCCCGTAGAAGCCAGGACCCCGACCGAGCAGGTGACGAAAGAGGCCACGGAGCCTGGCAAGGAACAGAGCCCGACGAAAACGCCTACCATTTCTCCTGTCATCACAGCTCCTCCTTCCTCCCCCGTCTCCGATACCAGTGACATCCGCAAAGAGCCGATGAACATCTACAACCTCAATGCTATAATAAGGGACCAAATCAAGCACTTGCAGAAGGCTGTTGATCGGTCGCTGCAGCTGTCGCGCCAGCGCGCTGCAGCTCGGGAGCTAGCGCCCATGATCGATAAAGACAAGGAGGCCTTAATGGAAGAGATACTGAAACTGAAATCTCTCCTGAGTACGAAGCGGGAGCAGATAGCAACCCTGAGAGCAGTGCTGAAAGCCAACAAGCAGGTAAGATGCTAATAAAGTAGTCAGTCGGGAAGGTCTGTTATTTATACAGGTCACTTACAAGCTTTCCCAGGAGTATTTCGGGGGAGAGATTTTACTCACAGGTTATTTAGCCTCTCACTCAATCACGGTGAGGGCAGACCTTTCTTCCCTCCCTCCCCGCCTCCTCTTCAAGCTCTTCAGCTCTGCTTTTCTCAGCACCCACCATTCGCCGAGGGCAGGGGCAGAAGAGCCTTTCCTGTGGAGCGAGAGAAAAGCAGAGGGGCAGGGTGGGAGCAGCTACTGCCCGGCCTGACGCACGGGCACGTTGCTAGCATTATCACAAAATGGTAAGATTGCCGACGTCGGAAAACAAAATGGAGCGTGCGTCGAGAGGCTCTCGGGGACGTGCTGACCCCTCGCCAGGGCAGGTACTGCTGGAGCGGTGGGGGGGGCAAGTGTAGGGCAAGTGTTGGTGGCCCGGCTGGTGGGATGTAGTGGAGCGGGTGGTGCAAACAACCCATTGTGTTCTTCTTGGCGCTTGGTAATGCTCCACGGGCTGCAAAACTTGAATGCCCCCCAGCAGATTGAAGGGGATTAAAAATAAAAGCCACAAAAGCAAAAGCATGCCTCAGAGAGTGACAGGTGTAAAAGTGTGACCAGTGGCTTTGGACCATACAGAAGCTGGGCGTTTCTTTGATAAGACAGCAGGTGAAACGCTGAGTTATTTTCATTGCAGGTGGTTGGGATTTTTTTAAATGATTTTTCTGTTTAGTCAAAAATAATTTCTCCTGCCGTTGTCACTTTTTTTTTTATCCTTTCAGAAATAAAATCAGGGTTTTCCTTTTTTTTTTTTTTTTTAAGAAAAAGGACAACATCACTACATGATAAAGCTGACTGAAACAGTAACTGCAATTTTTTCCTTTGAGAAGGGTTCGTTATAAAGTTATATTTTAAGAGAATAAAAAATTTCAAATTATTATTTTGAAAATTTTCACAGCTTAAAAAAATCATCAAACCACTTTATTTTTGATGTTTCAGCAATGTAAATAAGCTGAGAATTACTGCATTTTATATCAAATGCCCAAAGAGGACCATGTAATGGTTTGTTTTTCAAGAGTCCTGTCAATTTTTTTGCACAGTATATTCTCCCAAGCCCTTTGTATCCATTAGATTCCACGTCTGCAAACATTTAAAAAAGTTAAATTTAAGCATGCAAATAGTTTTATTTACTTTGGTGCATCTCCTTATGCCCAGAATTAAATCGGAATGCAAGAGGCTGCATCGGCAGTCATCACTCCAGATTGCCCGGGACTTTTCTCATCTAAAACCAGTGCAGTGCTCACCACATGGGGGCATGAATCCTGGTTAACAGCTTGGGATACTATTAACTGATGACAGTGATGGGATTTCAGTGTTAAAATTCCCAATTGTCAAGCAGTCTGAAGTTACAGTTTCAAGTTTAATTGATTGTTGGATCTGTAACTGCATGTCTAGAGTACTGGGGATTTTTAAATTGCAGCAATATTTCAATATACATTGAGTCTTTTATAGCGTTTCCCCTCTCCAATACAGCACATGTTAAATATTAATTCAAGTAATTAAATACCATCTCTAGCTAAGCAATAATAGCTCTGAGCAATTATATGTGGATTTTCCATGTAATTAAAATGTAATTAAGATGTAATTGAGGTATATGGGTTTAGATTCCAAATTAAAGATTTTTTCCATTAGCATAGAGCTATCATTTATGTTTTGATACTACCAGAGAATCTAGCTCTATCTTGCTCTTTTATTGCTGTCAGAAATAAAGCATCATCCTAAAGCAGGCTCACTGAAATGGGAAAGACAGATTGCTGAGTAAGGAGGTGCTATTAACTAAACTTTTATTTATTGGATAGCAGCATAGATATTGGTAACTGTACAACTGGGTATAGAATCTTGCACTACAGTTAATACAAACCAAGTATCAACATCCTCAAACTTTCAAGTTAAAAGACATACTAATATAAAAGGGAAGGAGAAATTTAAAGTTATGGAAGGAGGGGGTGAGTTTTATTATGTGCTAGCAGTACTGTCAGCCTCAAGTGATGGGTGATGGGTGGATCCCAGGACCCAAAACACATCTCATGTTCAAAAAACAGGCGTCAAGCTTCATCCCCTTGAGTTCTTCCCCTCCCAAATAACAAGTTTTTAAGCAGCAATTAGCTGGGGATATTCTTCCCTTGTGGGTTTGAGTTCAGATGAGCCTACAGAGGACATCTGGTTCAGTTTTTCACATTTGCTGCAGAACCACAAGAGCTAGAATTTTGATTTCTTTAAAACCCTTCCTCGATCCCTAATGAAGCTGGCATTAATACGAAACTAGGTCTTTTCCTGCAGCTGGCGGGCAGCTGGATGCCCTGGCCTGTCCCCAGCCCCCAGAGGAACCCCATCCCACCTTGCCGTGCTTTGTAGCAATACTATTACAACACACCTGTACTTGTCAGCGCTCCAGAGACACTTTAGGTGAAGCTTTTTCGGTTGGAGTAATATGGGAGAGCAAGATGAGCGCAACAAGATGCCCTGTAAAAGGGCAAGACGTGCCCTTCCTCGGGCAGCTCGCCGTCCAGAGCCGGGGGGGGAAGAGCAGTAGCGGACCCCCGGGTCTGGATTTCGGGCTGTGTTTCGGTGAAGTCACACCCTTAACCAGGGAAGCACGGCTGCTATCTAGTGACCACCAGAAGTATTGCAATATCGGGTTAAAACGAGAATTGTGCCGTTTTCCTGGCAATGCAACTGGATCGCCGTGCGCTGACATCCTCTGGTACCCAGGTACCCGGGGGCAAACGGCTTATCGGGAGAGAAAAAGAGCAAATGGAGTTTCTGCCTCCAGACTTGAATTGTGTTCGCTTTTCTTCACAGTGACTCACCCGACTGCAGGACAGCCCTGAAGGAATCTCTCTTTCTGCCTCCTTCTTTGCCGTGGGCCTGGCACTCCAGCAGTGCAGATGCACCTTTTAAATCTCTAACAGCATACAATAAATTTCTGTTTGAACTGGACAAGCTGTTGCCTGGTTTAAAGCATTTGGCAATATGTGATGATATTTCTTTTTATTCTAGCTGTATTTTCTTTAGTAATATTTTCAAATAAGCATTTTGCCGTTAGGCCGAGCTGCAAATAGACTACATAAAACTCTATAACACAAAAAAGAGAGCAAGACTTGCTCTAAGAAACTGCAAACCTAAGCCTAGGAAAATGAATTATTAAATCAATTGCTCAAGATAGCAAGGCACATATATCTTCCTAGCTTGCTTGCTTACCTTGCCTTGATTTACGTGTCCATTTGTTTGTAGCCGTAATTACTGTGTCAGCACCAGTTTTGTGGAGCAAACCCAAGTAACATTAGCATTAACATGTAACATAAATTTTAAAGTAATATCAAATTAATGATACGATAACTTTTAGGACCAGTTCAATAATGGTTTGGATTTTGATTTCTAATAACATTCAGAAAGCAAAGCTGCCTATGAGGGGAATTTAATATCCTGAAGTTCTGACTGAAAAATGATCAGTTGTTCTCGTAGGTAAATAGTTTGATGGGAAGGAGTTGAGTCAGCAAGACCTTCCCATCTGTATTGGCAGTAACTATGGTGTCTCCAGCTCCCATAACTGAGATAACCATAAAAGTCCTTCACAAAAAATAACTTGATGATAACCTCAGACATACAGTACCTTATCTATAAACAAATGCCCTATATAGACAGAATACAATAGAATTTCCGCTGGGGAAAGCGAGACTGCATGGAAAGATCCAGTACCACGTATGATTTCTGCACTAAACTAACAGGCTACTGTTCTGCTTTCCTGTGTGAAAAAATAAAGTACTTACCACTGTAGGACTTAATATTCTTTCAGCAACAATTTTTTTACTTGGTTTGCTTCTCACACTGCTAATGTAAAGTAAGTGGGATATGAAGTTGTCTTAGAATGTGAATATGTAGAGAAAATGATGTTTGTTCACAGATTTCAGGATTAAGGTGGCAACCTTTAGGCAGCTGGATTTGGGCAAACATCTCTTTGGTAAGGATAAGGAGGGGGATGAAAAGGATGTTAGTTCTGGCAGTCCCTGGGGTCCTGGGGCTTGGATATGTGCCCACCTCAGCCTGTGGCTGAGTTTTGGGAACGAGGGGGCTGAGCTCTGCATGCCCCAGCTCTCTCTTCCCAGATAGTGTTTCACACTCTGCAGAAGTCCAGGTGTTGGAGCTCTCTGCTCCCTCCCAGCCTTGCTGTCGGCTCCAGGTAATGTCCTCTGCACAGCAAATGCTAAGTGGTCTGTGAGTAATTAGTCCTGTGTCTCCAGGTGGCTCACTGAGGGGCTGGGTAGTGTGTTCACCCAGTTCCTCTGCATGACTCGTCCCATCAGGACTGTCATTAGCCCCTCTCCTGGCTTACTGCATTATTTACTTCCCTGAAGAGTAGTCACGTGTTTTTCTGCATTTTCATCTTTTTCTTGTGCTCTCCATTTCCATGTGTGTTGCTCAGATGTTGCACTTTTATGTGGAGCGAAGGTTCTCTGACACATTTTTGTAGTTAACTACAGCTTAAAGCTAAATGCTTCAGAAAGAGCTGTTGAAAATCAAAGCCAGGTCCTGGGCATTTGCTTGCTTCTGGCACCCCCTACTTGGAGATGCAGACTTTAATTTGCCCCGTCCTTCCCTTCAGAGCGCTCTCCAAACGCACAGTTTTCCCCAGGTCATTAAAATCTAGATTATCCTGCAGAACTGGTTTCAGGCACAACCACACATATACGGCTCAATGGGTACAATTTTGGAGACTGGCTGAGAGGGGGAACAAACAGAAATAATTTAGACTAGAGCTGGTGCTGCAGGAAGAGTAACATGAAGCTATGGCTTCGGTTCATTTTGTGCCTGTTGCTCTTGGCACGGTCTAGCGGTACAACTGAGGTGACCAGACACAGAGGTACCTCTGAGAGACAAAGTCCAAGTTCCCCTTCTCCCCTCAGCCCCACTCCCCATCACACATTCTGGCTTCAGGGTACTTCAGGCGAGTTTTCTGTCTCTTCAGGCTCCCCAAACTGGCTCACAGTAAGCACAGAAGAAAACTGTCAGGTGTGCAAAGGGTAGCAATGGGGAAAGGCTAAGTAATTATTCTTTTGGTGGCAGCTAGCCAATATAGATTGACTTAGCTGCATTGTAAAATGGCAGCCTCTGAGCCGAGGAGTCTGACAGCAATCAGCTTCAGTCAGCATCCAGGTCCCAAACTGATGAGCTGTACGTAAACTGAGCATCTGCACCGCCTGGTGCCCACTGACTCTTACAAGGACCTCCTGAGCGCGCTGTGCCTCCTGCTGAAGTGATGCACCGCTGCTCTGCTGGCCCTGGCTGCAGGTTTCCAACAGAAGCTTCCCCAGCTTGCTTCCCCCTTCTTTCCCTTGCCTATTAAAACCACATTTTTGCTAGTCTTATTTGCTTCTCTAGTAGAGCACTTGTACCCATCCGTTCTTCACTTAGGAGAGTTTCAGAAGGGAGACCCTCGACAGCCTGCAGAGGGTGTGTTCAAAAGTTTGTCTGGTGCGTGGGGAGCTACCAGGCACTTCCAATAGGTTTTGCAATTTATGCTTCATTTTCTAGATGTTGTTTTATGGAAAACTCTAATGGGGAGAAAAAAAAGGTTTGAAGATTTCACAGAGTCCTTCATCTGTTACCTTTATTCACCAAGTAAATTATATTTCTAAGTATTTTTCATCCTGCAGTGTTACATGTCTATTTAATTTACTCTGACATCCAGACTAAACCGTAGGGATCACAATGATCTGTCTGATCATTGTGCACAGTTTCAGTGATGTGTGAATTATTGGGTTTACATGGAATATATAATCCCACTGCTGAAAAAATTTAACTTTTTTTTTTTTAAAGTCTAGCATTAGGTGGCACATATCTTTAACTCATTTTCATTCCTAAACAAAGGAAAATCTTTGCATGAATTCTGTGTTCAGAGATGAGGTATGATAGGTTAAGGAACATGGGGCTGTATTTCTCTTACAAAGCAAAGACATCTGAATTCCTGCCTTAGAGGCAAAGCAGAACTCAATTTGAGCTATAGAGTCTACCTGTGCTCACATAAATCACTTCTCCCTCATTAGTGACCTGAAAATTCTTAAATAAATCTGATTTAATCATATCTGTTAAATAGGAATTCATCCTCTGACGCACTATTTCCTAGATTTCCCTTCAAAAAAAGTAGTTTTATTAAACATGGTTAATCCTTCCCCATGTACATTTTTGCTTATGGCTGAAAGCAGATAGAAAGCTGACAATTTCTTCTTTGTCCTGCAAAGGTGTAGGATGGTATCTGCCATCCTATGTTGAGAAAAGCTGCATTCATTTGAATATACCCCTAAGTGATTGATTTTTTTAACATGTATTGCTGATGATTTCAAATTTGGCATGGAAAACCCCATCTATTTAAAATGACAGGTAGTTACTAGTGATTTTTAAAAATCTTTTCTCTCAATGTAAATTAGTGTGAAAGTAGAGAAAACATTGGTGAGTGTACAATTAAAAAAAAATTGAATTATTTCAACACTGCCATTTCTAACTGTGCTATTTCCCCAGACACAAATGAATAAAGTTGTATTTTAGTAGGAGATGCTAATATGTCCTTTTGTTATGAGACATTATTAGTGTCAAATGTATTGAGTTTCAGAAAACTGAGTTTAAAATAGGTTTCCAACTGTCTGGTTATTACTATCTTTTATCACATCCCCTTGCTGGTTGCTTTAAACTAATGTTCTTCTACACTTCTTTCCCCGGTGATGGCTTGAGAACCCACAAGATCAACACGGGAAATTGATTGCCTGTATGAAATACTGCAACTTATTATGCACTGAATAAAGTGAAAAAACAACCATAACTCCCTCTGAGTAAATGTAAAAGGAAACATTTTTTTCTTCATCTCATTCAATGGCAATAATTTTAAATGTCTTATAGCAGCAGTAGGTATAAAGCCTCTGCAAAGCTATGTATTTTGAATAACTTCAAAATGATACTAAACTTCATAGGCAAAGCAGAAGGTTCAACTCTTGCAAAAATAAGACAAATGTAACTATTAAAAGCAGTAGAGCAGTAAATTAAAGAGATTTAATGGATGAAATTGAAAAAAGAAAGGAAGGAGCAGAAAAAATGAAGGGAATAGGATGACTACAAAGCCTTGCTTTCCTGTTAGGTCAAAATTGTAATTTACAATTTTTTTTTCTTTTCTTGTAGTGGTTAAAACCGCCAAAATAATGCTGGTTTGCACAACAGTAGGCATGGCCAGCATTCAGACGTAAAAGCAGGCTGTCAGATCCTGGCAGTCACCTTGCCTAAGGAAAGCCTCAGCTGGCAGGGAGCGTGAGGCGAAACACATTGGTTCCCACCTTGGCTCCAGGGGCCGCGTCTCCCGTGCCATGCGTCATGTTTGCAACACGGTCGTGGGATGCACCTGGGTGGTTACTGCAGCTCAAATGACATGGTAGCAGCTCCTTAAGCTGTAGTAACTTACTTGCCTGAGTCCTCAACATGCAGCTGCAGAGTTTTGCAGAGCCATTTAAGGTGTCGAGATGTTGCCAGTACATTTAAATTGGCTTTGTCCTTCCAACTGCTTTCTCCTTTTCCTGGTTTCATGGAGTACAACTTAAAAGAAGACATTAAAGGGTGCAGCACAATGAAGCTCAGGTCTAATTTCTTTTACTGTGTGAATGAAGAAGGAAATCAAAAGTAAAATCAAGCATGGCATCTTAGCTGTTGCCAGATATTTGTCTGATAAGCGTATATCCTTGTTTGTCTTTTCAGACAGCTGAAGTGGCACTAGCCAATTTGAAGAATAAATACGAAAACGAAAAAGCAATGGTGACTGAAACCATGACCAAACTACGGAATGAATTAAAGGCTTTGAAGGAAGATGCAGCAACCTTCTCATCCTTGAGAGCAATGTTTGCAACCAGGTAAGGGAAATGGTTTCACCATCTGGCTCAGCATTGTAAAAGTAAATATGTGTGTGCTAAGTGAGAACAGACTTAGCTGTGTATGTTGGGTGCTTAGGAGGAGAGACAGAAATTATTTTCTACAAGGTCAGAGGTTTGCTGGATGAAGGTGAGTGAGTCTTAGAGTGCACACTGTGCAAAACCTGCAAGCTTTCAAGTGCTGCTGAGATGCGTGTCTTGGAAAATAAAGCTGGAGAATAGCAATGTCAATACAACCTTGAGTAAAGTGTTATAAATGCCAATATATGCCTCTGGTATATTTGCATTTACAGGGCTTTTTAAAGTGGAAATCAAATAGTAGATTTATGTGGCTGAGTTTCACATTCAGAAGTACACAGTGATTCTTTCATGTAAAGCTATCGATGTAAAGTTAATGATGATCTTTAGAAACCCATGTTTTCATTATCGTGAGATTTATTACTTACCCCTAGTAATATCTATTTCATCAACCAGCCTGTGCTGTAATCCAGCACTAATAATTGTGAGGCCACTGCAATTTCCCGCTCCAGCATGAATTCTTATTTTCTCACTCGGTGATATTCAATTTATTATCTTCTCCTTCACAGGATAAAAGTTTCACTTATTTTCTGTAACATAGTTACTCCTGGCAGGACAGTAATTAATCATCTCTCATCTTTCCTTCTCCCACACCTTCTTCAGAAGAGCTTTTGGTTTTAGCTGCTTTTTAAAAGTTTGCCTAAAAATAATTTTTTTTAAAGATCCAACATTTTAATCAATGAACTCTTAATTCCCAAGCATGCAAGGAAATTAGTATCCTTAGGAAATTATTCTGTTATATCAAGGCTTTTTTTTCCCCTTATGGTCAAAGACAATATAGGTTCGTTGCTTGTGCTTTAGTCCATAAGTGATAAGATGTCTTCATGCCTCATGCCAGCATCTCTCCAGTGTTCCCTGTGGTATATATAGGTGCCATCTCACCTCTTCCAGCCTTCTAAGGTCCTTGTTGCTTAGTGACAGTGGCAGCAGCAGCTGGGAGAGGTGGGAAGGAAGGAGAAGGGACATTGACATGCCATGACATGGGTGCTGTGTACAAATTCATCATAGGTCCATCGTCAGAAGAGTACGTGTAGTGCCATAATGGAAATGAAGAACCAACTCAGCAGGTGGTGTGAACCAAGGTAGCTCCATTGATTTCATTGGCATCTAAAGATTTTCTTCAAGAACGGGAAGTTGTGTGTGTGTATTAGAAATGTATGTGTCGATCTTTATTTGCAAGCTCATTATTCTAGGAGATACATGATTGTACTAACCCTATAGACTACTTGGAAGGCTACTAACTCCAGGGGAGAGGAGTGGCATCATAAGCATAAAGCAAAAAAGGGTCTTGCGTGGAGCATAAATCATCAACCTACAAGGTAATAGAAGTTTGCAAAGATTTAGAAGTTGTTACTTAAAGGGAATGTTAGGCTGTTGGTGTGCTGAATGCTCTTTATCCTATTTATGCATTCTGAGTGCACACTTCTGTTGGGTTTAAGGCTTAAGGTTTAATATCTTCTGTGAGAATTAGGCTTAAATGATGCTATTCATCTAGGTGCCTTTTCTAGGTGTCTTGTGTGCAGGATGCAATGAAGCTTCTGTTTCTCTTCTATGAACTATAAAGGGAATCTGGGTGACTTGCTGAGTTACAGATTTCCACTTTGTAAATGTCTAATATTAACAGAGATACCCCCACCCAAGCATCTACTGCTGTTGGTAAACTCCATGCAATAGTGATTAAACACTCAGTGCATGGCCTGTGGAATGTATCGCTGCCCTTGAGGTTGTAAGTTTTGCCCAGTATTTTCTGAGCACAGTTATAAAAAGTCATTCACTGCAAGGTCGTGTGCATCAGTGTGCTCCTATAGATTTTTCTGTTGTAAAATATTCCTTTTCCTTCCTTGCTGTGGAATATAATGGCCTTTATAATTAAATCAATCTTCCTAAATGTTCAAATCATTGACTCATTCTGAATAGTCCATTTGGAATAGCATTTGCTTAAATGACAGAGAGCTGATATATTCTAGATGTCTGTTGAAGAATAGAAACCTGTTTGAAAATACAAGACTCTAAGATTCTCCATGCAGTAACATTAGATGCAATAGCAACCTTCAGCATATAAGAGCAATCGTTTAGTCTTCTGTTGAATAAAACAGTGGTTTCCATGGTTATCCTGCATCACATGGTTCTTACTCCTGAATTTGTACTGTAGGGAGTACATCCCTCTGATAGTAGAGTTATATTATAGATCTGAAAATAATTTCATATACTGTTTGATAGAGCAATATCCTTTCTCTTTCATAAACCATCCTTTTCTGTTCATTTGGTGCCCAAATGGATGTTCATTCTGGTGGTGAACTTGTGTGGTTTCTTCCTCAAATGCACTGGATAAATGTCATATTACATTATAAGGAGAGCACAGCACATCTGTTTCCAGTCTGAACAGTGAAGATAACTTTTATTCAAAGCTCCTCTATGCAGAAAGCAGGAGCCATCCTTTTTCTGTGTTTTTCCTTGACACTTGTGCATCCTTCCATTCCTTAATTTCTTTCTTCAGTTCTTCTCTCCTCTGGCTCAGGTCCTTCTGTCCTGCTTGTACCTCTACTTTTGCTCTTTTTCCTTCAGGGACTGTTTTTTTCCCAAACCAAAAATCTCTGTGGTTCTGATCTCTACACCTTCCTCCTTCCCTCTTCATTAGCCTTGTGATCCCTTTCTGAATTTATTTCAGACCTGTCAAGAATATGTCTTCAATACAGTTCAAACTCCCTTTTTCCCAAACACCTCTCTTTAAAAAAAGAAAGCAACAGCATATAAAACCTTCTTTCCTGTGGGATGCATGGGGTTGGCAGAGCAGAGTTGAAGTTCCTGTGCGATGCCAGGGCCATGTGCTGCCCATCAGATTTGCAGCTCCTGCCTTTAGCCTGCTTATTTTGTCCTGGGCTGCTTCTGGTGAGACCCTTTCCTGCCCCTCCTGTCATTTCCCTTCACTCCAACCCCGAGTCGCTGACCCAGGGTGGGAGCTGTGGGAGTGGGAAGCAGGGAGATGGGCAGCCAGCACTCATCCAGCGGGAAAATGAAAAATAAATTCTTTAAAACATTAGCTTTCCAGTCTAGAGTAGGGGTTGCCTTGGGAGAGAAAGGGAAGAGAAGTCTCATGCTGAAGGATAGAAGGAACTACTTTTAAGGCAGGATCCTAAAAGGATTCAGAAAGCTAATTTTACATATCCCTACACATGCTTGCTTTCCCAGCCTAAACAGAGATACTCAGAAGAAGAGAGCAAGAAATATTATTCATTATTGTCACAGTCCTGACACTGCATGAACTGATTTTATTCTCTATCCATCAAGATGTTTTCTTATGGTTAAGACTTAAAAAAAAAAGTGTGCTGAAGAGATGGACTAGGAAGTTTGGACAGGTCCTGGAGTTACCCTACATGAGAAAACATTTATGAGCAGAAGAGAATTATGCTTATATGGCTGGAGCAGGGACCTGTCATTGTCAGTGTCACTGGGTTTTAGCTCAAGCTCTGCTATGATTTATGTTATCTAAATTATGCGTAAGCCTGACTCGGTATTTGGTTTGCATTCCTAGACGCAAGAGATAGATGGAACTAGAAATCCCTTAAATTCCTATATAAGCTTCTTGGATCAGTTCATACAAAATAAGTGGGCTTATGTGTTTGTCTCCTTCCTTTCTGAGACAAGAGAAATGAGAAATAGGCAATAAGTAGACCAGCAGACAGCAAGATAACAGTGATGTTTATTTAATAGTCACTTCCAGCTAACACCCATCCTGGAGCAAGGGGGAAACTGGGAAAGAGCTCTGACTCAGGAGGACATAACCTAACTTTTGTTACTCACTACTATTTGAGTACTTCTGAAAGACCTGTTCAGAACCCTGGTGCATCCTGGAGACCTGCTTGGTCCGCAGTGGTCTGTGCCATGCCAGAAGTCATCTCTCCTAGGAGCTCTTAACCTTTTTCTTCCTCGGTATGCTGTGAGCCTTGATGGATGTTTACAAAATGTGTGGGTAAAAGGCAATATGGATGTGTGTTATGCTTTTTTCTTCTTTAATTCTTCTCTTTTTATCCTACACTTGGATGTAGCAGGGAATATTTCAGTGAAGGGAAACGCCGTGGCTGCAGGCAGTAGCTACCTCCCACTACATGGAATAACTTTCGCTGCTGCAGACTTCAAGGAGATCTGAGGCTGTTAATTCAGCAGTTTCTAAAGTTTAATTATGGTCTTTACTTGACTGATTTAGGTTTAACCTTTCTGAACACTGTTTCTCAAAAAAAGCCCCAATGTGCTTGAGCAACAAAACACGGAGACAATAGACCATGTGTTTATGAAAAATAATAGGAAACTTGGAGTCACGGTGGAGGTCAGATGACTGGAACCACCCAAACACTGCAGTGAACTGCCAAAAATGCGGGGTTGCTGTTATGGGGAGACTTCTAGGAAGGGCATGTAATTAATCAGAACAGTTGGAAAATGTTGTATTAATGAGATTGGTTTTTGTCTTGAGTTTGAGGCCAGCTGACAGCATCTAGTATATCCAGATTTCTAGAACCAGCTTGTTATAGTTCATAGCAGATTACGAGCAGCAGGTTTGCCTAAATCTGCTTTAGTAATATCCATCTTCATGGAGCTTATGTTTCTTAACTGCTCGTAGCTGCTTTTACAAAGCAGATGTCTAGATACCAAGAACACGTCTTAAAGCCTGAAGAAAACCAAACTTTTTCCAAAAAGAAAATTGGCTTATTGGCGTACTAAGGCAAGGCAGTTTGTTCCTCTAGCGGCACTGTGCAGCAGGTGTAGCTGCAGATGATACTTTTTTAAAATTTTCAAAAGAAAAAAAAAGGTGTCTTCTAGACAAAGAGGAAAGCAGGAGGGAAGAGGAGGGATGGATACAGGATCTATCTGCTTACAAGAATGAGTCTTAAAACTCTCATAGCACAGATATTACAGTAATTCCTATTTCAAATGAATTTAATTTAATCTCCAGAATGCTGATTTCATTCTAATGTCTCTGTCAAAAACACTGCCTGAAGCATCAATAGACATCTCATGGCTTGGAGCAGAAATAGGTGTGCAAGCTGGCTTTAAGCCAACCAACATTGCAGAAATATCTCTCTTCCTCAAGGCTTGAATAAAGACAGTCATGCTTATTAAGGTCCTGTAGAGGAAAGATAATACTGAAACTGTCACTGAAACTATGGCTGACTTAGTCATTTTGCCTCCAGTGCCTGAATTATTCAAAAGGAGAGAGCAATATATAAATACGTGTGTGTTTGTGTGTGAAGAATAACTATGAATTTTTGAGTATACTTCATTTCTGTTTCCCAAGGAGAAGATTAAAGTTTCAGGGAAATTAGTTTCATCCCTCAGTTTGCAATAATTCAAAAGTTTATTGTGTCACACATTTTGAGGAGGAAAACTAAAATTATTTTCTGTGCTTGTTTCCTGTGAGTGATACCGATTAAGTTAAATCCTCATCCATTACACTATTGTAATTACACAGCAAAGCTATTTAGATTTATTCAGATCATGTGGGGAGGAGGTTTGACAAAAGGCGCATCATTTAATGTGAAAAATTCTTGGATGTTGCCACAAATGTCCGATGGTCAGACAGTACTGCTACCTGTGAATCATTTCACTACTGGTATACATTTATCACTCTTGGTTCTTACTGATTAGATGGTCTATTTTTAACAAACTGAAGCTATTTTATTTTGAAAAGTGACTCAGACCATGCTGAAATGCCTTGCTCTTCCTGTTAACTTTAGGAATTGAATTCAGTCTTAAATGCTAACAAAATCACGAGAAAGGTGTTTTTGTTTCAAAATCTGTATCAGAGTTCTAAAGAAAATGAAAAAGATACAGTTTTTCATGCAGATAAAAGAGGCTGAGGGTTAAAAAAGAGTAGGTGACCACAGCAGTGGATACCTGAGCACACCTCCAAGAGATTCAATAGTAAATGTGAAATAACTTCCAGGCATGGGTTTTCCTGAATAGTACCTCTTTAATCAGTTAACAATGGCAAACAACTGAGGGCTTCTCACTTCACAAAATCTGAGTTGTCAGGTGTTCAAAGTACTTGCAGTCTTCTTTTCATCATTTTTGGTAATATTTTGCAGAAGTGGATATTACTGTCTATGGAAAATAGTATTATCTAATTAGTAGACATTCTTATCCATGGTGAGTTACTAGCAGAACCAGCACCCAAAATTGTTATTTGTGGTCTAACCTGGAGATAATCCCAAACTTCCCCTCTAATTGCTTGTTATCTGCATTGAGAACGTATTATATTGTCATAGACTACTCTGATATTATAGATAGAGGTTCTCCTGCTGAATGGGAAGTGTTATCATTCAAATCCAAGTCCAAATTTATTCAAAGTGGGAACAGAAGAATTCAGGCTGTCTGCTTCCAGGATCAGATTTGGCAAAAGCTTGGATCTGAATCTAGCCCTGTAACTGCAGCCCAGGAATATGATCACTGGTAGGGTTGGTTCTTGGACTGGTTCCCCAGATTTCTGCCCTGTTTGTTTTCCCAGGTGTGATGAGTACGTCACGCAGCTGGATGAGATGCAGAGGCAGCTAGCAGCTGCAGAGGATGAGAAGAAGACCCTAAACTCTCTGTTGCGCATGGCTATCCAGCAAAAACTTGCCCTTACCCAGCGGCTGGAGGATTTAGAGTTCGACCACGAGCAGTCCCGACGCAGCAAAGGCAAGCTTGGAAAGAGCAAGATCGGCAGCCCTAAAGTAAGTGAGGAGGCATCAGCCACCGTGCCAAGCATAGACACTTTCCTCCTGCATAGTCAGGGCCCACAGCAACCAAACTTACTGGTCAGCAGTGGCACTCAGAGGAAAAGGTATGCATGCAGTGATCTTTACAGTACAGTGCAGTGGCCAGACTTTCATTAAAGTCGTTCACTGAATTGTAAACGGGGTTTTTTTTTCGGTTTTGGGGGTTTTTTTTGTACTTTGACTGGGGAGAAGGAGGTGGAGAGGGTATGAATATGAAATTCAAAGCCTGGCAACACGTGGTTCTGATCCACCTACTCACTATGTTGTTTCCTTCTCCTTAATGCAGTGTTTTGAACTATATTCTGTCAGTGTCTCAGTGCATCTTGTATGTCTTTAATATTAGCGTGAATGTATTTTCTTTAACAAGTTTTCCTTAAGTTTTCCTTAAGGTTTTCCATAATGAGCATCTGAAATAAAAAAAGGATTGTGGTCTATGAGCATTTCAGTGCTTAACACAAAAGAAACTGCATCTCTTTGTTAAGCTCTGGTGCTCACTTGTTCTTCATCAGTGCGAAAAGAATATGGATGCGTTCACTCAAATCAATTTTTCTACATGGGAGCAAGCAACCTTTTGAAGGGGGATGGCTGCCATTCATAACCTAATGCAAATATTTCGCTGTTCAAGCAGTGAGTTCTCATCTTGTCTTGTGACTGCCCTGCCAAAGCTCTATAGGCGTGGGGATCGCCACGGTTCTGAAGATGAAGAGGACTCTCTGTTAGAGAAGTCCTAGATAATCATTCCCTTTTCTTGTATGCTCTAGTCACAATGCAAAACCAAGAGAACATTCAGGGAGCCTTGTACATGTCGACTCCAGGGTGCTGAGATATAACTCAACCTCATCTCCTCCTCCCCTGATATGACCCAGGATTTCCAATGCAGGCAAGGTGCCCTGCTGTGGAAATGACGTGGGGTAGCAACGCTAGTTGGTTTTTACCTGTTAAGCAAATTAACCTGATGTTGTCATTCATGAGGCTTTGAAAGGTAATTAAAGTAAAACTCTTTTGTTTCCATATGTATTTTTCTTGGATCTCCTGCAAGACTATTCTCACCTTCCCTTTGTGATCAGAGCCATCCCAGGACTTCAGGGACCTACCTCCAGAAATTATTAAGAGCCCCCCCTCATCCCGCCTCCACAGAATCATATCTTCTGAGGGGCCCCCCTTCCATGAGTGAATTCATCCATGGGCACCGTCTCAGCAAGGAAAAAAGGTTAACCGTGGCCACACCAGGTAAACATTTTTTCCTTGGGTGCATGTGGTGCTGAGTGGTTAGCAGAGCAGGGGACCCTCCCAGCACTGCAGATGCAATCTAATTTGGGCATTTTCTTGAGACCTGAAAAGCAAAATGTCTCCTCCTGTGTCACCTGTGGCAGGAGATGACATTCTGCCGGCGGTGGCCCAAACTGGTTCCAGATGCAGTGGGGAAAGTCCTGCTGTGGTATAGGTGGGTGCAGTCCTGCTGGGATCCACAGAGGCTGCACCCCTGTGCCTGGGTGCTGCTCAGTCTGGTGGTTGTGCTGGTAGTCCCCATGGAAGACGCAAACCCACCGGGACAGAGGAGTCAGATGTGTGAGGACCAGCAAGGGAGTGATTGGCAGCATGCAGGAGCCTACGCAGCATCCATCTTCTGTTGGCCCTGGAGTGTTCAATCAGGTTTTTCTAAAGGGTAACGTTAAACTAACAGAAGGTTTAGTTTATATAAATTGAGTCATGAAGTTTATCTTTGCAGGAAGCTTTTGCTCTTCATTTCCTGCCAAAATGTAGTATCTGCTTCGAACAAGGTGTAGAAAAGAAACGCAGACTGGAATGCCATTTTAAAGGTTGTGACATCTTTCTGCTCCTGACAGACAAGCTAGTAATTACTTTTTTTCTGCGTCTGAGCAGAACCTTTAGCCTTTAAATGTGCACACTCTTGTCTGGTGGTAAATTTTTTCATTCTTTGTTCTGAAATTTGTTATACACACAAAGCATAAGTAGAAAATATAAAAGCTAAAACCCATAAAGTGGTTTCTGCTCAAGCAAATGTTCATTTTGGAGAGCTGAGCAATATCCTGTAGTACATTCTATCTCTCACTCAGTGCCAGCAATATCACAGCTGCCTTTGAGTAGTGCCATGCAAGTAACACCCACTCAGAGGACAAGAATGAAACTGCAGAGAGTCTAAACAAGACATTTTCCTAAGGAGTGTTGCAATAAATAAATGAGCTGGCTCCTGGGGACAAAAAGGTGGGGAGGGTGAAAGACACGAAGACTTTAAAATATACAAAATAAATGGTACTGATCTTTCAGCAATTCCTTTGTATTTTGTCGGCAATGGAAGACCACGTGCTCGTTTTCTACCCCATAGACAGGATTCTATTTCCTAAACACTGGCAGTGTCTCTTGTGTTCTTTCCTCTTCATTTTACAACAGAATAAGGATGATTTTCTTTCTGATGGACATCTCTTTAAGGAACTGGATTTTGCATTTTCTGTATAGCCAAAATCCCCAGTTTGGAAATCCAAGGATCTAGGGCCCAAAATGGCAATCTTCTAACATACAATTTACAAGACTCTTCTAATTGTGACTGTACTTCCCATATACAATTTACAATAGTGCCAGGCCAAGGAGAACCAGATTTTAATCCAAGGACTGCATGATCTGTATGTGAAGAGCTCTTGACTGTATATTGTAAATGCAGTTTAGTGGAAGAAGTAATGATTTTAAAAAGGAATTGTGCTCAACAGATAGGTAAACACAATTTCCTGTATTGCAAAATTGTTAGTAAAATGGTAAAATATGAGGTCTTTGAATTTGGGACTCTGAATCCTGAATGTCTTTGTGCATTAATTTTTTTTTTCACCATTTTCGTGGACCAGCATCTGATATCTCACGGAGTATCACAGATGCACGGACCACAGATTGAGAAACACTGACACAGTCTCTGACTTTTTCCAGCAACAGAGGCCAAAGGATGAAGCAACCTGAAAAGTAGAATTGTCCAGAAAATAATGTTTGCCTGGCATTTTAGGTACATCTCTACATATTCAGAGACAGCATTATTGTTTTACCTTACAATTGTCCCTATGAATCTACAACAGTCCCAGTTTTCTGAATGCATTTGTCAGAATTTTATGCCATCACATGGCCTTAGTCTCAGCCTGTGAGACTGACAGGTTCAAACCAGAGATTCTTCTGAGCACTCAGATTCCAGTATTAGCAAGCCCCATGTTAGAATCAGGTTGAGGATTAGGTAGGGAATTTTTCAGCATTGTTCTTGCCAATTTCTGGAAGATTTCTTACTGCTGTTAACAGATCAAAGGAATGATGCACAACGTGGGATTTTTCTTGCTATCTTTCTAATTATCCGTTTCCTGAAAGTAAGGAACAGTGAAGGATGTTATTCTGCTGCTTTTATAGGGAATGTTTAAAAGCCTCATATCAGAAAGAGCTTCTTTTCCCAGATGATTTGTGCAGTCAAGCAAGCCAGCAAGAAACGTAGCAACCCACACCTGCTTCTTCATCAGAGAGGATGCAAAAGAACAGCATCCAAACTCGAACACTATGGAGCAGAGTATAGCTTGGCTTGAGGCTGTGTCCTCGGAAGTGGAGGAGCAATGAAGCCTAAATTAAATGCAATGAGGTTTGGGTTTTTTTCTTTTAAATTTGTGAACTATTTCCTTTAGATGAATATTTCACACACATGATGTGCAGGCTTCCCTATCCTTTCATTAGCTCCCAGTGTTGTGGGGACTGGGAGGCTGTAGTTGGGAATGCATTTGATGGAGAGGAAGAGCCAAAATAACTAAAGTTGGTAGAGGGAGAAACCAGGCAGGCTCCCCTGCCCCATGCTCCCCAGGCAGTAGGCAAGGTGTGCTTGTCTTTTCTCTTGCACCTTCTTCTGGACTTGGTGCTTGAGAGAAGAGGCTACCTTCACCATGCGCTGGCCCCAGCTTGACTGCTGCTGGCTACCTGGTAGAGGAAACCTGGGATTACTTTTCGCAGCCTTCATCAGAGGAAGACCCTGGCATGAAGACTGACTAGTGAAGACCAGCTGAGTTAAAGACCTCTCAATAAAGAGATTGTTATTTCCTAATTGGTGTCCGTTTGGCTGCCTTCAACTTTAAATCAGCATGCATGTCCCTCTGACATGAAGCTGTGGCAGCATGACTTTATCTGAGCTTTCTAATTGAAGTAATAGTTCCTAACTGCGGCGGCTAAAAATACCACTCGGTCCATTTCCAAACTATCATGTTCCATTTCCCCTAGGTAGTAGTATGCATTAAGCTTTGCTGTGTGTTTCACTTCTTCTGTTATTTTCTATTGTTTTTACACTTTAAAGTCTTTATTCTTCTTCTGATAGACAGAATCAGCCGGTATGTGCCCAACACAATTCCAGCCCGCTTTTGCATGTGGCTCTTTTCATAACTACATGAAGAAGTCAGGGCATATAGAAAGCCTAAGGCTGGATTTTACGGTGTGTAACACTATATTAGAAATTACCTTTCCTTTGCGGTTGCATTCAAACTCCTTGAATATAAAGTCACTAGGTGCCTCTTAATATCCCACAGTCCCAAATATGAAATACGCTTCTCTTGACTTGTTCAAGGAAAGAACAAGACAGAAGAAGTTTGCTGTAGGTGCCCTGATACCACTCTTTTCTCTAGCGGTTATTTTAGCATGAAAATTCTAAAAGTTCTCTAATTTTAGCTTAAAATTAAATCAATCAAGATCCTTGTGTGGATGATGCATCTGAAGAAAAAGGTTTCCCAACAGGCTTATGAGATGGAGAGTAACTAATGGCTGCAGCCATCTCCCTTAAACAGGGGCAGTTAAAGGATCAACTATGATCTGCCTGAAAGTCTCTCCTTCGTTGAAGTGCCCCCTGAAACAAACTGTGGTAGGTGCTTCTTTTCCATATTGTTTACAATTGTAGGTAACACAGGGCAGATTTCATTATTTAAAATCCCACCCAGGAGAAACTTTGAATATTAAAGTGTTTCATATTTCCTAGGAAATCGGATCATAAGAAGCAATCCTTTCCCTTCTGTACAGTCACATATTTTACTTTATTAGAATAGAAAAAGGAAAAGTAGCCTTAAAATGTGACAGATTTATCTCAAATTCAAAGCCTGGCTGAGGTCAGGTGCTTAGTTGACATAACTGAGGCTAGCCCCATGGGCTTCAACAGCACTATGCTAGTTTACTCCAGTCCCAAGCTTCTGTTTTGTAGGGTTTAGATTTTATTGTTCTTTATTGTTCTTCGTGTGCAAAACCACTGCAAAATTGGGTAATTTTGTGGAGTTGCTCATTTCTGAAAGCACATTAAACCTGGAAGTTTTCTTGCTTTTCAGGTGTCTTTCAAGGCTGATTTACAGAATGGCATTTGATTTTCACAGGAGACTAATGTGGAAGATAAAGATAGCACAAGGAGTGACATATAATAGTACAGTAACTGCTCAAGCACTAAGCTCACCACACCCATCATACATAATTAAGAGTATATAGTATATACTTATATATAATATAAAAGTCATCCAAGATTCATTTTTCTGCTATAGATCTATGCTTACAGGCAAATCAACTATGAATAACAACATGATACAAATAACTAGCTTTTATTTGTTGGTTTGCATTCTTACCATAAAATTTAACTTCATATACAGAAATTCTATGCTGAAGGAAATCCCTATAGAGATTTTCTAGTAGTGTTTCTAAGACCTAATTTACAGCATCTGTAGGTAGAAACTATTTCTTAAAGCTAACAAGGAAAATGATAATGAAAAAACTCAGTCACCCAAATATGGAGGCCCTAAGAAGTCTTCCAATTAAGTCTTTAAGCTGGCACTCAAGGGGAATTGCTTTAGAGTTGTCTTTGTTAATTGCCCTTTATACTGAAAGTGGTTTCACCTGTGAAGAATAGGTTAGAAACCTCGGAATGTTTGATGTAGCACAAACACAATTTAACACTACAAGGAGCAGAGGGTCTGCTGTGTGGGGTGGTCCTTAGTATTACAGGGAGTTAAGGGCTTTTGACAGGCTATGCGAGCTGTTGAGGAACCTCTCCTGGCACAAGGGGATGAGTAATATGCTCTACTGCTATTTTAATTTTTTCTTTCTGGATTTTGAGTTTTTTCTAAGTGCAGTGTTTAGGATATGATTTTCAGAAATTTTCCGTAAAAGATTATTCTTGGTGTAATCAGAAGCTCACATTCTTTTTTACGTGTTTTTTCTTAAAAGAATGTTAAAGTAGAATTTATCATGTGGGCCAACATTCTTGGCTTTGGCTCTTGCTTCTTGATGTTATTTAAGCAATGTGAAGATATGGGAAAGTGTCTTCAAATGAATATTATGTGTAGAAGCCCTTGGTAGGAAATGAAGCTGTCTTTACCCTCCCCTCTTGGATGAAGGGGTTGGGAAAATGACCAAAGGAGGCTCAGGCTGACGCTACTTTCCACAGCAGAGGCTGTCTGCAAAGGTGACCCTGTGCACATTACACCATTGGAAAGGTAGGGGAAATAAATTTTTGATAGCGGGTTTGTGTCTTCTTTTGTTGTGTAGTGGAAAGAGTTTAAGTTCAAGGTCTTTGGTTGTGCACGTTTTTTGTTTATTTAGGAATATTTTGCTAAAGATAGTTCCAGCCTTTTTTTTTGAGGTTAAGTACCAATGTCAGAAAGCTGCTCATGGATTTCTAAGCTTTGCTACTATAGATGTTTTTTCAGTACCTCAACTTTTGCTTTTTTATGAACTTCTCAATTTTGAAACAGCAGGACTGTTAGAAATCTGAACATAGGGGAAAGAACAGCTTCTTTTAAAAATGATTGTGGAAGAAGTCCTTTGAGGAATAATCTCAGCTCAGGCCTGAGTTTTGGTGGGAGGCTGCTTTGTAGATCTTTATGATTGTTCAGGTGACCCAGTAAACAGTTTTAAATATTTCTTATTTCTCCGTTGTGAAGGAATGTTATAGATTAAAGAAAAGGAAAATCAACATGACTAGGATCTAGATACCTCTTTCTATGCTGATTTTTTGTTAAAGAATTTTATTCTGAATTCTAGTTCATAAACAATGTGGATTTATCTGTACATTAAATGAAACAGTTTATTCTTGAAAAGCAGGGTAGGTGGTTAACTGAGCCACCACTACTAATTTATATACGTAGCCATACAATATTTAACTAGTCAGGCTAGTCTGCTCTGAATTGTTCAGTCAGGTAAGTTTGATTTGCTTCATCCAAGCAATGCAAAGCAGCTGGAGCATGAAAGTTCTTCAGAACCATTATTTTTAAAAAACCCCACAACTTTATTCTGATAGCTCAGATTTATAATGCAAGTGCAGATTGCCTTTTGACTCATTAGAGATCCATGGATGATTCTTCTGAGTCTTCGGCTATGAATATGTTATATTTTTATCTACCAAGAATGTACTTGTGTTGATGGTGATCCTGTACCTGCAAGATATCTCTGAGCTTGTGTAATTAGGCAGCCTACTAGCTATTGCAAGACTCATGCATTATTGGTCTAATCTGTCTCTGCTTTCAGTGAAAATTGGATTTTATGTGTTTTTAGCAGGGTTTTTTAAAACTAGGTGTAGTTGTGTTTTGGTTTGGGTTGGGGTTTGTTTTTTTTTTTTTACCTGAACATGATGCTCTTCACAAAAAGGATAATTCAGTCATTATTAACTTATTATCTGTGTTCACTTTTTGTTCTGCATTGTTCTATTTTCTGTGGGTTTTGTAAATGTGCCATATTTGTGTATATATGTGTTCATTGTTTAATGAGCTACGGTATTAGTGCATATATACAGATATATGTATATATCTTCCTGCTCTCAGGGCCATGTCTTGCATCTGATATGCTCATTTAACAAAGCTTAATGAGCGTTGCATATTTATGCCATTTCAAGCATGGTACATTGTCCTTGTGGAGGCCGTTTTGAATTTGAAGAACAGTATCCTTGCCAAGGACATTAGTTGGCTGTAACTGATGAAGAAGTCAGCTGGCTAAATGTACTTTTACCTCTTGGTGCCACTGTGAATAGGACCTTTTTGCTCTATGCTTTTCCTCTCTTGCCTTTAGCTTTCCAGTTACCACTGATGAGACCAAACCCATACATTTCATGCTGATCAATATAATTTAGCTACTTTGATATAATTTAGCTATTATGGCATGAATTCACTGCAGTTCTACAAGCTTCATTTAAATTCTATTTGTATTTTTCACTACATAAAGAAAAGAGTTCTGAAATAAAACCCATTTTTAATAGAAGCCCTAATCTGTTTAAAACATTTAAAAAACAAACAAAAATTGCAGTGAAATCCATGCCTTACTGTTGTACATTTTAATTAAAAAGTTATTGACATTTTTCTCTCTGTATCTAAGTTTATGACATCATTGCTGGATGGAATGGTTAATACTAGCATCATTTGTTGAAGTTCTCCAGTAAAATCTTATTAGACTTCTGGTTGTTTCTAACTAAACAGGTATGCAGGTGACACATCATATCTTTGTGACGTGTTACCAGATACTTGTTGCTTTCTATGAAAATTTTGGGCTTTGGAATCCAGTCTTATCAATTAACTAAACCAGCTATTGAAATATCTTGACAATGTTGGTAATAAAAGCCATCCATCTCTATCTTCTTTTATGACAAGGTTTAATGTGGGTTCATGACTTATTGATTTTCACCATGAAATATACAGGAATATTCAATATTGTGCTTCTCATCTCATAAAATAGGCACAGCTGAAGTGAGTCTCTGTTTAAATTAGACATGCTGATATTTTAGCTCTCTAATAGAGCAGTTCCTTGGAATGTTGTGATGTATGGAATAAGCTCACCAGCAATTCTTTAATCAAGACTAGTATCCCTGATTGTAAGTATCTCCCTGTCTCCATTTTTTAGGGCTATGAAACCTTATAGCTGTACCTTTATGTTGTTTCTTCCAAAGCCTACTAAAGTTACTGTTCCCACTGACTTCGACTTTTGGATCAGGCCCCTCTTTACCCGTAAAATAGTGCAAGTATTTTTGGTTTGGATGTATTTGTGGCTATCTGAAATGGACCCTAGACACTTACATTTCCATGAAAGATGGGTAACCAACAAAACAGAAGTGTGATGATTTCTGTATTTTTAAGACTTTTCTTTTCTTCTTTTGAAATGTTTAAAATGTGTGTGTCTCTTAGTGAGTATCTCATCAATTATCAGACCTTTCTAAATGTGCTTTTTATGAACTGTATATAAAAGAAAGGAATATATATTTTCAGCTTCTACCATTTCCATTTCTGCTACTTTACTAACCCATTATTTAGCTTCTCAGTAGATTTAATGAGGAATTATTTAAAGCATTCACAGAAACCATTTGAGAAATAACTTGAACACATCACGATATAGAAAGTGTGAAAAAGCCTACAGACCTGACAAGAAACCTCTTAATATTCTTAGTCTGTAACTGGAGAAAAATGCATTTCACTGATTTTGTTAATGACTAGGTGTTTGTTTTTTTTTTTTTAAAATCATTCTTAATATGAGCTACAGTAAAGGGCAAGTCTGGGATATAGCTTCATCACTACACTTTGGGCTAGCAGTCACATTACCACTGAAGAACATGGAGTGATGGAGGAACAGCTCTCTAGGTTGGGGGTAATTCAAGTCTGAAAGAAAGTAGAAATCAAGTCATGCAGAATAAGGAAATAAGGGGGAAAAAATACTCCGTATAGTGTAGCTGTTGTATAGATGAAAGAACTCACCAGAACATAGCAAAGAAACCTGACATGTTCTGGAAAACCACCGAATCAGTGACCTACTAAACCATGTCTGTCTGCGTTATGTGTCAGGTAGTGCATGAAGTTGTTAGTGATGCTTCATGAGTTGGTTTGTGGAAATTGCCAAGACAGATAGCATTTCTCTAAATGCGATAAGAAAATGGTAATTAAATCCCCTACCTGTTCCAATAAGCTCAATCACCGGCTCTTATTCCCGAGAAACATTTAACAGAAGGCTCTCTGTTACTCTGACCTTGTCCTGAAGGTAAAGAGCTGAGAGGAGGAGGAGCGGGAGGTGGCCTGTGTCAGGAGCTTGGGAGTGTAGGAACAGTGGGACATTCCCAGGCCACCGTTGCAAGAAAAAGAATGGACATGTTGCGAAATGGAGTGGTTTGGACCGTGGAGATGACAGGAGATGAGGACTTTAAATGCATCCTACTGCTGGCTTATTGCATCTTAGTGCAATATGTAGATATTGCTGATGCCTCCAGCTCTGTGTTCAAATGGGGGTTCAGTAGCATGCTCCTCTCTCTTAACCTTTATTCTTCAAATAAGTTTTGAGAAGACTAAGAAATAAGTAGTGGAAAAATTCATTGTTGTTGAAACTTCTCCAACGAACAATAATCTAAGACACCAAGTTTCTCTGAATATTAAGCTTAAGATATGAGTTACCTGGATGTTTGCAAGACTTGACATAGGAATTTCATATTAAATCAGCTTTACCATGAAGTAAGCCAAAACTGATACTTGGCTGATAACTTTGTCTATCTCCAATCATCAATCCATTATTCAGTTTAATGGGAACAGAGGTGAAATTCAGACAGGGGAAAACCCAGAAAATGGGTACTGGAAAAAATGTCCATGCACCAGCTAACTTGCGCCTGGTGAAGTTTATTAGGCTGCCTGCGTGCTAGCTCTGCCAGAGCGGGGCTGGCTCTCACGGAGCTGTACGATAGCTCTGGACCATGGCTCAGTCCCCCTGCGCTGCTCGTTTTGCTCCCAGGCCAGGACAACCTGAGTCAGTCCTGCTCCGAGAGCGCTGGGATTAGTAAGGCCGGCCAGGCTCCGCGTGGAACCCATGTGGTTGCTCCACCGTAGTCCTCTCCTTCCAGGGACAGCCCACAGAAACACAGAGCTGCACCCAGTTTGCAGCTGGCAGACTGACCAGCTGGGGCTCTGCCTAGGGCAAAGGTAACTGTGTCATTTCCAGACCCAAGCTGACCCTGGAAGCAGGAGAAGGGAGAGACTCTTCTAATCTTTGACCTGTACCATTGTTCATGCTTTTTTCCAAAGGTAAGCCACGGCTGTCCTCTCACCAGCTGTTCTTCATAATAACCATTACCACTTAAAGTTCCTCTTGGCCTTAAGGAAGGTCAAAGTTTTCTTGGCATCCATTAGAAAAACAGAGATAAATTATAAGTGAAACCAGCTAGTCAAATAGTAGTATAATGTCCCCATCAGCCCTGGATATAAACAGTTTTGGGACTCTCGTTATCCTGTCAGATTACAATGTGAAAGCATCTCTACAAATCTCAACTCAGCAAGGTGGGCAGGTGTTTTAGTACCCTCTGCCCCATTCTTCTTGACATCTCGCATTTGTCTTTTGGGTTTGGAAGTTTTCCTCGTTCCCCACCTTTGAGTAGAGAGGATTGATTTATTGTCTTTGTAGGACTTCCTGTGTGATGCAATGTTTCTGCCTCTGCACAAGACTACTGACTTGTTCTTTGCCCAATACTTTTGACTTATGCTATTAACCATTCATTCTTTCCCAATAGATTGACCTCTTGGGAAAGAAAACAATTCATTACCATATAAATGGAGACAGCTTCTTTTCAAGTAAATTGTCAATAATATCTTCGTAGACATGTTATCAAATTCCTCCAACTTTATGGAGCAAGTTCAGTTGATGTTGGGTAGCATGACACAAAGCGAGATCACTTGAAAAATTTTAGCTAGGAAAGAAGGACTTTCTGTTGGCCTGGAGTGGTCAACAGGGTGCTAAGGAGAGTTTGTTTTAACAGACTGAAAAAGCCTCAATCTCACAATTTGTCGTAAGAGTTTCTTGACAGCTTTTCTTTTATCAAGAACAGATTTCCCCCCATGTTTTTCATATCAGAAATACTAAATGCGTAACAGTACCTGTAAAAAAAAAAAAAAAGTTTGATTGGTTTGTTGTTTGACACTCAATTTTACCCTTTCAGATAAAAGGGAAAAAAGCTCTCCATTGATTAACTGAACTAGATGCAGTTAAAAGTAGGTTATATATCAGGTACTCATTCACAGCACCCCCCAATGCTTATCTTGGGATTCTTACTAGTATCTGTCTTTGACAGCACTGTGTAGAGATTAGTAATTTACTGAGTGTCAAAATGTGCTGAAATGTTTCATTGCAGTATGCTGGGCCCTGAGCAGGTGGGACTGAAAATGCTTGCACATAGGTTTTTCACTGAGGACATTGCTGATGTCAACAGAAGGCATGCCCATCTCTCAGACACTAATAACCCAGTTAAGCAGGCCCGTGTTGATTGGAGTCACCCAGTTCACAGACTGGGGGGCAGAGCACACCTTGTGACATGAGGGAAATGCTTTGTTTCTGTGGCTGAGCCAAAGGGAAGCACAGGAAAATACTTTTTTTTTTTTTTGTGAGATTTGCTCTCAGCAGATAATTTATAGCAGCACATTTAGTCCTCATATGAGCAGACATAGCTTCTCTGATCTTGGTATTTTTAATGCTCTTGCATCAGGAGCTGATTAGCCTGATTAGGACTAGGCATTAGATTCCAAAGGAAAACCAGCACTGGCTAATCTGTGAAAGAGGAAATCTCTGAGTCCTTTATACCACCATTGCCAGTGAATGGCTTAAATATTAAGAACTGGAAAATTGGAATAGGCCTAACGTATAGCATGAGTCAAGCCTCAAAGCTCCAACAGATGCAGTGGTGATACTGCCACAGGACTCTGTACAGACTCAAGTCCTGCTGAATTCAGTGGAAACTGGCATATGAATTTTTGCGTACAATAGCTCCTCTTTGCCTTTTGTGGTTGAAATGGTCACTGAACTTCATTTCTTGGTTATAGGTTCACAGAATCAAGAAAAGGACTCTGAAGAGATCAGCCAGCAACCACTCCTACCCCTGGCCCCCAGTAATTTATTTTCTCACAGCAAGTGGAGATGATGGAGAAATAAGATAGTTTGTATTTAATAACTTTATTAATCATTTTGTTGGTCGTGGTCTTGGAAGACACACCAAAAAGTCTAATCTGTGTCTGTTCCCCAAGTGTCTTCTACACAAATGACTAACTGTCCTTTCACTCTGTAGCTTGACTGACACTCCCTGAGATTTGAAAAATACTTGGAACAGGGTTCTTCCAATGTAAATTTTTTATTTATTTTTATTTTTTAGTAAAAGAGAGCATGTCTTTCTCACCTTGTCATTATGGTGTGTGACATTGACCACAGAATCAGTAAAGACATCTTTGAAACTTTTAACCTTCAGCAGAGTGTTTCAGAAAGAAATGTTTACTTGGTAAGAGGCAGGAGTTCCTTAGCAGAAAGGACGGACTGAATGTTGTCTGCTAGTTCACCTTTAAACACAAAGTAACAAGAAGTCATTTTATGATTGTCATGACGTTAGAGACTAGCGTTATAAACCCTCCAAAATACTTAAAAGGATCGAATATAGAAGGAATAAAGTTAGCTCTGGCACAGCTACTTAGACAGAAGTAGATAAGAGCTTCTTTGAATTTGAAATGCGTATATGTAAACCATATGCATTCTGCTTAGCTCTTTCATAGCATAATCAAAAACTTCACTCCTGGAGGACGTAGGAGGACAATTCAGCCATTTTAAGTCACATGGATCACTAGACTTCATGCTGATATGTGAGCCAAATTGTGTGATGCCAGGTAGAACTGTTGTTTCATGTGAAATTGAGGGATTTTCCTCACATCAGATAGTTATTATCCAGCTTGCATAATGCTTGCAGAATCTGGTGCTCTATTCACGCATTCTGCCAAATCTAGTAGATGAAGAGGCATCATAGAATGTTTGCAGGATGTTTGAGATATTAGAGTAGGATCATAAATCGGGCATTTGCGTTGTTCTGGTAAAGCCTGTCAGAACAATTTCTTCTGTATTTATGAAACCTGTCTGCACCTTTTCATCACACGGCATTCTGTTCTGTATTCCTTTTTTCACTGACTACCTTCTATAAGCTGTCAGCAATGACTTTGCTTTGGACTTCTGCAAACTAGTTTGTTTAGCATAAGACATTACTTTTTTTTTTTTTACAATCATTTTCCGTCTGCAGTTAGCCTGCTCTGTCTGTCCCCCCAGACACCTTTTCTTTTAATTTAGCTTTGTGCAGAAATGACAGACCCTTCTATTCATGGCTCAAATATATTGCAGACTCTTGCACTTCTCTGCTAAAAGACGTGCTGAGGACTGTAGTGACCATCCTGGTAAATGAGAGAATGGCACAGTAGCCTTTCTCATTCCATTTCTGCTTCCTGACACAATGGTGCCAGCACTGGCTGTGCATATTTTTTTTCTGATGTAGATACCTCTGCACTTGAAAATAGGTCCAAACCCCTCCCTTGGCTGAAGCAGGAAGACACTAGTGATTTGGGTACACTTGTTTCCACCCACTGGAGGTCAGCACAGATCTTCATAGGAAATAGGAAGAATCCCTCTGGGCCTGTATGACAGGGAAATGTTACGGTAGTGGATATGATGCTCAGTGTTGCTAGGAAGGTGTGTTGCTCTGCATTGTACCTGATGTTATCTCAAGACTCTTGACAGCAAATTACTTGTGCGTTCTTCCACTTGATTGAGATAAAGAATAGAAGTGGGTTTTGGAAAACATCTAAGTTGTAAAGAGAAATGATTACTGGTGTTGAGCTTTAAATAGCAACCAACTGAAAAAAACCCAGAATCAAATTCTTTACAAGGATGTGAAGTCCAGTTCTCTCATTTTTAAGGTTCAGGGGAAAGTATCTCCTTTCCACTGAAGAGTCAGGTGGAGAATCAGGTTGAAGCAGTCAGAGAGGATGATAGGTCTGCAAACCCTGCTGGAGACAAAGTGATCTCCAGTAGTTTTCCAGATGGTCAGAATTTCACCCATAGATTTTAATGTTCGAAAGGACCCTGATGACTCTATTGTCTGACAATCTGAATCACACGGGCAGTGGAATGAAAGGTCAGACTGCTGTGGGGAAAATGAGCAAATCTTGAGATCTAGAAATCTTGGTAGAAGCTAGTGAGATAGAAAGCAGGCTTGTCTTGTTCAACTACTTTCATAAAGTCCCATAAATATTATTGATTTTAAAGCTGTCTTCATATTCCAAATGTCGCAGTAAAAATGTAGCAACAAAGGATTATTTGGGTTTACTGTTATTTAGCAATTTAAGAACTAGAATACAGCTTTGCAAGTGATTAATGTGGAAAATGCTTTGGCAGAGAACTGATAAAATAATCTACACAGAACAGTGAAAAACAACTGTATCAAGTCCTCCCTTTTCCCTGCAAAAAACAATCTCACAAGCACTAAGAAGTTGCAAAGACTTTCTTGCAAGCTTTTTTTCAAAGGCCATAATAACATGACATCTGTAATTGTTGTTATATGGGTGTAAGTTCTCTGGAGAAATTTTGAGTAGCTTTATTGACACTTTTTATATTAGATGTAAGCAAAACAACTTCATCACCAGCAGAAGAATGAGAAGTACAAGGTTTAAACCAGAACATGAATACAGCCCATTATTGTTGTCTGTTTAAACAAAAATTTGCGAATGCTAAGGGAAGACAAACAGAAAAATGTCTCCACTGCTGCTTCTGAAAAGAAAAAAAAAAAGGCAACAACTAATGTTATTACTATCAGAAAAAAGGTGTTTCTGTCAGATAAGGAATCAAAAGCACATTCCTCACTAAATCTCTCCATCAGATGCATAGCCTGTGTACTACTGTTACTAACCCCTTGCTCTGTAATCTCTCTGTATATATGTCTAATTTATCAGTTTCTTGTAGATTGTCAGCAGCCTGCTGCCTCCATACCGCCACACGGCTCACAACTAGCCAGGGGGCCAGATTGCCAGACTGTCAGGTAAACTTAACTAACTCTCTTCTCTTTGCACATAGCTGCATGCACGTCTGCAACTCCTCTCCTCTTCCTTACACAAAAGCTCTTCCCTACACTTTTTCACTAACAGCAAACTTTTAACAGCTTGAGGAACAGTGATAATTTCTGCAGTGACAGTGCAAACATGAATCACAGCATTCACACACTTATATATGTGCAAAAAAACGGAAAATAATGCCCAGTTGGATCTTGCAGTCCTCATTTGGTCTTTTGATGCAGACAGTTTCTTAATGATGCCAAGATAGTAATGGTTTTAATTTGTTGCTAAATAAATTTACGTAAATGGGGGACTTTTATTAATTTTAGGGGTAGACGTAGGCTTCTCTTTGTAAGGTGGTATTTTAAAGGCATTTGTGAGATTTTAGCAGAAAGCTTTCCCTGACCTGGAAACTCGGACTCACCACAGTCGGTTCTTAATCTTGTTGTTAAAAGTAAACTCCCGGTGTCCTTGCTCGTAGGTGGTGCAAAGGCTAAATCACGCTTCTGAGATGGTTGAGTTAATCAAGGCACAAAGACAAACCAAAGCAAAAAGAGATTACCATGCTTTTCTTTATCTGTTCACGGTATATTCTGTGCATATATCCACTTATGCCTATACTCTCATTTGAAATAGGTTACATTATTTTTAGTCGTTAGCCTGATCTGTAGTGACCAAGTTGATCTATAGCCCTACATACAATTAATTTATTCCCCGCCCAGCGCTGAACTTCACGTGCGTGCAAGTCTGCAGCGGTGCCCACGGGGGAACGGGTGTGCTACAGCTTTCAGACTGCACATCAGGCATTGCTGAGTACTCGTTCTGTGAGTCACAGGGGATCTCTCAGTGGCCTTGGAGCAGCCGCTTCATTTGTGCCTTTCTTTTATTGCCTATACAGTGAGCGGCTGCGTGGTGCTTAGTGGCTGGCTGGGGTTAAACCATGACAGGGTATTACAAAATTTTTACTGAGAAGCTGGTGAAAGCTCATTATAACTGATAAGTACCAATTACTGGTTTGCAGTTTGGAGTTTTACAGCACTGAAAAAAAAGTTACTAGTTCCATTTAAAATCCTTAAAATCCCTGTCAAGTGGTTTCTGCTGTATTTTAGATGTTACAACAATTTGAGAATATCATTAGGTGCTTTGAATACATGGAAGTTTAACGCCAACAAGTCTTATTTTAACCCTATTTCATTTACCATCACAAAACCAAAGCCTATTCTGTTCCCTCCAGAGCAACTCTCCTGGTGGAGAATATACGCTAATATCATCCTTCTCTAAATGCTAACAAACAATTGCTCCTGCTATTTCGAACATTCTTACCGGAATGGAAGGCCTAACTGATCTAGTCCTGCTATACATTTGTCTGCAAGCATTATCTTGTTCTGCTAACAAACCCACAGAAAGGGATAAGGTCCAAAGGAACGTCTCAGGCTTTTCTGTTTTATCCCCAAATTCTTCCTCAGTTAGGAAGACCTCATTAGCTACAACCAGAACTGAAAGTATTGTTCAAGAGGCCTTCCAAATCAAAACCATGGTATATGGAAAACAATAATAATTAAAAATATGGTTAACATTTTGAAAAAGTCAGATCAGTCACCCCACAAACAACACACAGCTGTATACTTAGCTAAACTATTGAATTTCAAATTACTATGGGCTTTTACTACTAGATTGATGCCCTTCTGGTAAAGTGAAAACAACACACTATTTTTGATATATTAACAGTTACCTGGCTTGTCTCAGCCACATAGCTGCACAGCCTCATAAAGCAGTGAAGTGTAACTACAGGTTTAACGCAAGTCAGCGTGATGGCATAAGTTGCTGAGTGCTTTAAATAAAGTAATTGAAATCTGGAGTAAAATTTGAAGGCATTTAAAGAACCAGGTAGACTTACTGAGGTTCAGATTTTCTAAATCCAGCAGAGGAGGAAGACAGGAGCTTGTATTGCCCTTCCTCATCCTCTGAGAGTCCCTCCCAGTATGGCACATATGCTTTCAATCAAATGGTCATGCCAAATGAGGCAGAAGTCAGCCATTTTGAGAGTGAGGTATGCTTGTTTATCTTCCAGTAATGTGACCTCTCAGTAGCATTTCACCCCGGATTAAACAATAGCTTGTTAAGACTTATAATTCACGCAGATGTTTTCCGCATCCTGCAATATGCCTAATCATGTTCAAACAAGTTAATATGCCTGACCATACCACAGATAGATTCACCCTGAACTTTAACATCAAATTCAGAGCTTTCCCTCATCCATTATCTATACTGAATCTTAAGTGGGACTTGTGTAACTCTGAGTTTTCTAGTAATTGTGATTCCAGTGCATAGACTTTGGTGAATCTCACTGGATAAGCTATGAACAGATTCAAGCCAAATGAAACTCTGGGACACCTCTAGTCAATTTATTTAGCTATACATCTGTCTGTCTCTTTGCTTAATTCTGCATATTTCAGCTGGAACCTGATTTGGAGAATCTTAAGAATCTTAAGAAACTTTTCTAAAGAGATTTTTTTTAAGTAAACTGATGCAACAATGTATGAAAGTCTTGCTCTACCTTCCATGCATCACCTTAATTTCTAGGTCCAGGAGTGTGGGGCAAGCAACCAAATCTAGGCCTACCCTGAAAATTACTGGGTGATATTCACCCTTCCTAGCATCTGTAGCTACCTGTCTGATGGACTATATTGGACAAGACTAAAATATTGCCATCATCCAATATTAAAAAGAGCATGTCTGTCTCTGGAACGTATTCAGGTTTCTGCTGAATGCAGTGAAAACCTCATTTTCGTTATCAGAGGCCAAACTCTAGACCAAAGTTATCTGTTAATAAAAACAAAAAACAAACCCCAAAAACCTGATACTGCAAATGAAATTAATATTAATTTTTAGTAAGAAATAATGCTTTTATTTCATATAAAATAGGAAATAAATTTAAAGTAAGGTAAAATATTACTGAATGCAAAATGGTTGCATTCTGAAAATATCACTGGTCTGTTTATATTTTCCATTGCGGACTTGTTAAAGTTACAATCAGTGCCAGACAATATTGCATGCGAATGGCATCTTTAAGACAGAGAACAGAGTACTTACTAACACTGAAGGGCTTTGCATGCTATTTTCCAACTGATTTTAGAAATACATGATTAGCATTTTGAGTGCTGGGGAAAAGAAGAGCTGCTTAAAAACAGACAATAATACTAACACCAAAAATGACACAGACTTCATTCATTAACTGAATGAATAGATCCCTAAATGATCCTGGCCTTTAAGGAGAGGTTTACAAAAATGTCTGTTAAAAATCAAATGTTTTAAAAGCTGCACATATCCCATAGGGGAAATGTAACAATGTTCTTCCTTATTCTCAGTTAATACTCAACAGCTTCAGGTTCTTCCCTGTCTCTCTATTTCTTTGTGTTATTAATCTCACCTGCCATCCTCTACTGCCCGTGACTGTCTGTGTGCCTGACAGCTCAGCTCCAGGACCTGCTGCCACGATCACTTATACTGCCATAAAAAGCACACTGAATGCCATGTGTCACTTGCTAATTCTGATGTAATTTTTGTTTATATACTGCTACAGTAATCTGCATTAATGAACTGGATGTATTGTGTTTCTGAAGAGAGGATGGTTTAACAGCAGCATTTTAGGAAAAGATTCAAATCTACTGGGACTGCAAGTGATGGGTGTATATATGTTGCTACGAAGGTCCCTGATGATCTTGTAAATTTTTTTCTCTTCCTAATGCCCCTAATATTTATAATTGGTTGAATGGGGAATGGTGAGACAAAGTTTTACATTTCTTCTGTGCATAGAAATGTGCTTATATTTCAAAGTGAGAAGAAATGCAGAATTACTATGAAGAGAAAACGAATATAATTCTACACACAGTGCTTTCTAATCTGAGCATGGTCTGGGATAGTTTGTATTACAGTATTTGCAGTCAGGGCTGACTTTGTACTGAAGGTCATGCCTAAACATTATTATGGTTGTGCATATTTGTGTAGAGGAGACTCTTACGTGTCTCAGAGAGGCCCTTTCCTCACCAGTCCTCTCCCTCAGAGCATGAGGATCTTGTGTTGCTTATTTTTAAAGCTGGGAAGGAAGCCCCAAAAGACAAACGCCTCTCTGCTAATGAGCAAGGAAAATGTCTGTCGAGTTTCTGTTCCTTTCTGATAGTTACAGAAGTCCTTTGAAAAAAGAAACAGCACAGCAAGGGAAGAAAGTAAGGCAGTCTTTGTAGAGTAACACGACCACCTCCTTGTTTGTCTTCCCCAAATGTGATGTTAAAGTTCTAATTCACATTTATTTCTCTGAAGGACTTAAGACTAGTGCTTCTCCTAAGCCTATCTTGAAAACAGGAGGTGCTGAAGCCGGGAGCTGGCTCTTGATGAGTGGAAAAGTTTGAGAGTAAATGGACATCTTTTGGGTCCATCTGCAGTCACTCCTGATGCAGACTCATTTGAGTGGAGTAGGCAAAGATCTCACTCAGATCCCTCTTTAGACGCTGTGTCTTCATCTGTATGTGGCAGAATATGGCAGAAGAAAAGGATAGTTACAGCCATGGAAAGAATTATTTAGAGAAGATGGGTTTGGTGTCTTCTCAGAGGGTTTGATTAAACAAGTTCACCTACTAAGCTTCAAGAAAATATTTTAGATTATTAAATATTTATGTCTAGGTGCTTAGGGTTAGACTAAATCTATATGTAAACTGAGGAGTCATAGTCTGTAACACTAAACAGTTTGGGACTGACCTACTCGGGCAGCTGAGCACAAAACAAACCTTGTGAGGTCCTGAGCTTCTACAACCTGCTCTCACCAGCCATTTTGCAATCAAGAAACTCATCTTCAGGACCATTAATGTAAAACAGAATCTGACTTAAGACATACAAGTCTATGATCTACAAATAAGCCCAGAGGTGCACAGACTGTAGCTCCTGCTGAATTGTCATACCTATGGATTTGTGGTCATAGTCTCCTAGACTTCTCTGATTTGAAAATGTGAACATTACCATCTACTTTCTTAATCATGATGGTGCACACTTGTTTCTGGCTTCAAGTAAGCGCAATGTCATTTTTTTGTTTTCCTAAGTAAATGCTATATGTGGAACTACATTTTCAGGGGCAGATTTTCAAATACCTCTGGCATTTCAAATTGATTCATTTTCAGCAATAGGCTAATTGCATTCCTTCAGCCAACACTCCAATAGTCTGTGCTGCAGAGATAATATGTAACAGCACGGTTTCTAAAGGAGAACGGAAAAGGCAAATTTTCTTGAAGGCAGGGACAAATGATTGTGCTTCATCATACATCACACTGTTGAGCTTGGACTAACTTCAAGACTGTAGAACATCTGAAACATTAGGAAAAAAACTCTTCCCACACACATTAAAGAACTGGCTTTTGGGGTGGTTTTTATAAATTGCATTTACTTTCATTCTAGTTTGGTATCCTGTTTTGCCACATGCTTTCCTTGAAAGTTTAATGGCTGTCACTTAGCTTGACATTGGCAAGATGAGCTAAGTTCACCCTTTTGAAACAGGACAGGCCGAGGCTGAGGAGTCATACAGGACTCACTTAAGCTGTGTCCACATTACCCACTGCAGTGTAGCATAGGCTGCTGAGCTGCCTTTAAATGAGCGAACCTGATTATCCGAAGCTTTTCTAGCAGGAGCACCCTGGAACTCCGCACCAAGAAGCGGGGTACGTTTGCGTTCGCTGCCCCTTATCTTTGTGCTGCCACTGCGAGGCTGCTCCTCCAGCCCCGCCTGGTTTGCTGGGAGCTGGTTCAGACCTCTGTGCTATATGAAACTGTATGCTATAAATGCACATTTAGAGGCTTAAGGAGCGAATGCTGTTATCGGACAAATTGTACGTGAAAAACAGTCAAATGACAAAAGTATACGACAGAATTGAAGAGGATTCAAACAGCGCAAAACAGAGAACAAAACACACGCACACCCCCCTTTGGAAGTGTTGATTACAAAATATGTAATGCTTATGTTGCCTGACGAGGAAGGTTACACTGTATTTGTGTGAATGTACTAGTAAATAGGTCACATTCAGTAAGAGATCACATTTTCACAAAGTGACAAAACCCGCTTTCCAGACTGGCACCATCCTCCATTTCAAACAACTCGTCAGTTGCATATAGAAAATCTTAAATGCTCACGGAAAGATGGCACCTGTATTTTGTCATTCAAATTTGCTCCCCCATTTGCACATGCATTCATTTCTCCACACGGCATTTTTTCATCAGAGCATGTAAACAGCAATTGTGTACACGAACTGGCAAGCAGGATATCTGTGCTACTTCGTGTGTGCATCCAGGTGTCACTGAATGTGTGCGCGCTGAGGATTTTCTTTATGTATACTGTGTATCTGAGGATACAGGTTTAGAGATGAGGATTCATCCCCTTTTAAAGTTTGTTTCCAGCCCTGTACTGTTTACATGCATGTAAAAAGTTTGCCATGTATTTTAAGCACTCTTTCTCTTTTCTTTTTAATTTTCAGTCCTAATGCTCTTCCAGAAGAGCAGCCACATTCCAGCTCTCAGTGTGCCCCTCTCAACTGTCTCTCTAAGCCTCCTCCTTACCCCTAATCTTCATATGCAACGTAAGAGAAAATGCAAACAGAGTGGAGTTCATGCAACAAAGGTTGGGGTTGTTCCCAGCAAGCCGGTAGACAATCCTGCCTTGTTGCTGCACTGACAAGTCTGGATTCATATCCCCTGCTCTGGCGACTGAGGGAAGGTTGAGAAGAACAACACAAAGCACAGAGCCCAACCTATCAAGAAGACTTTTTATGGTTCCTCTGATTGTATTCAAACTTTGCTATCACAACTAAAGTGTAGTGAAATTTAACATCCTGACAAAAATGTTCCTTCCAGCTGCTTGGCTTTACCTCCAAAATAATGAGAGACTTAAGCCAATATTAAAAAAAGTATGTTACAAAAATCCTACCCTCACATCCTCTAAGTTCAGCCATAGGAACCAGTTCAAATTTCCTTTTGTCATTAAGGGTGTGATATTTATTTCTTACTTTATTTGGACCAGAATTTTGTGTTTAGAAAATACAGTTGGTTTTTTTTTCTTTTTTTTTTGAGAGAGAGTTGTATTTAATTGATTTTATTTTTAAAAAACAAGCAGAAATAGCTTAAGTGAAGAATGACTGTGTTAGTATTAAAAAGAGGCTTGTTGCATTGGCCAGTATATGGCCAATTTTTATTGCACAAAAATGTTGGAAATGGGTTGAATTGGAATGTTAACATGACTGTATATTTTGCTGCTGCACTGATATTGTTTATGCACTTGTTTTTTTGATTCCTATTACACTAGCTTCTGGTTTTGTTGTAGCTCTTCACTGAAAGATAATTATTAAGCCTAAGAAGGAGATGAAAGGATGATGTATTGATTTGTTTTCAGTTGTTTGCTTGCATTGTAATTATAATTTTGCATTTCAGACAAGTAGATGAATTGGTGCTGTTTTTTGAGGTTACTTTCTATTTGGTATCTAAGAAAGAAAATCTAAACAAGTAAAATGCTGTGTGCTAATTAAAAACATTATTTCCTCCCGCTCCCATATTCAGGATACTAGCTCGAGGCCTTACCGTGAAAGGCTAGTATGAATGGCAAAGTCGTATGTATCTCATGTGAAGTATTCTGTGGCGAAAGAACTCATGCAGGTAGGGTTAATGGTGTGGATCAAAGTTAGTAGGACTTTACTGTAGTGCATTTTTTCCTTGCCAAAAATCAACAGACACAGAACCTTAGCTCATGTCAGTTTATGACAAATACTCAGGTGATCTACACTACGCAGACTCTATCGCAACAGTGCACAGTGTTCCTAGTTAAAGATTCTTTCCTGTAAAAGCTGAGTAAGTCTGGGCTTTTTCTTAAAATGTAGTGAGTTTCAGAACAAAATCAAGGATAGAGGAATTTACTTTGCACAGTACCTGACAGCAGGGCAAGTGGCTAAGTATGGGGTCATGGTTCAGCATCTATGGGCTTCCCGTCTGGTCATCAGCTAGAAAAAAAGTCTGCAGTACTGCCTACCTGCCTACTTGTTGGTAACTAGCTGACTCCTTGCTTTGTCAGGTGGCCTTAATTTATTTACAGAAGAAAGGCTTAGATACTACCACATGTCTTTATTCCTTCTCTGCAGCATATGTATGACCTACAAGCGGGAAACACAGTACAGCCTAAGGTACAGACCAGCTGGGGAAAAAAATTGCTGCAGGTGTGGTTGGAATAATTCTTTCATATTCTGCCTGAATCTGAGAAAATGAAGTCAGTCTTCTGTTAGTAACAGTGCTTACCAAATGTTATGACACACAAAACATCAGCAGAGGAAAGAATCGGTGACCACTCAGTGTGCCTAACAAATCATTATTACCGTAGTACCAGTAATGAAGGTGCTGTAAATACAAATACTCTATGTCATCAACAACGTATGTCGTGTAACCTTGGCAAAGCAGCTGAGCTATTGTAACAAAACATTCAGAGTCAGAGGTGGAGAAAATGGGAATAAACTGATATCCAGTTCTGATCAGATCAAACAGATGACACTCGGCAGTGTTTCGACTTCGGTTTCCATGCGGTTCGCGTGAGTCGTCTTATATACATTTACATCACTATTCGGTATCATACTTAACCTACCTGTTGTCTTGTCATAGAAAAGTCAAGTGAAACCCTGTTCAACTCTATCACAATGTCTGACACTGAGATTAGCTGCTATTTTGATTTTTACTTTAAAAAACCCAACATTTTGTCTGAGGCAAATGCTGCCTTCAACAAGCATCTCAGAATTCCTGACCTTGTCAGACTGCTGTATGGATATTGTACAGTGGCCATGTCTGTGTCCAACAAAGACAGCTACTGTATATTGTTAAGAAGAAAAAGAATTTGTATTGCACTTTGAATACGGTTACTGCAGGCTGCACTTGGAATAGTTTTTTCCTATTTTCATATCCAAATCAAATGCATTTTCCCCAAATTTAAGTTAAACAGAAATTCAGTGAAATATATTTCCTTTCTATACAGATACGAATTTATTGGAAAAAATGTTTTATCGGAACAGTTGTTTAGAAATGTATTTGTTTCCAGTCGTGATTTGCAGATCAGCTTTGAGAAATAGAAACGTTGTACTGGTATGTCCATGTGGATCAAGAGTTATGAAACAGCATCCAATGGTATAGAAATCGTGGCCCTGTTTTATAGAAATAAGTGGGTTTATTAAATTTTTTATTCTCTTAAGCTTTAAATTCTTCGTTTCGAAGTTTTCAATTTACATTTTTTTATATATAATAAAACTTAAGTGTTGGAAATGTAAGAGAACTAGAAACAAACCAACTTAAATGTACAAATGGTTGTAGTTATTGCATTGTAAGTTATAAAATTGTGTAGGTCCCTGGGACAACTTTTGTCAGTTAACCAGTACAAAATAAAGTATATATCTTGAACTTGAGATGATAAATTCTTCTTTATTATTTAGTGATTGATAACATACCCCTTTATGAGAGATTTTGTAGGAAATATTTACATGCAGACAAAACCAGAAACAAAAGCCTGATTTTTTAAGAGTTGCAAAATACTGTATTTTGCCCATTTAAAATTAATTTATGATGTGTTGATACATATTCTGGTTTTTAAAGATTGAGAAAAACCAGCACATATATTTTGTAATGGTTGAGTATACTCAGAAAGTCTGGAATGTGTCCTACACAGTAAAGAAGAAATTCAAATCCTGCTTCCACTTTCACATCTGAAATGCATCTTTTCATTCTCTGTGATGGCCTTGAAACTTCTTTGGATTTGGAATAGCCTGTTCAGTTCTTGAGGCATTCTGGTTTGGGTTTTGTTTTCTGATGTAGTGAAAAAAAAATATTGCTTTTTCAGTGACATGATCCACTTCTGGGAATCCAGTTTATAGGAAATGTGTGGGAAAAAAAATAGGAAAAAAAAAATCAAATATAAGGGGAGAAAAAGTTGAATAAATAAATTGTAAAATGTAATAGTATGGAAGATATATTTTCTATCAGTCAGAAGATAAATGGAGGTTTTACAGAAGAGGAAATATTACCATTTTTCACGCAAATCGTATAGAAGTTTCTGCCTTTTAGGTGGAGGCAATAGTGTTATTCTTTCTGATTGATCTGATTGACAGGTTGGTATCTCTGTGCTTTCTCCATTCATGTTTTTCACAGTAAATTAATGTAATCATAGATATACAGTAGGGTTCATAGAATGAAACTGTAATTAACGCTGCAAGTTTTAATGCCAAGGTGACTTTCAGTTTATTTTTTATTTTAGAAACTGTGAACTTGTTTAAGCCATTTGCCATATTTAAGTGTGAACAGAAAGGATATGTTATGAAATATAACCTCACTTATGATATATGACCTCACGTATGAAGGCTGCTCATGATAGTTATGTTGGAAATACTTAAGTAAGCTGTTAGTAAAATCAGACCCAGTCCTTACCACACTGGGAACAACACCCACGAGCCTGGGCCCTTATTTTGATACCAACCTTATTGTTCAGCGCGTGATGCCAAAGTCAGTAGTTGTGCTACCAATTCCACTATAGCTGGATTGATCATCATCATAAGGTATAGATTATATCAGCCCTTCTGAGGTCTGTTCCTTTCTTTGGCAGAAGATGCATATCCACTAAGGTTACAGTAAATTTCTCTTTTGTACTTCAGAAATCTTTGTTTGATTGAGAACGGCAGGCACTGAAGTTTTACCTTTGAAGTATGATAATTGCTACAGTTACCTCTTTAAAATTTCCAGTCTTCACTTTTCTTCAGTTTTCCTTTGCTGTGTGTGCAGTGAGTCTGAAAGGAATATACAATATTCAGACTTTTTTAGCCATTAAGGGTTTTTTTAGTATAATTAAGCATCCTGTGGAAAAGAAACAAAAAAGCAATTGCCTTTCGCCTTCAGGCACAAATGCATCTAAATATGCAATGTAAAATGTGTGCATGAGATTCTTAGCATCGTGTAGCTTTCCTATATCCATAACTAAGCTAGAACATTCTTATTTCTTGTGCAATCTGCATATTCCTCTTGCTAGAAAGGTAAGAGGAATATCACAGAGAGTCTGTATCTTTCTTTTGGAGGTGCATGGCTTAAATCCTTATTGGATTTTAATCTGTTTCCTGTGCAGTTCTTGAAAATACCCTTCATGAAATCTAATGGCAACCAAGTGATAAACTGATAAAAGGTAAAGGAAAAATCCTATATTTCATGACTGGAGTTAATGTGCGGGCAGACTCTGGGTGATAGGGCCATGTGTTTCAAAAATGTCTTTCTACGAAGCTCTGTATTTGTTTTGATTATCACGATTTGCTGTAAAAGAAAGAGTGGAGAAGAGTGTATGTTTTTTCTCAGCATTAGTAATCTGAGTTAAACAGTTTTTATTAAGTATATGGTTATTTGATTTCAAAAATATTTTGGAAATCAATAAACACAAGCGACTGATAAAAGTTTTAAGTAGACTGGCTTGCTAGCTGAGTTGTTATTTTATCAGCTATGAAGAAGAAATAAGAGTAATCTAGCTTTTTTGTTTTTTTCCTTCCTGTTCACAGATATGGCTATGTGTGCTATGCCAGTGGATAAATTAAGTCCATTTTATTAGTTACTGCCCTATTGATTTTCAGCCCTGTGGTTTGACTGTTAAAGGGTTAATTAACTTGATCCTTTGTAAACAATTAAAAAAAAAAGAAAACTGATGTTTTGTGACTTTTGTAATCTATTGAATGTTTCTGTTTGCATGATGTTCTGTATCTAACGAACCATACAGATTGCTGTGTTCCTTTCAAGAGTTTTAACATTGGTGGAGTTTGTGACAAACACAAATTTGTATACTGTATGTTTACTGCTGTAATAACTCAGCTACTCCTATGTTGAATTGACATTATGTTGTCCTGCCTTCTTGGGGTTAAATGATGGAGTGTTTCTAGGTGGTGAAGAATATAAAAGTATATATGTTCATTTGCTAAAGACTGAATATTGGAAACTCTTCTTGTTGCTACTTTATGCTAAAAGCAAAAAAGTTAAATGATTCTTGTTTCCAAAAATGCATAATTTGTTTTTAAAATTGAAGTAATTCCCATGTTAACTCTTTCTTGTCCTTGTAGACAATCCTAGATTAATGCCTTGTGAGGGATTCATAAAGTCTGTGCTTGTACATGTGTAATATGATCATGCAGTCAAATGGTTGGGAAAAACACTCTAGTGCTGAAGAAAATAATTAAAAGAAGCCAATATACTGATTCTTACATCTTTATGTTCCAATTAAAATTACAGTGTAATGCATAACTGTTCCAGTGAATAAACTGGCCATTTTTGTTCATTTAATGCCATGCTGTCTGGTCTACTTCTATTTACATCAGTTTGCAGTGCGTTGGCTTAGATTATACTTTTACATTTATTTAGTTCTTAAAGAGCCATAACTGTAAGTTTAAAAGGTATCAGACAGGAAATTGAGAAGGGAAATCAACATTAAAGGAAAAGGCAATCGGAATTAAAGCAAAGATGCTTCCTCTGTTTTCTGAGGTTGAGGCAGGTACTAAAATACTGATTCCCCGTATAGTGTTTCCAACAGATTTGAGTAATCTCTGAAGTGCTGCAACATCTGCATAAAGTCTCAGTACAAGAACGCTTTATAAGATGCAAATCTCCACCCTCAGGGGATGTAGAAGCAAAGGAAGAGCTGAAGTCAGCATAAAATTAGCTTGGGAGTGCTGTGTACAGTACAGTGTACCATACCTGCTTTTTAAACTAAGAAACATCCTTTTCCCTTGTGGAAAAGCCTTGCTCTGACAGCCAGGGGGTCAAAATCCTCCCCCCGCAGCCAGTCCCGCAGTTGTCTGGGAGCTCGACCTGAGCAGGCAGGTGGCTGCTGCAGCTCCTCCGGTGAACTTTGGGGCTCGCAGGGTCTCTGAGGGGTGGGTAGCAAATGTCCAGCTTTTAGAAATGGGCCAGGAAAAGGGAAGAGCCTGGAGGAAGGATTGCACCTCCAAGCCTGCTGCCATGTTTGACTCCGTGGGAACTATTGGAGCGCTGGCTTTGGTTTTGGCTGGCGAGGTGCTTTGGGTTGTAACAGGATTTGTGCATGGTGACAGAAATGCAGTTCAAGAGCTGTTACTTGTCTAAGTTCTTCCTACTTCTCTCTTTTCTTCCTTTTTCTCATCTAGCAGGGAGAGGTCTCCCACCATATCTGTGTTTGTTGCAGAAGTGCCTTTGTCAATGGTGTTGCACGATCATTTTAGCAGAAGTGTGACTGCTCAGGATAGAATTTTCTTATACCGGGTGATCCTCCCCTTTGATTTTAAATTATGAGAGTTTCTGAGCTTAAAAAAAAAAAAGGGGGGAAAGCAGACTTTTCTTCCTCAGCGTATTTTTTTCAATAGCAGTTTCACAGAGAGTTGCCCCTTGTGTGAACGTTGATTTGAGAAGCTTGTAACCCATATTGCTCCTTCCCCTTCCTCTGTATCGTCCCTTCAGCTGGTCCTGTGCAGCTCTCTGAGAGGCGATGGTGTGAGTAAGGTCGCTGAAATAGTCTGGGTTAAAAAAAAACAACCAACTACTCCAAAAAAATGTATCTTTTGTTTCCAGAGAAAACTTTTGTGTAGTATCTGCCTTGAGAAGCACCGTTACCCCTTGTTCTGGAGCAGGAGGTAATTTCTGACGAACGAACTATTGGTTTTCCTATAGGAATATGGGAAATGATGATGGAAAAGATCCCAAAGCTAAAGTTTACAGGAACTGCCACTGCAAGCCTTTGTTTCTGGATGCCTCCCTTGGTAAATCTTCCAGTTACACTTAGAGAAATGCAGAGCACTCCCACCTATACCTAAAGGCAGCAGGAGCCATAGTTTGACTCTCTTAACACCATAAAACACTGACAGGCCACTGGCAACTCAGGTTGAGCACAAAAAATTACTGCATAATTTTTGAACGATGTTGAAACCTACATTTCATGGGACTAATAATAAGAACAGAGGTACTAATTATGAAGAGGGCCATATCGAAGGGCCTGACATCCACACCTTCTAGCAGCCCGTGAATGATAAACATAGAAGATTTTATATGTAGAACAAACTACAGGGGGGAAATGGAGCTAAAATAGATAATAATAATAATGTGCATCCTGGGAAAAAATATTTGGAATAAAGCCAGCTCTCATCTATTTGTGTATGCTAAAGGCACAGGCACAACTACTTTGCTCTCAGTGGAGGGTTTGAGTGATTGCCTGAATGAAAGAAGAAAGTCCTAACCTTGCAGAAAAATAAAGCTCAATACTATAGTTGGCAACTCAGCAGAAGCTCAATAACCCAGTAAAAAATATTGACCTTTGCAAGAATGATTCCTTCCTGACTAGAGCAGTATATTAGAAAACACACAATTCACTCATTATTTATAAATTCTCTTATATCATATTGGAGTTATCTAACTTCAGGAATAAGGTTTGGTGGCTGGTTTTAGAGAAAAAAAAACATTTAAATAATTGTTATAATAACACATGATTGAGAAAATGTTATTTGTAAGAAAGCTTCATATCAGGTGGGGGAAAGAAGCCCTCTCATCTCCCTTGAGTGAGTTATCCAGCAAACTTTGGAAATAAATAATGAGACAGTTGTGTCCATTTAAATTAATAGGACTCCCTACGTGGGAAGGGCTGTCATCTTTTTAAGTGTTGATCACCTCTCTCAAGGAAATTGATATTTGCTATTCAATGCTGTCTCATTGGTTAAGGTATTAAAACTGAGGCTATTTACTCAGATTAGGAATATAATATGGAAAGCTACATGAGTACAGAGCTCCCTTGATGACCAATTCTGAATGCAGAGGATGTAAGCTCAATATTTGGTTTTCCCTTACAGAGATGGGAAAGGCCTATGATCGCAGGAGAAAAAAGAGGTACTGTTTTTATAGCACACAGGTCGTCTTCTATCCCCCTATACAAGACTAAATGGCTTTGCTATAGCAATAAGAAACCTCTATTAGAGATAGACGACCTCTGTAAACTCAGCTGGCTCAATGCTGATCCATCCAAGGTAGCTCTTTCTATAGTGATACAGTTTGTTAGCGCTCTAAGATGAAGCCGCAGCTGTCCTTCATGGCTATATAGATGCTACCATCAGGCCCTAGACCAGGGAAGTTACTTTAGAATCAGGTGGGGTTTGACCCACGCCATTCACGGTTGGGAAACTTGCTTCAACCTGAATAAATGGACCTGCCATTCAGTTCATTCCTTTCAAATTTTATTTAAAGAGATCCCTGGGTTGGAGCAAAGCACCACAGACTTTAGTGGATAACATGGAGTATCTCACGCAATTTGAAGATGCGACTGACGAGTGCTTTTGTGACCAGCTTGCATGACTTCAGCCATGCAAAACATAGAATTAGAACTTAGATAAATGCGCTGCATACAAATACCAGCCATCTCAAAGTCCTACATTACTTAAAAAGAAAATGCCTCTGTGAAGCAACCACTGCTTTCAGAGGTTTTTGTTATCTAAGCCAAATGCAAAGTAGCTCTTTTTATCTTCAGAGCACACTATGCATATTAATTCATTCCCAAAACATTTTTGCAAAATGGGTACTGTTATCTCTCACCTACAGATAGACAAATTGAGACTGTGCAATGGGAAAACATCAACGCTCAACAAAGTGAGCCAAGTTTCTTTACATGTAACCCTTCATCTCTCCACGTACATCCACCCTGCACACACTGGAACACCGAAGTTGGTTTAGAGATGGTAGCCAGGTGCTCTCAGCAAGGTGAGTTATTTAGTCCATGTGTTACATACCCTGCTCCAGAACCTGCATTGCTCGAGTGCTTGAGTTGGTTCAGAACTCATTCCCTATTTCTGCAGTGCTTGGTATTAATAGATCCTCAATATAAATAGCTGAGGTTCAACATCCCCTTTCAGGTTTTAATTTCCTTAGACCTATGCCCTCCTTCTGACTGTGTGCCAGGCCTGTAAACCAAACAGGCAATTTGACTCACTAGGCCTAAGATGAAAATGTTGCCTCAACATGGGAAAACTTTTCTTCTCCCAACAATGTTAGCTCGGTAAAATATAGATGTTCTTTTTCTGGTAGAGAACTTGGATTTCCTTTAAAGTGACTACATCCCTTTAAAGACTCTTCAAAATCATGAACATAAATCTGCGACAGAGCCCAAATTAAGGTTCTGGAGTTTCTGAAGTTTCAGACCCCTTGTCTACGCAGTTTACCTTAGTGCTATTTATGCTTGAATATAAAAGCATGGCACATCTCGGTATGGTAAAGTTACAGTCATTTGCAGTGCATAAACCCTCGGATATATACTGTAAAGCTTGCTTGAAGTAATGAGTTCCAAAATTAGACAATGTTAGGTCTCTGGAGATAAAAATACATTTTAAAAATTATAAATATGAATGGAATGCTATTTTTGAGATTCAGGATACGAGAGAGTTTAAGTGGAACAGGAGCAGCATTTATATCCTTTTCACAGCCTTTGCTCCAAATAATCACATTTCAGCCCCGAAAGATCCAAGGGAGTCTGTGGAACGCGGAGCAGAATGAAGGAAAACAAAGGTGGTTGAAGCTAACTTAGAGGAGTCAGCAAATGCAGCAACAGCTTTGAAGTCTCTCTGGTGTAAGTCACTATAAATTATTGAGAAGCATGCTGAAACTCCTGTGCATGTACCATATGCCTCATTAGAAGACATCTTAAGTACCCCACAGCTTTGTTTTTACAATAAGGAAAAGAAACAAAGTTACGGGAGTATTGCAATATTGAGACTGGTATATTCTCTTCCAGAGCTGGAAGTAATAATTATGCCTTTCTTTTCACAACATGTTTTATCAGCCAGTTGCTCTCCAGGTGTTGATTTGTAAAGGAGAGAACCAAAACATTTTGCTTTACTGTTTAGGTAGGCATTCATAGAGAGACAATGGTTAACATTTAATGTATACAGCACCTCAGCAGTACGTGGCTTTTTAAACAAAGTATGATCCCATACGTTATAGCACCAATGAAAGAGAATGGACCTGAGGCTTGGCATTGGGAATAAATGCAAAGCAATGGCAAAGAGCACTTTGTTTCGTGGTCGCACATTTCTACATGGACAAAGGCCCTGCAGCCCTTCCCGGAGCTTGTGCGTAGGGAGCATGCCAGAGGAACAGCTCATAGCAGCCACCAGCTCCTTCCACACAAGCTGTCATCTTTTCCCCAGGAGTCACTACCAACTTTCCCATCACCTCAGTAGGCGCAGGCCCCTCTGAGAAAAGGGAGAAGCTGCAGGCCCAGAAGGGATGGTGGTGAGGAGCTGGCCGCTGCCACCATCAGCGGATTAGCGCAGCCCACCGCCCGCTCCTCAACAGCCCCTGGGAAAAGAACACCAAAGATCTCGCTGGCATGTATTTTCCTGTTAGACCACAAGGCACCTGTGGGCCGTATCAGGAGCAGCTTGGCCTAATTTAAACAATTTTCAACAGTGAGTTTAACTTTATCTGGCAAAAAGCTAGAGACACTATTGATTTTGGATGTGGGGTACACCTACGAGAGTTGTCACTCCTGCCCTGGGAATCAGACTCCACTAAAATGTTTCAAATGGGGAGCTTAGACCATGGTTTTTAAGCTGTTTTTCATAGTGGCTGTTGGCTTTCATTGCAGAAGGAAAGAACAAATGGAAGGAGAGTAGAACATTTTTCTCAAGCACAGCTTGCTTCCTCTCTCCGTTTTACTAACACGACCTTATAGAAGTTTGTTTTCACCTGTAGTTAATCCAAATCAAAGCTAAAGCACTGTTGTTAATGGTATCTAAATGTCTGACATTAATTGGATAGTCGGAAACATATTACATTAACCTGTGGTGGTGATAATGAAGAGTATTCTGACTTCTAAAAGCAATCAGTCTTTGTTAAATGAATGCCATTCTGCAAGACTTGCCTGACAAAATGGATTAAATAGCAATTACTCCCTCTAAGCAGCAATCCTTCAGTAAAACTAAGGGATATGTGTGGTAGCTTTCTCTCAACATGATTTCAATAAAATCCAAGAATTTGCTTGCAATAGACAAAATGATTCTGCGCAGCAAAAAATGGATGAGACGAAATTAACATCGAGGCAGTATGTAGCAGGAATGTTTCTTTGGTTATTATAATGCTTTTCTTCAGACCTACATGTTAGCATTCATCTGGTGGTCTTCTGTGTGGTAGAGGAAGAAAGTCTTTATTACAGTGGCTGAAAGTGGACAAAACCTGCTGCTGGGTAGTCCCCAAAACTATCTTTGATAGGGCCCAAAATGACAACAGGGGGAAACAAATAAAACGTAACAGTGTTCCCCCTTACACAGTCAAGCAAGACAGAACAGAGATCTGTATTAGAAGCATTATTATCTGGGTGAAAAGAAACTGCCATGGATTTTCTTCTGGGGGCTACCTACCCACCCATCCTTTTTTGTTCCAGCAGTTAATACCTAGGATTTGTCTAATCCCTTCTTCTGATGGGTTACTTCTGATGTTTGACTCATAATTCACACTGTTGACCCTGCAGCTCCTTCTGACGGGGAAGTAAAGCCATTCCTAAGATATGGTGAGTTCTAGACTTTTCAATGGGGAGTAAACAATGGAAGAGCTGGGTGTATTTGTTGGTGTAAGCCAGCATAATGCTATAAATTCAGGGTCCCCACCCTGTTCTGACACACACACTGCACAAGGAAAAAGCATCAGGCTTGAGTCGCTCTCATCCGTGTAAGCCACTCCCCAGGGTAAGAAGCCAGACTCCAGCCTCAGGCTGAAAGTTATATTATGTCTTTGAATGCTGGATTCCATGTTTGCCTGCTGATTTAACTGAGGTTAAGTATCTGCCTCGCATTTGCTTGCTTACTCTGTGTATCTCTGTTGCACACACTGCAGTTGCTTTGTGCATTGTAACTGCTGCTGCCATGAGAAGAGACTTTTCATTGGGAATGTGCATGAGGGCCTGAGATGAGTGAGATTCTTCTCTAATTAGTATCCTACTCTATCTTTTGCTATATCGGTTCTTGTTCTTCATTATACTTCCCTGCTGGCTGAACTGGTTTGTGGGTTATACCATGTGCAGTTCACAGAAGATTCAAAATGTACGATGACCTGTACCCTAACGTAGGCAGGACTTGGCTTGGTTAGCTGCATATGGATTTTTTATATTATAAGCTGCATTTTAATTTTAGTTTTTATTTGGATTTTCATACCTAACAGAGAATGGCATTTTTCTGTCAGATGTCAGAGAAGGTCTAACTGTCCAAGTTAGCTCTAAATAAGCTACTCTAAAGAAGCTAATGTTTGTAATGTTTAGAAACATTTATGCATGTATTTTTGTTAGGTGCTGAGTTTGTGCATCTTCTTTCTCAGGGTCCTGTAGATTAATGCTCTAAAAATGTTACCCCACAGATTTATTGTGGGCTACAGCACAAGGTAGTACTCAGAGGAATCAAAAGCTAGGGGCCATAAACTGAATCCAGGAACAGATTTATCATATAACTGAGAAGAAAATAAAGTTAAGCTCCAGCAGAAGTCAAGAAACTTGACCAGAGGCAATAACAGAAAGAGTCTCACTCAAGGAATTAGTCAAAATCAAGTCTTCTGTAGGCTGTTTCCATTAGGAAAAGAAAAGGTTAATACAAAGAGGTTTACTGGAGGAACAATGGTTTACATACAAAGTGAAGCATTTGTTTTCTCACAAACTAAACAAAGATTGCTTATAAAGTTCTGTTTCCCTGAATGCTTTGGGGTTCCAGCAGCATGAGATGAGCGCTTGCAAGCCTTTCACATGCCAGAAGCACTCTTTCAACTTTTTCTTAAGGCTAAACCTTGCCAGCTGTCCTTGCCTTCCTTCTACACCTGTGCACCGCCATAGGGTTCCTGTTGTTCCTCCCACATGCAGATAGGTATAATTAAATCAAGTCTCCACCACTGCATTTCTCACCACCCCCACAGAAAGCTTTAGAGCCAGATGGCCCAGCTATTGCCCACACTTGAAGGGGTTAGCTGTGGCTCACTGGTTACCTCAGTTACCATACAACAGAGGGGTATGTACCTAACTCTTCCCGCACTTCACCTCGGGTGGGAGGTATGCTGCAAAGCTTTTATTCAAGTAGTGTCATTTTCTGACCTTCATATATTTTTAAGCAGTATTAGCAGCACTATCTACATTTAAGCTTATTTTTCTGTTCTTGGATCCCTTCTCCAGTTATTACACTAAATTTTTAATCATTTAGGGTGATATTTTCCAAGATAATATCTCTCTCTGATTGACTTTTTACACTTAGAAAAATGTTTATCTTCTTGCTGACATTGCCAAAAGACTCTTTGTCTCTCCCTGGAGATGGGGAACAAGAGAGATTGAGAGCAGTACATAAAAAAAGGAGGAAGGGCATGCCAGAAGGGGCGGACGGCTGTTACCCTGTTAAAGCAGGCAGAACGGCCCCGTTGCTGGTGTGCAGCAGTTCAGAGCCAGCTTGAACCAGCTGCTCCAGGTCTGTGCTGTAACTAACTGAAAAGAAAGGGACAATAAGCTACTCTGAGAAACCCGTACTGCACTGCAGTGTACAAATGCTCTACAGTTACCATGAATTTACTGACTGTGTGAATTTCTTCTATCACAGGCTGTCACCTCGCTGCTTTAAATACATCAGTGTGACTCAGGAGGATTTTCTCAAGAAAATGAGCTTTTGTGACCAATCTCCTGATGCCACAGAGTTGTCACGATTCTTTTTTCTGAGGTGACCTTTATCTTCCAGAAGGACATTGTAATAAGTTGCTGCTCACTGATAACATCACAGAAAACAAAATTAACATAGTTCCTACCCTTTGGTTGGGATTTGTGGGTTGTGCGCATTTGCCCTTGCTTCCTTAGCTGTTTTCTTTCCAGAAGCAGAGCTCCAGGTTTAAAGAAGCAAGTACAAAGTTCAGTAATAAGTGATAATTGTGCCTGGCTAAAGATTGGCCGTTGAGCAATTGGCCAATATTTGGGTTAATCTCGGTTAAGTTACCACCTATAAGAGAAACAGGGAAAGGCCTTCTATTTTCAATCTTATTTTCATTCTCATAAGCTAACATTTTGTATTTTACTACCGTATTGACATCTTGGACAACTTTGAACAAATCACTTTGCCCTGTATTACCTCATTTTCCTGCCCTGTCAAGAGAGGCTGATACTTCCTCCATGGTGAAGTGCTTTGAGAATTATTAATAAGAGGTTCTCTGCCTCTCTCGTTCTCTCCTTGTTAAAATTGGTAATACTAAAGATTACTCAGTACTAGAATTGGTCTGAGTGCATAGGATGATTTAAATGCACACCAGTGTTCCGGAAGAAGATTTTTATCTGAATGAGTTAATGATCGATCCTTGGTACACATCCGTGAACTGTAGGTAGCTAAAATTTACAAGAACCTCGAGCCGTTGCAATGAAGTCAGCAGGTACTAGTGCTTTTCATAACATAAGTATATTGATCTCCATATGCCCAGCCCAGGTCAGGTGACTAAAGTCAGGAAATAAATCAGTCTTATATCTCTGAGTCACTGCTTTTTTGTATTTTGCAAAAGTAAAACCTAATGTTTGCAATTGCAAGCACACAAATAAAATCCAGGAGGTGATCTGACTGCCTCAGTTTTAGTGGGAAATGAAAGGGGAGGCTGTAAGATATCAGCCGTCTTCTGACAGCACCCTCTGTGCTGTCGTGCCTCCCATGGGTCAGACGCGGCTGGTGCTTCACACGGGTGGTCCCCTGACATCAGGAGGAGGTGTGATACCGGCGGGTCCTGCACGCCAAGAAAGCCCGCTGGAAAGGACTCAGCAGGAGCCTCACGCTGTAGCACAGGTCTCCGGAGGAAGGTGATGCCCCATCACGTAGTTCCCCTGTGCAGATGTGGCCGTGTTACATGCATGACTCTGTGGGTGCTGACGACGGCTATCCTCGTCCCTCAGGAGACAAGGAAGTTGCAGAGTCAGTGGTTTGCCTGAGCAGTCCATAAAAACCTTACTACTGAAGATGTAAGAGCAGCTGTATGGGTCAAATGAAAGGTCTCTCTTGTCCACTTCCCGTCTCTGACAGTGGCCAAAAAAAGCCATAAGAGGAGGGCAAGTGCAGAGGGGTACTTCCCCAGAATATTCTTCCAAGCCCCAGCAATTGATGGGCTTCCTGGCAGCTAAAGGTTGTGTTGGACCATTGCCAAAGGGAGAACATACCTGCAGTGTAGCTGACTGCACTCCTTCTCTTTTGTGAGGAGATCCTCCAAGTATGGCTGATGGCAAACAAGGCAGCCTGTTACAAAACAGGAGGCCATCTTTTAAAGAAGCCCCAAAACCCGGGGTTTCCAAAGCCCAGGAAATCCCCGTATAGCGGGAGCACCACTTTGCAACTGTTTTGCCTCTTACCGCACCACATCGAGCTCCCTGACAGACTCAAAAGCTCTCATCCTGGCTACCACGGACTGCTGTTTCCCACTCCCACGGTGGCACAGGTGGAGATGTTCTGCCTCTGAACATCATGTCTCAGTTAAGCAGGTAAATAGATGCTTTCAGACACTGTTCTGTACAAATGAACCTCATCTCAGGTCTCTTGGCAGCATAGCGTTCCGGTTGCCTTTCTCAGTTAGTGTTGATTAAAATTTAGAGAGAGAGTCAGCAGCTTTGGCCTGAATGAACCATTTTGGCTGGAAGTACTATTGGTGCAAGTATTGCAGCTCGGTTCCTGGCATCAAAACTCACTAAGTGCTAGGACTCGGACGCCTCTGAGTTTTCTCCTTGGAAGAGGAGGACCGCAATACGGCCAACTTCTACGGACACCGATAAATCTCACAGGAATGGGGCCTCCCCTTCCAGGGACGGCTTTTCGGAGGCGAGCGGTGAGAGGCGGCCGCACACGAAGGCGGTGGGGCTGTCCCCGAGCGGGGCGCGGCGGGGTCACCCGCAGGCCCAGGCAACGAGCCCGGCC